>NC_051849.1:0-600000 GCF_905115235.1 Hermetia illucens | reverse complement strand
CTAGGTTATATCAATTTTGAATATATTTTCAGCACTGTTCCTTGCTGGGTGTATCTTCTGCAAAAATATCCAGAAAAACTCCTGAATTTACCGTACATTTCGCAGTATAAGAACAGTGCCCAGCATCCATACACGCACAGAAACAAAAGGACTCACAAACATCCTCCAAATGAGGATCTTACCTACAATGTTTCTTCACAATAAAAACTCATTTTCTTTTGGTGATAAAAAAAAACGTACGCAAAGGAACTGTGACTGAACGATCAATTCGTCGTATCATGGTCGTTGTATTTTTTAAGAATTTTATTATTAGCTCGAAAATCTACTTTTTATTTTTACCAATTAAATTGTACTTTATTAGTGCGAAGATAATTAAAAAATGAGATTGAATTTAAGTTTGTTTTTATTTCATTAAGGATTCATTGTGACGTGGGTTTATGATTAAAATAGTGTGATTCGAATAATCTAGTCTTCCATGCAACTTAGTCGTTCATTTACCTTAAATACATTAATATATTGAACGAATACAAAAGTTCTTATAATAAATTTCTATATCTTGAGATGCGCACATGGAGTATTTTTGAGTTTTTTTATATGTGCGCTTGAATATGAGAAAGTTTTAACTGAAGCTATTATTAGGAGGGTGTGTTTTCGCGAATCTTGTTAAATAATTTTGCGTGGGGCTGACGCGACGGTATGCAATATGCGCAATCAAAAAATGATATGAGTGGTCAGGTATTAAGGTGCCATGACATTTTTTTGTGATAATAAATGTGGTAATGCTATTAAAGAAAAATAATAAGACACGTTTTGTTAAATGAGTATAACATAACTCGACGTTTTCTGGCAACTTCCCAGCATTGAAGATAAATGAAATGTTTTCTTTCTCGAAAACTACGATTTCATTCATAACAAGTAATTTTTAAGGTATCAATTTTATTAAAAAAAACTGGTATGGTATCGATATTAGTATTATGCTATGCGCCATATAGGGGTTTATAATAATAATCGTTGGCGTAACAATCTATATTGGATCAAGGCCTGAAGTTTGTTAGAGCATTTCATTTAAGACCGTAACGGTGCACTACAGCACACTGTAGGAGGCAATGTGGTCAGCATTGCGCTCGCGCGAGATTATTACCCTGATTTCATTCAAGTACTCATTCACAGCTGAGTCGACTGGTATCCAACGTCAAATCACGATACAAATCTCACTGCCACCAGTGAGATTCCACCCGCGACCTTCCGTACAACAGCCTTGTACTCTAACTTCGCAGCTATCCAGATAGGGGTTTATGGCATTTACAAACTACAGTGGAAAGGCCTCCTTTTAATCTATCCTACAAAAATTCACATTAGTAGGAGCATGAGCGATTATGATACGATTATGAATTATTGTCAATAAGTTATAACACATGAAAATTGTTATTTTGCCACGTGAATTTACTGCGTGGTAAGATGTGATGGGAAGAAAATGAAAGTGAGCATATGTACTCTGCGACAACGGTCCACTCTCACTCAAAAGTTTTCTATAATTGATTAATCCTAGAAATCCAATTGTAGACATTGTCAACATTTTACTGACACGGTAATAAATTTGATTTCATCTAAATTTGGAGTAAAATACCAAAACTGATAGGTCATGTTGGAACATGGTTGAGAAGTTTTATAATATTTACTTTTCAATAAAATTTTCTCAGGAGCAAATCGTATTGTGTATAAGGTTCTTCTTCTTCTTTTTCTTCAGCCTTTGTCCCGTTCACAAGCAGGGTCGGCTCGTCGTGATCGGCTTCGCCATTTGGCTCTATCGAATGCCTGATCTGGGTCCAATCTCGAGGCTTTCAAATCCCCATCCAGCGTATCAAGCCACCGTTGCTTAGGTCTGCCTTTTGGTCGTTTATCATCGACTTCGATGTTCAGACCAATCTTAGCAAGTGAATTCTCGTTTGCACGAATTGCATGACCATACCATCGAAGACGCCTCTCTCGCAACTTTTCCACGATCGGTGCAACCCCATAACAATCGCGGATATCCTCATTTCGGATGTGATCTAAACGTGTGACGCCACTAGTCCAACGTAGCATCTTCGTCTCCATTACCGCAAGACGCCGTTCATTGTCTTTTATGGTCGGCTAACACTCAGAACCATAGAGAGCGACTGGACGGACGACATTGCGTTAAATTTTAGATTTGAGACGTTTGTTGATACGCCGATCACAAAGGACACCAGTTGTGGAATGCCACTTCATCCAGGTTGCGTTAATGCGTGAAGCAATTTCATAACGCAGTTCTCCATTGGCTGATAGCATTGACCCGAGGTATTTAAATCGTTCAGTTCTGGGCAGATCACTGCCGCTGACAGTGATTGTGCCTGTTTCATGGGGATCGGTCGTCAAAAATTCAGTTTTGTTTAAATTCAATCTGAGACCGTGTTGCATGAGGCGATCATTCCATTTTTGAACAAGTTGCTCGAGATCATTTTCGCTATCAGATGCTAGGAAAACATCATCTGCATAAAGCAGTGTGTAGGGCGCTGGATAACCCGTGTGACGGTGTCCATAACAAAGACAAAGAGGAGTGGTGAGAGGGCACTTCCTTGATGAACACCAACAGAGACACGAAGCGGTTTTGATACACCCGCCATACTTCGAACTTTACTTTTCGGATCGTGGTAGAGCAATTGAACCCAGCGCACGAGTTCTTCTGGCATGAAGTGTTATCGTAAAGCATACCAGATGAGTTCGTGTGGTACACGGTCAAACGCTTTCTCTAGATCCAGAAAGGCAATGTAAAGAGCGCGATGCTTCTCACGGTGTTTCTCCATGAGTAACCGCACAGCGTGTATTGCGTCAGCAGTTCCGCAGTTCTTGACAAATCCGGCTTGATTCACGGTTATTTCAACGATTTCGCGAATACGGTTGTCAAGAATGCCTTCAAAAATCTTCATGGTATGGGAAAGTAACCGGATCGGACGGTAATTTGAACATTCTGCTGGACTACCTTTCTTTTTTCATATTGTAACAGTGGTACTTTCTTGCCAGTCAGATGGTGTTCTTCCTTCCTGAATAACCCGGTTAAAGAATTGACTGAGCCACAGTGTTGGGTCCCAGCTCTTCGCTTTCCAGAGCTCAGATGCGATGTTGTCAGGTCCTGTTGCTTTCCCCGATTTCATTTGTTTTATTGCCTCCTCGACTTCAGTTGCGTTGACTGGTGGAACTGCTTCAAATGTGGGCAATGATTGTGGAAGTGGAGGATGAGCAAATTCTTCAGTTGAAATCTGCTCGAAGTATTCTCGCCATCTATCCGTTGCGGCTCGACGGTTGGCAAGCAAAGTACCGTTCTTGTCATTAACACAACAGAAGTGTTCGATATCCTGCGTGCGTTCATCACGGCTTTTAGCAAGTCGATACAGATCTCTCTCGCCATCCCGAGTGTCCAGTTTATCGTAAAGATTTTTGAAATGGTTCGCTCGGGTGACAGCGACCGCTTTCTTTGCTTCCCGGTTGGCATTCTTATAAATTTGCCAATTAGCAGGTGCTTTATCGTCGAGAAATTTGTGGTAGAGGCGTTTCTTTTCACGGACCTTCATTTCAACATCATCATTGCAAAGCCAAGTATCTCGGTTGATGTACCGCTTACCCGGCTTGGTGACCCCGATGATTGCAGAGGCCGCTTTGTGGATCGTGTCTTTCATTTGTTTCCATGATTCTTCCACATTCGTAATGGTTGGCAATCGTATGAGTGAGACCGTTTCTTCTTTCTTCTCACGAAATCGCCACCATTTAATGCGCGGTGGGCCAGTGCGTTCCTCACGCTGTTTTATCGGTGGCTTAATTCGCAGGAGCAATCAACGGCCGATGTTGAGGTGCGATGGTCTCATAGGGAACGACTTTGCAATCAGTGACAGTGGTAAAACGTTGACGTCTTATGAGAATATAGTCGATTTGCGTTTTATTGTTCCCACTATAAAATGTGGGAAGATGAGACAACCGTTTGATGAACCATGTATTCATAAGTACAAGGTCATGGGTGTCCGCAAAATCGATTATACGCTCGCCACCTTCATTGTGCGCTCCGAACCCCTTTCCCCCATGGCACCTGTTACCGTCTGCCTTTTCACCCACATGACCATTAAGGTCGCCGGCAATGATTATGTAATCGTCAGCAGGCACGTGACAAGTGTTTTCATCGAGAAGTTGCCAGAGGGCATCTTTCTCGGCATCAGGTCGACCTGTCTGTGGTGCATACGCGGTGAAGAAGTGAATAGTGCGATCAGCTGATATAATGGTGACCTTCATCAGCCGATCATCAAATCGTTCGACTTCTTTAATGGCATCACGGAAACCCTCTGAGATGGCAATGCCAACACCATATTGAGTGTGTGGCTTACCAAAATAGAGAAGTTTGTAGCGATTTTTACCGCGTTCGCGTTCCAGGTCGCAGCTTTTGGCACCAGACCATCGGGTTTCTTGCAGAGCGCAGATGTCAATGCACCTTTTCCGAAGGGCTCTTGCGAGTTCCTCCGTCTTTCCAATTAGGGTACCAACATTTAGCGTGCAGGCACGTATTTGTTTTGTTCGTTGTGTGCGGACTAACTTGCTTACGTCCTGACACCGTCCATGCGTCAAGAACCCTTGCCCATTTCTCGACAGGACCGGGGCCCGTCCTGTCGCGTCGACTGAGGTGGACGCCCTAGCATTTCTCCGAGGCTTGTGACTCAATCCGATTATCATATTTCTAACGACATTCTATGCATTTTCTTGGTCGACCTGTCGCGGGGCCTGTCACCAAGAGAGATCAAGTAGGATTTAGCATAGTAGAATAACTCCATCTATACTCTATTTATCTCTTTTCCTGATCTCAGCATTTTATTTTTGTTTTACTGAGGATAGTACAGAGTACGTTGCCTCAAACCCTCCTCCTTTACCTGGGCTTGGGACCACCATACTATGTTAATAGCATGGCGGAGTTTATTGTGTATAAGGTTAATGATATTTTATTTCAATGGTTGCTGTTAGTTCATTCGTGGTACAATATTACTGCCCATTTGAACAAAAAATCCTTTTAAGAATAGCTACTGTTAAAAGTTTTCCATAACATTGAAGAAGGATAACTAAGACGGAGAATCTATAACTTGAATATTTTTGTCTCGAATTTTTGCAGCATGAATAGTCATATTGGAAAATCCAGAATTATCACTTTCTGTCGGCTTTTATTTCGTGAATTTGGTCACATAATGTAACGCTGACCTTAGATGATCAATATTTCATCAGTCTGGCGTTGGTAAGAATGACAAAGTCATGGCAAACTGATCGTCTAGGGTATTTTTATGGCAATGGCTGACGGATTAATTAAAATTTAAATTTTTAAATAAAATCTGTCAATCTGGCTGGACTGATGATAAGTTGAAATGCACTACAGTGTTCCCATTGTGTTAATCGCAACATGAATTCCAAATTTTACGCATCTCTAAATACATGCAAAAGAATGGTTTTTTTTGTCGTCTTGTTTATACTGAACACATCAGTCCATCAGTATTTCATCAATCCATTTTTCATGAATTGACTTATGGCAGATTGATGAAACACTGATCGTGTGAGGCCAGTCTAAGACATGATATTTTACAAATGTTACTTGTCGGTGAACAATAGCAAGTCCAAGGGGACCTCCCGGAGATGATAAATAATAGGACTTGTTAGCACTGATGAAGGGAACAAATGGTTCCCGAAATATCAATGCAAATATATAGTATTTGCAAAAATAAAAATAGCAACACTAGCGAATAATAAAAAACTTTTTTTTCAAGTAGAACTCATTTTCTTTAATAGTAAAAATAACCTTTTTCCGTTTGGCTATCCAAAGCATACAATTTTGAGTGAATAGAAGCCAAGCTTTCTTACGACACCGACTTTCTTTTGATTTTTTCTTTAATCGTTAAGGTTGATGTTGGGGTAATGGTTTAATTAATCTCTGTATAAGAGGCTGTATCCAGTTCTCCCTCCTCCCCTTTATCGTCTTCCATAATTCTCAGATTCTTTTAAGAAATTATTGAAAATATGGTGACTTGGGGGAATTTTATGTGCAATTTCTCTGTTTGAAAAACCCTCGTCGTTAAATCCCTTAATTTGACCAATTTGTTCTTTAGTCCTGAAAACACATTTAAAATAATCCGAAACTGAATCAATATCAGGAAAGTATTAAGATTCTGATCACTTGGTATAAATTAGAGTAATGCGT
This sequence comes from Hermetia illucens, assembly GCF_905115235.1. NCBI lineage: Eukaryota > Metazoa > Arthropoda > Insecta > Diptera > Stratiomyidae > Hermetia > Hermetia illucens. The sequence continues at coordinate 593,762 of NC_051849.1, read as the reverse complement.
TTTCACAGTAATAAACCTTTAAAAAATTTCTCAGGTAAACAAATAAAGTACAATTAGGTATTCCAGGACTGAAAGAGGTTGGGACAAGGTTAAACTGCTGTCGCGAAATGTACACAGGGTGTTTCAAAACTACCGGGCAAAGTGTATTTCAGGCGATTACTCATGCAATTCGAAGCAAACAATATTAAGGATTTTTTTATTCGTAACCCTTGAGGTGACAAAGTCAGGCTAAAATGATAATAACTCAAAAACTACGATAGCTAAAGTATTGGAATAAACGATGATGTGTAGAAGTAAGAGCTTTCCAAATGCAAAGATTGTGTATTTCCTCCTCAAAATTTTGCTGTTCAATTCATCTTTTCCCGAATTTTGACATACATAATGCACTAATTTTGATATGATGATTAGTCCCCCTTTCACCTTAATGAATGAAAATTGAAAGACGATTGTATTTATTTTTGTATTTCCTGAAATTGACGCAGTCAGCAGAGAAGAAGTGCAGACTCCTCTGCTGTTCTGCGCCAAGTGCCCTTGGGTCGGGTTAGGATGATTTTAGTAAGTTAGAGTAATACTTACAATGTCCGCCGAATTTATTCGTATGTTTTTTCTACTTATTTAATTTTATCAACTGCTCTTACGAATTCCTGGTAATTAAAAACCAATTATACTGAAATGCTAATGGTGTCGTCCAATGAATTAGTTAATAAAAATCAATTATATCCATTATCTAGCAGTTATGAAAGACTATTACCTATTCTATGCAGTTGGGTTCAGATATTTTATGTTTTCTTCTAATGGCTGGATTTCCATTTAACTTACAATAACAACCACAAATGAGGTACTTAGGATAAAACGATAGTAACAAAATTTTTTGTAAGAAAATTAACACATTATAAATGTCATATTTCTAGAAAAACAATTTTTGTTTGCATTTTGAAAGCTACTGCTTTTTACAGCTTACTCTATTTTTACAAATAAACTTCTACCAGATTGAAGTCCTAGCTACAATTCAACGTTTATTCCAGTGCTGTAGCTATTGTAGTTTTTGGGTAATGATTTTAATGGTGTAGAAGTTAAGCAATCGAAAAAAATTGTCTTAATATTTTTTGCTTAGATTTGCATGAAGAATCGCCTGGCAAACAGAGTTTGTCCGTTGGGTTTGAAACATCCTGTATGACGAGAATACTTTTATGGCGCGGCAGGATTCGAATGTTGCGAATGCGAACAAATAGATGGCGCGGAACTATCCACTTTGTAGAGCTCGCCACGGGAGTGAAAGACTAGCGAGGAAAGTGTACCATGAGTTAGGGGCAGAAAGAAACACATGAAGCGAGATGATTCTCCTTTGCCTCTAACGTGTAAATAGTCGTTTGCTCTTACTGATTCATTAAAATTAAAATATTCTAATTATTACATCTATCGAGTATTGATTGTAAAAACCTAGTCTATGTTCCGGTGTACCTAAAAATTGTGGTTTACAAAGAAATGGACTATTTTAGTTAAATTGGTGACCCCGACGTGATCATGTTGACATTCTCTGGATTGATCCAGGAAAAGAAATTCACATTAGTTCCTATGCAAGAATTTGTCCATGAAGGAAAACAAAATTCTCATATCCCATTACTTGTGTAACTGAGAGCAATTCGTTTGCAGCGACTGAGGCCGCTCAACAAGTGGCGAATGCGAAAATTTAAAGTGTCGGCTATTCACACTGTCAGAAGACTCCGCCACCGTTGTTGCAATTCTGACTCGCAGCAGCGAACCCATCATTTGCCACGTATCCAGAACCACGCGAGCGCGACCACCTTTCAACATTGGCAGCAGCAACCTAGAAAACGAACGATTATTTGGCAACCGCGGTCTTAAACTCAAATAAGGCCACAATTGACTTCATCTCAACAGCCACCGCTATCAGGCAGAAGCCGTGTAGTTAGAACAGCTTCACTGCGTTTTCGTATTTAGCACTCGCGTCGAAAAGAAGTTTTCTTTTTACTAATCAAGATGTCGATCGACAACAAAGACGCGGCAGGCCCATCGGACCCACAAGTGACCGCCCTCGCCGTGCGTGTTCCTCCATTTTGGCGGCGGAACCCGGAGCTGTGGTTCATACATTTGGAAGCGCAGTTCCAAATGTCCGGAATCACATCGGACGCGACCCGCTTCAACTATGCGGTGGTCGGCCTGGATGAAGAGTCGATTCTTCTGGTGTCCGATGTAGTGAAGTCGACATCATACACGCAGCTCAAGAGCGAGTTGATCAGGCGCCTGTCGGCAAGCGAGTCGGCAAAATTAGACCACTTGCTGGCGGGTTTAACGTTGGGTGATGGAACTCCCAGCCAATTGCTTCGCGAAATGAGGCAATTGGGTGGGAGCAAGATCGGCGATGACCTGATCAAGTCGCTCTGGCTGCGACGGCTCTCGGAGGGCACCCAGGCGATCCTCGCTTGCGTCTCCGGTTCCTTGGAGGAACTGGCAGCGACGGCCGACCAGGTGCAGGAGGTGTACGTACGCCCAACCATGGCGGCCGTTCAACCACCGTCGGATGAGGTGAGCGACTTGAGGCGCGGATAGCCGCTTTAACAGCCAGTGTGGCCGAGATGCGGGCGACGTTGGACACTATGGATTGCTGGTGGACTTGCAAAATAAGTCCCTTATAGGCCCCACGAAATTTAACTAAAATAGTCCATTTGTGGCCTTATTTGAGTTTAAGACCGCGGTTGCCAAATAATCGTTCGTTTTCTAGGTTGCTGCTGCCAATGTTGAAAGGTGATCGCGCTCGTTGGACTTCTGATGCGTCGACTCTCCGAGTGGTTCTGGATACGTGGCAAATGATGGATCCGCTGCTGCGAGTCAGAATTGCTCCAAAAGTGTATCCACTTTAAACGTGGGCTTTGTTGTTTCGTAAAGATTATTTTTTAATCCAGAACGAATTTGTAGTGTAAATGAGTTTTGACAATACTTTTTAGTTAGATACAAATGAATAGTCATGCACTCAAATTTGCTGACATAAGAAACCATATAATAGAATAGATAGCTTTGATACAGGATGAATAATTATCAGTTCTTGAAATACATAAAAGAGTGTTTATAATTGATACGTAAGGTAGGTTACTCATGATGGAAATATGTCTTATCTATTACTATAGAGAACAATCCCTGGATGGAACCCATTTCTATTGTGATTTGAGTCTAGGTCTCTATCTAGGTATCTACTTGTGGAATTGTCGATGCTTATACAAAAAAATATGGACAAAATACAGCATTTACTGGGAATCTAGGGAAATTGTATCGCATTCCTTTGGTGGATATAGGGCTTACGAAGAGACTCTATGGAAGCCATCGTTATAACTTCAGTTTTATTCAAGAAAAATTGTATTTCTCTTATTGAAGAACCAATCGTTTTCGAAATTTTACCTTGTTAAATTACTTTTTATCATTATTCTTTGATTATTTTTGATTGTATACTTTTCGATTATTTCATTCCTATCATACTTCGAATGGAAACAAAGGAAAGAACCATCTAATCTTAAGTTAATTGTTTGAACGTATTAAGGAGATAGGCATAGTGATCGATTGAAACAGTTTTTTTTTTCTTTCTGGTAATATATATAACACTGATAGTGCATTCTATATTTTTAAAAATTATAATAAACAACCGAACAAAAATGTCTGCGAATTGCAAGTTTATCGTTGGTCAATATCAGCACTGCTTACGTCTAGGTGGCAGAGTGCCCAATATTTGCAGACTATGATGGTGCCTTATTAATCGAAGTTTTTTTTTTCTGTTTAAAGACAATGGAAGAGTTGGGGGGGCCTCACACTACACTCTCGGTTGACTCTGAATAATATTCCTGGGGGATTATTTTTTTATATATTTTTTTTGTGTTGGAGTGCATGTGTTAACTTTATCTCGTTGAAATTAATAACTGACGTAGAAAAGGCTTATGAATTGTTACTGCAACATCTGTGTGCTGTTTCTTGATGGTGAATCTTACTATTCAAGATTTGAAGCAGAACTGTTTCGACCTTATAGGATGAGCTAAGTGGTTAAATATTCTAGAATGGTAATACAAAAATAATCATAAAAATTGCCTGATTCGTTATTGCTATTGAAACGTTGCAGCGGGAATCCCTGAATGATTCAAGAAATTGTGAAAGCATTTACTCTATGTATTCCCTCGTGCCTCATGTGTGATCAAGTCATCATCAAGTCAATTTGCCGGAATCTTAAACAGCTTTTCGTTCAAAAGAAATAGCTTGCAGGTCTGAGTTAAGTCATTCTTTATCACCTCCGGTCAAACGGCAATAAGAATATATCTTTTTCCGATCATGTTATATTTAGGAGATACGTAGCGCATCGAAGCAGGCCAAGATGGCGAAACGAGATAATAACGCTCGAGCCGAGAATTGGCGCATGCAATTTTAATGAAATTGTTGCAAAGAAGACCCAAACTACTGGAACATCATATCAAAATTTATTGAGGAAGAGAAATGGTGTTTTGATTAGCCATTACGAAGATCAAATTAATTGTCACAAGAACTTTGAATTAAAAAAAAAAATTAAATAAAAGATTTCAACAAAGCTTGACTTTGGTTAGACAAGAGAGTAAGGCCATTGGCCTAAAAAATGGAGCTACTGGAAATCCGAGGTGGAGAGTCCAGTTGAAGAAAGTTGTTTTCAGTTAGTAACTTTGTGGAAGGAGTCCGGCACACCAGTCACGTAATGACCAGGTTGATGGTGTATCAAACATTCGACCTTTCTAATACGCAAAAAAATGGAAATTACATTTCAGATGGTTTCACACGGTTATTCTATCAATGAGGCTCATCACTCATCCTGCCTCTTTCTTGAAACTGTATAAGATGGAATAACTTCAGGTACTCGTACCTTCGACTTTTTTATTGCTAATAGATTCGAGTTTTCTTTTGAAATGCTAATATTGTATCTGAATATATTTGATCCATGAATTAATTTTACTTTTTTAATTAATAAATAGATTTAGAGCAAGTTATGATTGATTCAATACCAACCCCAACATCGCTGTCCTTTGTGCCTACATATTTCGTATGGCGGATATTTTTGATAGATGGGAATTACTTATCGATATCTTTGTGAAGATATTGTTATAAAAATACCATAAGTCGTCTAATATTTCCACCATCGGCGTTGTGGGTCGGTCCCACTGGGCGCAGCTATTTATAAACCACATATTTGGATCACTCTTTCACCATACAAATCCAACAAAGATAAACAAGTCGCTTGGTGGTTCTCCAAATGAAATACTGGCATTCTATGCCATCTTAGAGCGCAGTAAATTGAGATGAAATAGGTAACTTTGACTTACTATAACTTTGTTAATAGTAGTGGGATTCTCTTCAGACTTTGGAGTATTATGCCGCAAAATTTTGAAACTATGTGAATGTGTCAATCAGCACCATCCAGAGTTGAATTTCAATGGAATATGTGTACTACCTTGATCAAAAAGTTTCCATAATTACCACCATATTTCTGTCCAAGGAACATAAGAGTCCATCCTTCCTTAAAAAATCGGAAGGCTCCTGGACGGAATCTTCTAGCGAAACCTTGGAGCTGCTGGTGCAAAGGCACTTTCCCTCCAGCGAGGAGGACTGTGAGTCAGAACCTCGCTTGGAGAGTTTGCGGCAACCCCAGCTGTGCAAGACTATCAAATCGGTAATTACCGGGGATAGGATCGGCTGGGCTATAAACAGTTTCTCCGCATACAAATCCCCAGGCCCAGATGGCATAATGCCAGTCATGCTACAGAAGCAGCAGGAAAGGGTTGTGCCGTGGCTTGTTGAGATTTACTGGAGCTGCATCACTTTAGGATACGTACCGCAGTCCTGGAGGCGCGTATGGGTGGTTTTCATACCGAAAGCGGGCAGGCGAGGTCATGAGTCCGCGAAGGACTTTCGGCCAATCAGCCTGACCTCTTTCGTGCTGAAGACGAACGCGTCCTGAACATTCACTTAAGGACGATTATGGAGAGAACGCCTTTCTCTAAGTCCCAGCATGCCTACCTCAAAGGAAAATCCACAGAAACCGCCCTCCACGAGGTAATTGGCACGGTTGAGCGATCGCTGCAGTACAAGCAGTATACCCTTGCTGCCTTCTTGGATATAGAAGGAGCTTTGAACAACGTCAGTACCAACGCCATCAAGGAAGCCTTGACCGGCATTGGATTGGAGGGGTATCTCACGCATTGGATTATATCCATGCTGAGTACCAGGATAATCCAGTCCGATCTGGGAGGCAACCACTTGACCAGAGCTGTGAACAGATGCACGCCCCAGGGTGGTGCTATCTCACCGGTGCTCTGGTTAATAGTAATGGACAAAATTTTACGTACATTGGACAGCAGCGGGGTGAAGGTGGTGGCGTATGCCGACGACTTGGTGATATTAGTATCAGGGATGTTTCTGTCCATTATGAGCGACATCATGAAAGGAGCGTTACGAAAGGTGTGTCTGTGGGCCGCAAGATGCGGACTCAGCATAAACCCAACCAAAACGCAACTGATGCTATTCACCACCAAGACAAGGATACCTGAATTCCATCTACCACGGCTGAATGAACAAAGATTGGTTCTTTCCTCTAATGTAAAGTATCTGGGTGTAATCCTGGATCCTAAGCTAAATTGGAGGTTGAACATAGAACTGAGGGTTAAGAAGGCCTGTAAGAGAACCTTTGCAAAGAAATGGGGTCTCCGGCCGAGGATGGTTCTCTGGATGTACACCGCTGTAGTGCGTCCGATCCTGACGTATGGATCTATTGTATGGTGGCAGGCTTTGAAGAAGAAATACAATAGAACGAAGCTTAATAGGATTCAAAGAACCGCGTGTGCAGGTGCTACGGGGGCTCTGCAGTCCTGCCCGGCAGATGCTGTCAATGTACTCCTGCATCTCCTCCCCTAGACCTCCACATCAAATATGTTGCAGCGTGCAGTGCCGTCAAACTACGTGAGTCCGGATGCTGGGCAGCGAAGTCCTACGGCCACAGCAACAGTCTAGATGAAATACCTCGAGAAATCTGGGCATCCCCCACGGACTATGTCACACGCAAGCTGAACTTCACGAGAAACTTTGCTGTGGACCTTCCAACCAGGGCAAAGTGGAAGACCGGCGGCGTGTTGCAAGACTATGACACGGTATTCTTTACGGACGGATCAAAGATGGCCTATGGAGTCGGCGCGGGGGTTTTCTCGAATACACACGGTGTATCCAAGTCGTATGGTCTCCCAGGTTTCGCCAGTGTATTTCAGGCGGAAGTTTGTGGCATCAAAACGGCGCACCAAAGCGCTAATTGGGCTCCTCGGAGCGGCCACTGATACCTACCTACCTACCTACCACCATGTGGCGAACATACACAACTTAAATTCTGTTTTGTTAGGTTTACAAATATATTACTAGTATTCTCTCCAAATTTTAATTTTAGTTGTGAAAATGAGACCGTGTTGAATACCTCTGGCTTGGTGTGAAAAAATTGGAAATGAATTTGCAACGAAGAGATTATATGAAGTTTCGCAACTGGACATTATTTTTAGCATTCGTCTAACGGGCATTACTGGAGACGAGACCTGAATTTTCGATCGAGAAAATGAAAGAAAGAGACGATACTCATGGTTTTCATTTATTACAACAGTTTCCGTCCCCACGTACTCGAGGAGGGCGATCAGACCCGAGTCTGCAAGGGTCTCATCTGAAGTGGATTCGGCGGAGGTTATCTGGTACCATGGGAACCGGGACGGCCCTCTGAGAGCATATGCTCCAGGAGAATTCCTGGAGGATGTATTCTCGGCCCGGTTATTTGCGGTTGGCCCCCTAGTGGGAGTTTCATGGTGGTTATGGTTATGCCTACATCGGGCAGAGCTCCTCGGAGCTCAAGCGTGGAGTTGCGCTGTACAACTCGGGCGCCGTACCCCTTAGTTGCGGCAGAGGTGTTAGATAGGCCTCGCATCCACTGGAATGCTGAGCCTGCACTCAGTATAAACCAGGACCGCTGTGCTTGCATGGCGGGGCTCTGATTGTGGTCCCAAAATCAATCCGTGTCTGAAGAGGACCATGGGATTATGCCTACACGGCAGGTACTCACGTTAAACCCCCAGGACTTTCATTTATTACAACAGTGTTATGCGTCAGGAATGTTTGCCAGAAGATCAAATAGTGAGGAAGAGGTATTATTGGATTGCCCCGAGACGCTTTCGTGAACCAATTCGTCAAAGACTGAAGGCTTTGTAGGCAAGCACATGATAAAACATGGCTGTGCAATGTCATTATTATCCTCGTAAACAGACAATGAATAAAATCCAACAACCACTGAATTTACTAATTTTGTTTGTTGTGATTTGTTTCTGTTTCAACAGTCAAGAGTAACCAAATACGCCGGTCACAACTTTTTCCTTAGGCACGAGTTGTTTACTGCTATTCTTTGTAAATACAATTATTGTAGCTATCTCTATCGGAAGATAAGCTACTTAGTGAATTCATTTCTGTTTTTTTTTTGTGCAAATAACGAATGTAGTGAGTGCATGTTCAATAAATAGATAAGACTGCTTGATCAATGTCAATATCTATGTACAAACTCAACCTGGGGTGACCGATAAAGAAAAAAATTACGTCTTTTAATTAATTTGATTGGTCTAGGTTAAATATGATGGATATTTTATTAATTATACAAATGATTCACACATCTTTACACAAATGCAAATGACTAGGAGCGGATAGAGAGAAGGGCTTCATTTTCGTGTAAAACAAAACTTTATTAGAATCGATTCGATGACTGCGTGTTACACTCGATTTACTCGGTAACAGCTGAACTGATTGTCACAAAATTTAATCAGAATGCGTGGTCTGTGAATCCTTTCACGTACAAGGAGGGGGGGTATACATGGGAAGAGGGTATCAGCTTGAATAAATTCGCACTTTGTCTCTATCGCACTGCAAGACGTGTGTGTATGATGTCCTCATCAAATAAAGTGAACTCATAAGAACGGCGGGGTTGGTGTTTGTAAATCCAATTGTAGATCAAGGAATATTTTGAATTTCCCGAAGCTATTTTCGATCTTATTTGACTTAACCATAAATTCGTTACAAGGAATCTTCTGCTTACACTTGGTAATTTCATGGTTTACTACTACTGAATTAAGGTTGGAAGCGAGTGAAATGGGCATTTAACTCGTTCCATAGATACAAGTCTGCAGGTCCGGATGGCATCTACACATTCAGAATATATATCGTGCATGCCTAGCACACGCTTATATTCCAATTAAATGGCGGGATGTGAAGGTGTTGTTCATTCCCAAACCAGGAAAACCCACCTACACAGACGCAAAAAGCTTTCGACCGATCAGGCTAACGCCCTTTCTGCTAAAAGGACTAGAAAGACTGGTAGATCGGTTCATAAGGGATACACACATTCCTAAATGGCCACTTCACCATAGGCAACACGCCTACCAGAAAGGCAAATCCACGGAGACAGCACTCCATGAACTTACGGCAAAAATGGAAAAGGCGGTGTCCGAAAAAGAATACGCCTTAGGCGCATTCATGGACATCGAAGGTGCTATGGCTCTTGGCGATGGATACCCTGCTGTGGCTCCTGGAGGACAAAAAAGTCTTCGCGCAAGCATTTGCGGACGACCTAGCCGTAATAATTACCGGCAAGTTTGCGAACACAGTATGTGACCGCTTGAATGCAACTCGGCATGTAATCCACAGCTGGTGCCTCCGCAATGGACTCACGGTGAACGCTAGGAAGACTGGACTAGTTATGTTCACTAGGAACGTCAGGTGGGGCAGCTATACGTTACCCACCTTAGCAGGGGCGGAAATCCAGCTGGCACAAACAGTCAAGTACTTAGGAGTACATTTCGACTCCAAGTTAACGTGGAAGCATCATATCCAGGAACAATATCAGAAATCCTGCAGATTGCTCTGGTGCTGTAGGAATGCGATAGGTAAGACCTGGGGACTTTCACCTAAACGGATATATTGGATGTATACATCCATAATATGTAAAACCCATTTTGATGTATGCATGCATCGTCTGGTGGCCAAGACTGAACTTTGCTAACAGCAGGAAGCTGCTAACGCAGATTCAAAGACTTGGTTGCCTAAGTATTACTGGAGCAATGAGTACTACGCCGACGGCGGCACTTGAAGCTATCCTAAATTTACCTCCCATTCACTTGAAATGGAAAGCGGCCAACGACGCATATAGGCTCGATACCATTGGGGCGTGAAAAGGCGGCCAATCAAAGGGTCATGCGTCTATCTGGAAATTCCCTGAAAAACATCCGGTAGCCCTGATGCCGACCGATCATATGCTTTCCAGATTCGTCTTTGAAAAGACATACACTGTCGTAATCACCGAAAGAGAAGAATGGTCGACAAGTGGCCATGAGTCTTTTCAGATTACAGACCTAATAATCTTCACCGACGGGTCAGTCACGGAGGATGGATCGGGTGCAGGTGTGTTCTCGGAGAATCCGATTATAGAACTGGCTCGACCCCTCAGAAAAATGACGACCATATTCCAGGCGGAGATATATGCCATTTCATTGGCAGCAGAAGAATGTCTGCGACAAAAATGGAGGGGTCGCACCATTCGAATCTGTTCCGACAGTCGGGTGGCATTATCAGCACTAAATGGCAACAACATATCAAGCCGGTTGGTGTGGAGTTGTCATCAGGTGCTGCTGAAACTTGGCTGACTGAATAAAACATTCCTGATATGTGTGCCGGGGCACTCTAACATCGCCGGTAATAAGAAGGCTAATAGACTGGCTCGCCAAGGGTCTGGATCCACAATGGTGGGGCCAGAACCAGCTCTTGGAATCCGACCATCTACTGTCAAGTCTACTCTGAAGGGTGAAATTGCAAGGATTCACGCAACCAAGTGGAGAAATTTGGACTCTTGTCGGCAAGCGAAAATCCTTGTGAAGGAGCCTAGGGCCACTAGAGCGGCATTTTTGTTGTCCCTTAAGAAGTGGGACATGAAAACCCTAGTAAGGCTTTTGGCGGGACACTGCCCCCCAAACTACCATATGGAAAAGATTGGGGTAGTGGTTTCGGCTGTGTGCAGCCAATGTGAGGAGGAGGAGGAGACAGCCCTGCACTTTTTATGCAGCTGTCCGGCATCCTCAGATCTCAGACGAAGACACCTTGGCAAGGTTTTCTTCAATGAAGGATCTGCACACTCTCTGCCTCTTGAGAATGTTCTCAGATTCGCTAAAGCCTGCGAACACCGTAGGCGGGAAGCCATTGAATAGGCAACTTACAGGGATAGTACAATGGGCCTAATAATGGCCTGAGTGCTCGGAGCTGCGGCTCCCCCCAGTTAAATAAACTAACTAACTAAAGGCTGGAATTATACCACAATAACAACAACAAACGAATTTCTTATCACATAACCCTTGATTTAAGTAGTTGTCAGGTTTCTATCCATACCTTTGTGGCGCAGCGGGGTTAACAACACTCGAAATTTGTTTCGAATGTTGTTAATTCGATTGACAGTGGCCACCATTGGTGTTCTCCGTGGCGGAGCAGGTCATGATTTAAATGATAAATTTAAAAAAAAATGAATTGTTTTTTGAATGTCGGTTGAAGAAAAAAATGAGATTACCCTCCGGTGTCAAGGAGAAAAAAGTAAAATGACGATTAATTAATTTTTAAATTAAAAATATTAATATTGATAAGCTTGATGAGATGAGATTGATTTGAAAAGCATTTTAAAGATTTTCTATTTTAATGTTCTTAATGAAATGTAAAAGAATTAACTTGAATAATGGTGGTTATTAAATGTGAATGTATTAATAGTGTGTAACTGCACTTTCATGGAGAAACACCAAAAGCATTGCAGACTGGTTGACTTATCGTCTGGGGTATTTATATGGCAATCACTGATGGACCGATGAAAATTGAAATGTTTAAATAAAATCTGATAGCCTGGCTGGACTGATGATAAACTGAGTATAGGGCATTTGTCATTGCGTTGTTAATTGAAACATGAATTTTTAATCGTTCGAATTTTTAAATGCATGCAATAAAAATGGGTTTGGGGTGGGTGCGGGTGGGTGTTTATACCAAATACGTCAATCCATCAGTCCATTTTTGTTGGATTGGCTTATGGCGGACTGATCAAATACTGCTCGTGTAAGGTCAGCCTCTTCTTCTTTTTCTTCAGCCTTTGTCCCGTTCACAAGCGGGGTCGGCTCGTCGTGATCGGCTTCGCCATTTGGCTCTATCGAATGCCTGATCTGAGTGCAATCTCGAGGCTTTCAAATCCCCATCCAGCGTATCAAGCCACCGTTGTTTAGGTCTGCCTTTTGGTCGTTTACTATCGACTTCGATGTTCAGACCAATCTTGGCAAGTGAATTCTCGTTTGCACGAATTGCGTGACCATACCATCGAAGACGCCTCTCTCGCAACTTTTCCACGATCGGTGCAACCCCATAACGATCGCGGATATCCTCATTTCGGATGTGATCTAAACGTGTGACGCCACTAGTCCAACGTAGCATCTTCGTCTCCATTACCGCAAGACGCCGTTCATTGTCTTTTATAGTCGGCCAACACTCAAAACCATAGAGAGCGACTGGACGGACGACATTGCGGTAAATTTTAGATTTGAGACGTTGGTTGATACGTCGATCACAAAGGACATCAGTTGTGGAACGCCACTTCATCCAGGTTGCGTTAATGCGTGAAGCAATTTCATAACGCAGCTCTCCATTGGCTGATAGCGTTGACCCGAGGTATTTAAATCGCTCAGTTCTGGGCAGATAACACAGATCGGTCGTCAAAAATTCAGTTTTGTTTAAATTCAATCTGAGACCGTGTTGCATGAGGCGATCATTCCATTTTTGAACAAGTTGCTCGAGATCAGTTTTGCTATCAGATGCTAGGAAAACATAATTTGCATAAAGCAGTGTGTAGGGCGCTGGACGTTGGATATCCCGTGTGACGGTGTCCATAACAAGGACAAAGAGGTGTGGTGAGAGGGCATTTCCTTGATGAACTCCAACAGAAACACGAAGCGGTTTTGATACACCCGCCATACTTCGAACTTTACTTTTTGGATGCTCCTTGTCATCATAATTTCCTTTTGAATTCTCTTGATTCTCGTGGAATGATATTAGAGAACTTACCTCATCATTGTCTTTCAAATTATCGGAAAGAAACGGTATTTATAATGAAAGAGCCAAACTTAAAAAACAATTTTTAAATTTTTTTCTCCATTCCATTATTTCAGATGTCTAATAGCAGACTTTTACGGGTATTCGTTTATGGTACGCTGAAGCGAGGTGAACCGAATCACTATTGGTTAACGGATGCTGGGAAAGGCTTTTCCAGATTAGTTTCAATTGGAAAAACTCAAAAGAAGTATCCATTAGTTATTGGCACACGCTACAATATTCCTTTTCTATTGGATAAGGAAGGAACTGGCCACAATGTGGAAGGAGAAATTTACGAAATTGATGATAAAATGTTGAGCAGCTTAGATGATCTGGAGGAGTATCCGAATTACTATGACCGTGAAATCCAGGACATTGTAGCTGAAAATGGCAGGTGGGTGGTTTTAGTATTTCTTCCACGTTAATTTACTAATAAGAAATTGATATTTGAATTAGCACTACGCAATGTTGGATCTACCTATTGAGAAAATTTCCCGAAAATATGTTATCCAAGGAGTTTCTACAATCATACAGGAATACTCCCGAGAAGCCATACTGTGAAAGGTCACTAAGACAACTGAATATCAAAGCTAAAGACGATTTAAAGTTTTGAAAACGGAATGAGAGCTAACTAAGAATTCTTCAATTTTAGCTATTTACAAATTGGAAATCAAAGCTGAGCGAGGGCATTGATGATGGCATGGAAGAGTAATCGGCGGAACCTGATGAGTTCAAACGGCTACGGGCCTTGTATGAAAGATATAGATCAATTGTTGATAACGAATAGATGTGAATTAATTAAGTTTAATCTTGTTGAGAAATGGGGAATAAAAAGAATTTTATAAATTTTAATTTTGAGCTTATTTTTCTTGTGTATTCACACTCTTTCGCTTCAGGAAGAAAAATAATGGTTTACCAGTACGTGGGAAGCCACCAATTTTTTTCGTAAAAGATCGCTACAAAATTTCTACGCCAGAATCATGAACCCATGTATTGAGATCCCACAAAGGAGTTTTGCGGTTTGCAATAGCTAACTGGCACAATTTTCCGGTCTGGCATATATGGTTGGTCTTGGTCTTCTTTTATTGCCCACAATTTCCTCGTTTTAAAAAAACCCTTGATGAATTTTACTTTTTTTCTTTTTGGAGATCTGGACCACTACATAAGGTGAGACTCCCTGAAGACAAGAAATTTCTCTTATTGAATGATTCCCTGTTCTCAGCAGTGCCGAAATTGCACATTTCTTTTCATTGAAGATATTAGTTTTTTCGCTCCATTACGAAATCTACGCCAAAATGTGAATTTTGATTAGTTTTTGTTGTTTTTACCGTAATAATGTTTGCATATACACTAATCTCACTACTTACGCAGCATTTCATAATTTATATCCACAAAACTTTACATTCGAAACAGGACTTATACACATTTTTGCCAAGGAACTACAGGGGGCAGAACATAGCTATTCTCACCGATAGCCAAGCAGCGATCAAGGCACTTAGGTCCAACCAGGTGAACTCTAAACTGGTATGGGAATGCCTTGAGAGACTGAATACACTCGGCTCGTCCAACAAGGTCTGGATACTTTGGGTTCCAGGCCATGCGGGGTTGGAAGGCAATGAGGCAGCGGATGAACTAGCCAAGAAGGGAGCAGGGATGCCTTTACACGGGCCAGAACCCTTCTGTGGAATCGGAAACGGTTTCATGGCTATGAATCTAAGAAACGAAGAGAAACGGTTGAGGGAACTATATTGGGCGGGCCTACCAGGGATGGAGCAGTCCAGGGTGCTTATTGGGGGATACGAACCCATGCGCACAAAGGATGGCTTAAGCCTCACCAAAAAGAACCTCCGAATCATAGTGGGAATTCTCACTGGTCATTGTCGGCTGAACTATCACCTAGGGAAGCTAGGGATATCTACGGACACTGCCTGCAGGTTCTGTGAGGAGGAGGACGAAACCTCTATGCACGTCCTGGGACAGTGTCCGGCACTTGTGCAAAGTAGGTCGATACATCTGGGAGAACACTTAATACCAGATGCAAAGCTGAAACTTCTGGAAGTGGGGAACATACTAAAGTTCCTAACGGTTACAGGCCTGCTTGAGATACTATGATCAACAGGTACACTGTAACCATTAAAAGGGGCACAATAGTTCTTCAAGGACGCGGTGCGACTTTCCCTTAACAGAATAATAATAATAATATACACATTTTCCAATTAAGACACTCAAAGAGCACTTTAACAGCTGACACTTCTCACCGCCTTTTCATACTTTCTAATCTGAAAAAGGACCAGTCCTTCATTGTATTACCGTAAACTAATTAGGTAATTCCGATCAATAAATAAAAAAGAACGAAAATAAATGCCGGAAAGGATGAAATTTACAAGTGTTTATATATATATTTGGATTTCATTCATAATTTGGCGAATAATTTAACAGTTGGTAGATAAAGGTGTATCCATGAAATTTAAAGAGATTGAATGTGGTGAAAATTTCGCGTATTTGTTTTGCTTCTGCTTTTTGTTTCTATTCAAATTTACCTTACCTTTTATTATACCTATAATTAGCACAAGATTATTGCAAAAATCAGCCAAGGATCCTCTACAATATTGAGTACATTTGTAGGATGGATAGGAATCTAGGGGCAATACCCGTTCCTACAATAGCATGGGAACTGTAACCACTCTCTCGAGAAGCCAAATTTCTTTGATTTTCTGAGCCATTGGCTTATAGTTTACTTTTCCCTCTACGTATTTCCGCTGAATATTGTTATTAGATTGTTGCACATTCTGCACTGGTCGTTCTCTATCCCCTCTTTCATTAGAGGCTTTCTATAAACGCGTGTCTTCAATAGCGCAAATAAATCATTCCGTCTCAGTAATGGGTGAGCTGAGAAAATACCGCCGGGTACTCGCGTACATTGCATTTTGAACACCTTTTGAGCAATATTCACTATAAAGATTCTATTTGAGTGTCCACAATTTCAATTATAGGTGTTGCACTGGAGAACTGTTGATTTGAATCAACTTAACAATGTCCTCATCCAATGACTCGCGCATCGTTCCAAAAGAACTTTCCTTGGCGAATCTCGTCGGTCACTCACTGCACCACAATACACAAATGACTCTTCCTTTGCAATAGTGGCATATCAGCACGCAACCGCTTCATTGTTTTGAGGAAGACTTCGCAAAGTTGTGGGAGATGCATAGAGTCTGGGAATGCCGGATCTATACAGCAAAATAAATTTTGAGGAGCAAATATGCAGACTTCATTTTATTTACTGCTTGGTTGAGAGGTCTCCTTAGATTGCGACGTAGCGAAGTCATCGTGGCGCCTAGACACTGTTTTAGGATAAGCTTTTCTGACACCATGCTGTCGCGGCAGTGGCCTTTTTCTCCTTCCTTTCCTTTTTCTTTTTTCTCTAAAGGGGTTAGCTAGGGCAGAGATATTGTTATTCCTTTGCTAGTATCATTTTGTTATTATTTCTTAGTTGCCATAAACTTTTGCCTAACATTAACACTAAGTGCCAAGCAGTCAGGCTTGGACGATCCTAGCTACTTAGGTTAAGGGAAGAACCGTCGAGGTTCTCCCGCAATATGGAGCACGTTTGCAGCATGGTATATGTACTTCTGCTCTGTTTGAACACGACTGGGTGAGAGTCCCGGTATATCTAGGGAAGCCGTGATAAATTTAGGCATTACACCAATCCACTCAGCTGTGAATGAGTATCTGAGTCAAATCAGGGTAATAATCACGGACGAGCGCAAAGCTGATCCCATTGCCTCTTGCAGGGTGTTGTAATCCTGTAATGTACTGTTACGGTCTTGAATGAAGTACCTGGCCCTGATCCAATATACCATTTGTTCGACAAATGGCTGCGAGAAGCATTTCACGCCTCCAACTGCATACGACAGAAAGTTCCTGCTTGTGTGTGACCGAAAATTTCAACTACGGGTGTCTCAACGAGCATAGTTCCGGTAAACCCTCTGCACTTCATTCCTCACTCGTCTGATGGCATAGCCAGTGCTGAATTAGCTTAGCAATGTCACGCGGACGTTCTAAACGAATTTCTATGGTGAATCTTTTCGATGAAGTGAAAGTAAATCTTCTCAGCCTGACCGCTGCAACTGTACTGCGATTCCCAAATGACTGTAGTTGCAGAAGCTAATATGTCGCTTCTGCAACTAGTCACATAGTCGAGATGCAATCTCACCATTGATTCGAGATAAAGAGTTTTCGGAGTTGCTGGAGGTGCATAGAGCATGGGGGAGAATTTTATACACACTTTGACAAAAACTGAAATTGTTGGCGTCCGTCTCTGTACCTATCGACTCTTGTGCACAATTTTTGGAAAGGACCTCAAATCGAACACGCTCCCTAATGGCAACTTGGATTGTATCGCATGCACTAATAAAGCGGTACTGATATGAGCACTGCTGCACTGTCACAGCCGCGTATTGCGGGAAATTCTCGATGAACCTTTAGTGCAACAAGGGACGGTAAGATTCCATTATTATTTCGTAGAACAAACGGATGATAGAGAAGTTCATTTCCTCAGTCTACGTCATCCTCTACCTATGTGGACCTGCTGATGTGCTCGTCACAGATTGTGTCGAAATAGCAGCAGTAGGCCGGCCCATCGTCCTGGTCATTGTGGTTCTTAGCCGTCGCAGCGTCCCGAAATTAGAGGTTTCGGTGCCTTCCTACTCATTATGGGAGCCCGACTCAGTGACCTCTCAGTAAGACAATTCTCGTCAGTTACCTATGCCGAATCTTATAATTTTCCTTCTCATTTGATAGATGGGCATTTTATTCCTAACCCCCACCTTCCTCAGTGAGTAATCTACAAGACCTTAAAGTTTCTGCACTTTTCTCAGCTTTCCCTCGAAGCGCTGCGCCGCTCGATAACCATTCAAACCGCAGCTATCCATCCATCCTTTCACAATCGGGCTTGGAGCAGGCTATGACTGAATGTTATCGAAATATTGAACTATTACGAGAAAATATGCTTTTTAGGCCGAAATAGTAGTTTCACCTGCCCAATTAACATGTCCGTTAAAAAAAGCCAATTCGAAACGCTCATTTATTAATTATAATCGTTTAAAAATTGAATTCTCGCAAGGCGGAAAAGAAAACGCGGTGATTGGCTGACTTGCGTGACTGACGTCATGGAGCGAGGAATTTCAATCTTATTTACTTGAAAGCGTATGATTTCGTGTTTGTGACTTATTACTTTTAAAGTAATCGATCAGTTGGCAGAAATAGCAAGCTATGTAGCAAATTTTGACGAGTAGAACGTCCTCGAAAAAACGGCGTCAAAATGGAAAATTTAATATGTTGTTTACGGCATATTAATTATATTAAGTGGAATAATAGTCTTGTGATGTTGATTACTATCTGGCTCCATCGATTGCTTCAAACATATTTCCATATTCATAAGTGTGCGAAATCAAATTACTACAAATCTTCGCCATATTGTTACATGATTGATTTACATTTGCAGGCGTCAAAGTTATAGAGAAAATACATTGGGAGGAGTGTAATTAATGTGCAAGGACAATGTTTACACGGCTTTGGCGGAAATAACGCTTGAATACAGGTGCACAAGAAACTTCCCTCGCATTTTTATCTGGATGGCAATAAAACGTACGTTTCTGGAAGATTCACGGTCCCCAAAAAAAAATGGATTTGCACTGAACAGGATGTGAACCTTGACTATTCTGCGGGGTTTCTTCTCTTGTGACTTGATTTAGGCTCATTTACCTTCTGCTTCTGCAGTTCGAATTTTCTCGGGATGAGCCGTTCTGAGGCTTTGAAAGTGGGATCTAATGGGAACTGCATAAAATTCTGAAGATTTTCTTCCAATTGAAACATGAATAATAGGTAGGGTAGGTAGGTATCAGTGGCCGCTCCGAGGAGCCCAATTAGCGCTGTGGTGCGCCGTTTTGATGCCAAAAACTCCTAAGACCGTGACTGTTGTTATAGGAACAGGGAAGCAGAGTCCAGCTGGCTCGGATCTTCAGAGCCAGCCCGTAGCATTCACGAAGGAAAGCAGCTCTCCGACCCTGCAGCTAGAAATCTCACTGAGGTCCCCAAAGAATGGTTTACCCAGTGTCCGCAGCCTGACTCGAGCCACAGCTGGGCAATCGCAGAGAAAGTGCATGAGGGTTTCCCTTCCTTCCCCGCAGCTTCGGCAATGCGAGTTGTAGGGTAAGCCGAGCCTAGCGGCATAGTCCCCTATGGGCCAGTGCCCCGTGCAGACCGCCGTAATCTTGAATGCATTTGCACGCGTCTGGCACAGGAGCTCTCGTGATCGGGCTATGTTATAAGCGGGCCAAATTCTCCTTGATTTGGCACAGCTTGTAAGCGTTCGCCACCTCATGCCCGCGGCTGCTAGGTAGTGCGAGTAGACTCGGCCCCCGACAGTCGCCAGCGGAACACCGACTGTATTCCCCGAGGGACTGCCAAGAGCAGAGCCTTGCCTGGCCAATCCGTCAGCCCGCTCATTCCCCTCTATGTTCCTATGTCAGGCCGCCCAGATGGTTGAGCGCGTCTCTGCACTGCCCCACCAACCGGGAAGATGTCGTCGTTGAGTACAAGGCCTTGATAGCCGCTTGGCTGTCTGTTAGAATGGCTATGTTACGCTTGGGGCTCGAATCATGCTCCAGCCATCGACAGATTTCCAATATCGCCAGTACTTCCGCGGTGAAACCTGGGAGACCATACGACTTGGATACACCGTGTGTATTCGAGAAAACCCCCGCGCCGACTCCATAGGCCATCTTTGATCCGTCCGTAAAGAATACCGTGTCATAGTCTTGCAACACGCCGCCGGTCTCCCACTTTGCCCTGGTTGGAATGTCCACAGCAAAGTTTATCGTGAAGTTCAGTTTGCGTGTGACATAGTCCGTGGGGGATGAATAATAATGGCACAAAGTTCTACATGAATTTCAATTTTGTGGCTTTTATCCACCCTTTCTACTAGAAAGTCACCGGGCAACATTAGTTTCATTCAAACTACGATGTCTAATTAAATTGACTGTTAGCAATTAAAAGATCAATTTTGACATTATGTTTTCATGAGTGCTTTGCAATGCGTTCGAATTTGGTTGAATTTGAAAATGCTGATCACTTCAAACAAACTTTTTTTCAAAAAAGCGGTCCTTTAGAATTTCGCTAGATTGTACTATAGAAGTGATTTCCTTCATTAGTGAAAATAAGGCGGGAAGTCTTTTCCCCTTTAATTTTACGAGCCCTTTATTTTCTATTCCTCGCAAGTCTCATAAGGCTCAATTAATTGGAAAAAGACATCTCCATGAAGTATAGCCTATAGACGTCAAGACAGGGTCGCACCTCACCAACACCTGACCCAAGGGGAATATATGATGAGAATGTGAACATCTGAAGATCTGTACGTGGATCGCAATTTTTGAAACCTCAGGCTCTGCAGTCGGTCGGGTTGAATTGTCTTTCTTTTCACTTTTTAGTTTTGCATACTTTTCACTACTGTCGTGACCGAGCATCCACTCATCGGGATGATCATTCTGGCCACCTCTAACTGTTATTATGTTACATACTGGCATACTGTATCAGATTGCATCTAATGTAAATGATCTTTTATAGATTTTTACTAATGATAGTAGGAGAAACGATATCCAGAGAAACTCAGCCCACGGGTTTGCAAGTTATGGCTAACATCTTTATGGAGCTTATGCTAGAACTCCTTTAGTCACGGATGTGAAATAGGTTGCCCTGAACCTGAGTATATTCAGACGACTACGGTTTCGTCCAGGGTAGAGGCAACTCTTCAAACGCTGTCTTCCTTCTGCCCTGGGAGCAGCGTTTCCGAAGTGGCTCAAGGGCGTTGTGTGCTTATTTATATGAATTCGCAAACACATCATAGGTGTAAATTATATTCAAGTTAAAAACCTCATCCAAATTCTCGCTTAAGCCAGCTTAGGTCATTTTTGTTTGGAGTTCGTTCCCGTGGCTGGGATTTTTATTGCCTTTTTTCTTTTCCAAATTGCTCCTTTGTTTTGTAATTTAAATATCCTCTTTTGGTAACTATAATAATCTTTAGATTCCCAGGGCTGTAAAAGGGAAAATTTATTTGTTGGGAATCACTTTATAATACACTGAAGAAGCAGACAAATAGCCTGGGTCTAAGTTAGAAAATATACATTACCGTGAACAGGAAAATAGCCACCAATTTTTTTTTCGGTAAATTGATTATTTTTTTCATTAAAAATCATTCAACCATTGTCCACGATCTAACAAGAATATATACTCATACTTTAGCCGATTAGAATTTGAAATCCAGTTGCGGACAGTGACAAAAATTCAAAACAACACCAAATCTCATTCGGATCGGCTTAGCCGTTTTGGAGAAAAGTGCGTGTAACCAACAGAGAGACAGACAATGAACCGATTTTAATAAGGTTTTGTTTCACACAAAACCTTAAAAAGGGAGATATCACACAGTGCAGCACTTATAGTGGTATCACGTTGCTGAGTACCATCTATAAGATATTCGCGCTATCTTGCTAGCCCCATACGCCCAGAACATCATTGGCCCATACCAGAGAGACTTCACTCCAGGCAAATCAGCAATAGCTCAGATTTTCTCTCTGCGGCAAGCGATGGAAAAACTGTTGGAATATGCACACCAATTGCGCCATCTATTCATCGACTTTAAAACCGCCTATGATAGCATAGCCAGGGTAAAACTGTACACGGCCATGAGAGAATTCGGTATTCCGACGAAATTGATAAGACTGACCCTGACCAATGTGCGAGGCAAGATAAAAGCAGCAGAATCACTCTCGAGACCATTCAACATCAACAACGGTCTACAACAAGGAGATGTCCTATCATGCGTCCTCTTTAACCTGGCCCTGGAGAAAATGATCCGTGATGCTGAGGTAAATGCGAGGGGTACAATCCTCTTTAAGTCCACCCAACTACAGGCCTATGCTGACGGCATCGACATTATAAGAAGAACGACAGTCTGTTACATAAGAGCGTGGTCACTGTTATACGTAGATAAAAAATCAGAGCGTCTTGTTTCTTTTTCTATGACATAGAGGGCACCTCAGTCCTTCATGCTTTTTGTAAAAAGTCAGCTCTCTGTCAAATTTAGTCTTGAATTGAGTGGTTTTTCGAAATGAGTTGTGTTTACGCCTCTCGCTTTGAGGCAATCTTTCTATGTTTGCATGAAAAATGACCCAAATTAACGCAAACTGCTGCTGCGAAATATATGGGAAAGTCGAAGCAGTTCGTTAGCAAGTGGATAAATCGCTATAAAAAGGTCGGTAACGTTGATGATTTTCCTGATCGCGGAAGTGCAAGCAAAGTCTCGAAAAAAGACGAAAAAAAGATTCTCGCATTGTTCTCGAAAGATCCAACTTTGACTTTACGTGGAGCTGCTGTGAGATTGAAAACAAAAGGTGTTGACATATCTCACGGAACGATTCGCAGGCACTTGCTTGCCAATAAACTGAAATATCGCAGTACTTTGGAAAAACCAATGTTGAGTGCAAAACACGTTGAAAAACGAGTGGAATGGGCGAAGGAAAACTTGGACCGCGATTGGAGCAACGTAATTTTTTCTGATGAATCCCCCTTCTGGGCATTTCCGAGCATCAAACACGCCTGGACAACCTCCACCAGTAGGATGCTTCAACGGACTATTAAACACCCCGTCAAGGTCCATGTTTGGGGGTGCTTCTCAAACAAAGGTTTCGGTACTTTGTTCTTATTTACCGAGAATTTAAATGCCGAAAAATGAATAAAATATATCAAAAGGCTTTGTTATCATCTGCTAAGCAATGGTATATCAAGAAAAATGAAAGCTGGATCCTTCAAGCGGACAACGATCCGAAACATCGGAGTCGAGCGTGTAGCGAGTGGAAGGCGCAAAACGGAGTTGTCACTTTAGATTGGCCATCTCAGTCACCGGATGCAAATCCCATAGAAAATGTGTGGGCTCTGATGAAAATGCAGCTTCGCAGATGCAAGCCATGTAATTTTGATCAACTTTCTCGACAAATTCGGAAAATTTGGAGGTCTTTTCCGGTAGAATATGCAGAAAAACTAGTGGAAAGTATGCCCCGACGGTGCCAGGCCATAATTGACAATGCAGGAGATTGGACTTGCTACTGAGGTATTTGCATTGAGTATTGACGACCAAATTATCAATAAATTTGCGAATTTTCGAAAAATCAATTGTTATTATTTAACAGTGACCACGATCTTATGTAACAGACTGTATTTCAGCTTACAAAAACTGTTCCGCTCTTACTGTACAAGACGATGATCTTGCCAGTCCTCATGTATTCCTCGGAGACTTGGGTTCTTAGCAAGAAGAATTGCGAACTCTTGACCGCGTTCGAGAGAAGAATCCTCCGAAGAATTTTTGACCCCCTACATGAGGATGGACGAAATCTATGAGCGATACCATGACCGTCTACCACGTATCTGTCAATGACCTCTCTCCTTTTGAAATCGATGCGAAGTTTGTAAGCTAGAAATATCAACAAAGATGTTTAGAGGGAAGTAGTCTGAATGCATTCTTTTTATAGCGCTTATTGGAATTTCCCACCGTCCGGATAGTGGCTAGCGGGCTAGGCTGCCGCGGTTCAAAACTCACTGGTGATAGAGGGATCCGTATCGTGACTGGAGTTCGGATATCAGTTGATTCAGCAGTGAATGAGCACCTGCTTTATAGTAATAATACAGACGAACGCGATACTGACAACATTGCCTCTTACAGTTTGCTCTTGTAATGTACTAGCATCAATGAAGTAGTCTAACATTCTTCCACGCCCAAATCAAATTGGATTGCCACGTCAAAGATTAGTACCAAGAATTTCCTGGGTGACTGGCATTTTTCTATGAATTAGGCGGAAATACGGATAGGAAATATGGGGATTCCCCTGCACTTCGCTGAAAGCACCATCTTTCCACGAACTTCTGGGATCGTTCTTCTAAGTCCTACCCACAAACCATCGCCAACAGTGATATCTTGTTCCGTCAGTTCCGGAGAAGGTGCTTCAAAATTTTATTCAAACATTTAATGACTCTGATACAGTTAGCGGAATGAAGCTGCCAAGCTAGCCAAACTACAGAGGATCTAGTGGTTAAATGGGATTACTAATTGTATAAGGCGCGGACCATTAAGCTCATCTGCGCTTTTGACGTGCGCAAAACAGGACCAATAACGTTGATTGCCAAGCGTGGGGACCGTAAAGAATTCTAACGAACTTCCGGACATCATAAAGGGTTCTCAGGAAAGAAAACACAAATCCCGTTGAAGTACTTGATCGATATTTTCTTCTATTTTCGAATTCATAAAATAGAAAATTTACATAAACAATTTCTGACGCAAAATAAAAAAACCTATGCAACGAACTAACAGCGTCCATCACAAAGTGATAGTACCGACACAGCTAAAACCCTAGAAATTTGGAAAAACTCTTTCTAAGCAAACTCTTTCCTTGGGGAGATATTGGAAATTTGAACAAATTATATCAACAGGGAAGCACCACGACGCGGAATCGGAGCAGGTGCGCCGCCCGCCGCCGGTGCAAGAATTGATGAGAGTTAGATTGACAATTTGTATGACCGCAAGTGGGCTTCGGTAAGTTTGCGATAATCTCGAAAAGTCCTTGTTCGTTCGATGTTGAATTGTTCACAGTGATAACGACAGTATTGGAGACGATTAGCTGGATTGAGTATAAATGCAATTTCGGAGAAGTTTGATTTCTATTTTGTTGTTAAAATTCAAGCGCAGAGAAATACTTGGAGCAGCAGGTGATGCTTGGCGCGCAGAGTTCCTAGCTGTCGTCGTCTGCGAGTGATTTGAATCGATTTCCTATGGAGACGGGAGCACTTTGAATTTCTTGAACGCGGGTGATTCTGCCGCCGTGGCGGACTTCTTCGAATGCAGGCTCGTTCTTCTTTTTGCGTTGCTCTTCTGGTCGCGCAGCACCGAGCGTTGGGAAGTAATCCTCATTTGTGATATCGGGCGCAGCCCGATTGCGTGCTTTCGTTGCTCTCGGCAGAGGCTGCAGGGATAGGTTTTGTTAATTTAAGGACAAACCTCAGCGAAGTCTATGTGTACCTGGTTTCTCAGCGCAGGAGTAATATAGATTTTGTTGGGTGTTTTGTTGTCAATCGGCGCCGTTTCCACAACGTCATCCGGCGGTACCACCTTTTTCCATGGGCCGGGTTTACGGCCTTCCGTGGTGTTTTCTTCACCATCGCTGCCGCCGTCGTTGCCATAGTCTCCCCCCTGTCCCAGGTTCGCTTGGTTCTGCTCTTCATCGGTGATGGTTAGTTGACCGATTTTTAGGCCCGTGTAGTCTTTGCGCTCCTCCTCCTCAAACTCCTTCCACTCGTCCTCTTGCCGCTGAAACTTGAAAACAATTCAGCACGCTGTTAACGGCAACATGGTCCCGCTTACCTGTTCCGAGTTGCTCGAATCGTCGCCCTCGCCGCCCGCATTGCTATTTACGAGTCGGTCTTTCCGTGGCTTCGGGGGCTCTTGAGTGCGTTTTGACGTGTCGTCTAGTTTTTTGGCTAACTCCTCTGCCGTCGCAAATCGCTTCGTCTTGGATTTCTTCTTATCCTTTTTGGCGAAAAAGTCATCCAGGTCGGCCATTCTAGATTGTATTGTACGTTTTCTTTCAAAATTAATGGAAAATATAGCAATTTCCAGACTTCGCTAATGACGGGCCGCGACAACCAACATGCGGATCCGCGACCTTTCAAATCTGTACAGATGTGCGTAAAAGTGTTGCCACTGCGCGGCATAAACGGCAGTGCAGTTGTGTAGTTGGCTGAAGTTGATGACGGCCGACTGTTCAACAATAGTACGTTCAATGCAAGCACAAAACGGTTTAAATCTTGTTTATTGTCATTCACTCGGTTTCCAATTGCACAGCCCTACGATAGCACTTCCGGTCAAGGGGAACATTTTATTATGAAATATCTTGAGATTCGTACGTATGGAAATAGAAGACATTTTAACGTCCCAAATTATCGAATGAGTTAAGTTACCGAAGTTATAGATTTCTGGAGAAACTTCAAATTATCAAAAAATGTGCTCCAGGTGGCATAATTCATCGTACGATTGAGTATTTTTCACTTCATTTCGCTTTTTTACGATATTCCACTATATATTCTTCTGTTACAAGCGTTATAACCATGTTTGTCTGCAATATTTGCCTGGCATACTTTTTGAGTAATGGCAAAAAAAATGCAAATATGCATCATATGGTGGTCAAAGGGTAGTATAGGTCCCAGGGCGAAACGTGGATTGGTACCCACGATAGAGCATAAAACCTGGAAAATGCCTGCTGAACCAATACCAACAGCTCTACTGCCAAACCCTATCTACACCTCCACGTGGTAACCGCTGGGAGCTCCTTCGTAACGAAAAGCTGCAGACGGAGAAGGATGAAGGCGAGTCTCCCCCGCCTAAAAACGGGACAAACTGTACAAACTGGTCCTCCAGGTTGGGGGTTGGGTAAGGCTGACAACCCTACACGGAAAACCGATGTTACGGAGCCACGAAAGGAGCCTCGGACAGGATGGACTTTACAACGACGAACTCGGCAACGACAACGGATTAACGATTTGCGCATTTTCTCATAGAACGTGCGCTCCCTGTACAGAGATAAAGCTGATGAGCAGCTAGCCGATACCCTGTCCCAATATATGGCTGATATAACAGCGTTACAAGAGATGTGATGGACAAGGACCGGTTTCCTGGAGAAGAGCCGCTACACCTATCACGAACTCCGTCGAGCGGAGAAGCGACTTCACAGACGGAAAAAGGAAGCCTGGGAGAACAAACAAGTCTGTGAACTAGAAAAGTACAGGGAGCAACCGCACCAGGCGCGCAAGTTTTACCAACAAGTCAGCAGGATGAAGCCTTATACACCTCGATGCTCATCCTGCCGAGACAAAGAGGGGAAATCTGATTTCCGACAGAATGGGCATATTAGAGCGATGGGTTGAGTACTTTGATGAGCTACTGAACAACCAGAACATCGGCGAGTTGGGGGTCCCGGCAACTGAAGACGACGGACAAATACTGCCACCACCAAGTTTAGGAGAAACATTCCGTGCCATTCACCGGCTAAAAAATCATAAGTCGCCAGGAGCCGATGGAATTACAGCCGAATTGGTTAAATATGGAGGCGACCAGTTACACCAAGTGGTTCATCAACTTCTGCTCAAGATATGGGACAGCGAATCAATGCCTGACGATTGGCAAGGAGGCATTATCTGTCTCATACATAAAAATGGAGATATCATACAGTGCAGCAATTATAGAGGTGTCACGTTGCTGAGTACCATCTATAAGATATTCTCCTCTATCTTGCTAGGCCGGATAGCCCCATACGCCCAGAACATCATGGGCCCATGGCAAAGAGGCTTCACTCCAGGCAAATCAGCAACAGATCAGATTTTTCTGTCTGCGGCAAGCGATGGAAAAACTGTTGGAATATGGGCAACGACTTTAAAGCCGCCTATGATAGCATAGCCAGGGTAAAACTGTACACGGCCATGAGAGAATTCGGTATCCCGACGAAATTAATAAGACTGACTAGGCTGACCCTGACCAATGTGCGAGGCTAGATAAAAGCAGCAGGATCACTCTCAAGACCATTCGACATCAACAACAGTCTACGACAAGGGGATGCCCTATCATGTGTCGTCTTTAACCTGGTCCGCGAGAAAGTGATCCGTGATGCTGAGGTAAATGCAAGAGGTACGATCCTCTTCAAGTCCACCCAACTACTGGCCTATGCTGACGATATCGACATCATGGGAAGAATCACCCGAGATGTACAAACTGCCTTCATCCAGATCGAGCAGGCGGCGATTATCGCGAGATCTTGGGCTGCACATCAATGAAGGCAAGACAAAATATATGGTGGCAACGTCAGCACCGAAGACGAATCATCCAACAACATCAAACCGCACTGGTCAAACACGAAGGAGAATAAGGATAGAAGAATACAACTTTGAGACCGTTGACAATTTCTCCAATCTAGGGTCGAAAATCACAACCGATAACAGCTACGATAATGAAATCCACGCACGGTTGTTGTCAGCCAACAGAGCCTATTTCAGCTTACAAAAACTGGTTCGCTCGAAACGTCTCACCATAGGGTCAAAGCTCTTACTGTACAAAACTATGATCTTGCCAGTCCTCATGTATTTCTCGGAAACTTGGGTTCTTAGCAAGAAAAATTGCGAACTCTTGGCCGCGTTCGAGAGAAGAATCCTTCGAAGAATTTTTGGCCCCCTACATGGGGATGGACGATTCCGTAGCCTACAAAATGACGAAATCTATGAGCGATACCATGACCGTCCGGTTGTGAATAAAATCCATCTCAATAGGTTACGGTGGGCGGGTCATTTAATCGGTATGGATGAGGATGATCCCACCCGGAAAGTCTATAAGGGCAATATCTATGATAGAAAAAGAAGGCGAGGCAGACCCTGCCTAAGATGGACGATTGCGTAGGTCAGGACGCCAGACAGCTTTTAGGGATATCGAATTGGTAGACCTCGGCGCAAAACCGGGATGTCTGGAGTTCCTTATTAAGGCAGGCCTAGACCGGATACCGGTTGTTGCGCTGTTGATGATGATGATGATTATGTTCGAGGATTATCTCGCTTCTACTGTCAACTTTTCCAAATCAAATCAAAAGGAATGTTCATTCTCTGAAGAACAGTTCGGTACACATATGGATTCAGGGATTGCAGAATTGTCGCCTCGGAATTGTGAAGGGCACAATTTGCCAAAAGGGATTCTCATTACGTATTGTAGCTTTCGGGTAATGACCGAAAATTTCCTCGGTGAGAGATAAAGGATAATCGTCCTTTATGTGAATCTATTAATCTTGCACGCATTAAGGCAAATATGCACTTTGCCAGGCTTTACCACTAAAGTAATTGAGAAAGTCCAAGCACTTCCAAAGACAGTATCTGATCAATAAAGGCATATGTAGCATCTCTCTGCTTAGCGGTCTTGTGATTTTCATTATCCATGGGGTGTATAGTTATATTTATACGTTAAATAAAAACTAAAACGAAACTCAAAAATGACAAACTTTAGAGTCTGAAATAATAAAAAACTTGTTGTTTCTTTTTCGTTGGTGTGGATATTTATTCTTGCAAATACCGATATTTCGGAAACCACTTGTTCCCTTCATCAGTGCTAACAAGTATCTTGTTGTAAGCAAGTGGTTCCCGAAATATCGATTTTTACAAGAATAAATATCCACACCAACGAAAAAGAAACAACAAGTTTTTTATTATTTCAGATAATTAATCGTTGGAAACACCGCATAATTACACTCAGATAAACTTTAGAGGTAATTCATTAGGACCTTGTCGGAAAATAACTTGAGAGAGTAATATCCTCCTGATTTGACAAAACAATAGATTTTAGTACCAGAGTATGTTATCTTCTACAGGTTCATTTGGTTGAAGCAAATGAATACAGCATAATCTGGATGGTTAGTTTTTGCCAACTCAGATGGATGGTTACTCTAGCCAACTTATATAAATGTGCACAATACACACACCTGGAGGATGTTATCTGAGCATCTGAGACATCGGTTAGGCTGATCAGGGATTGGTTGATATCAGATGGGTTAGAGTTGGCGGAACACAAAACTGAAGCTGTACTGGTCGGCAGTCATAAACTGAAAGAAATTCGACGGTTTCGTGTGGGGCACTATCTGATAGAGTCCACGCCTTTCTTCAAATACCTTAGCGTTATGCTGGATCATCGAATGACATTCAAGGAACACTTGAGGTATGCGGGCGAGGAAGCAGGGAAAATTGTAGCTGTGCTAACTGGCATGATATTGAAGGACCCAAAACACCGAGGAGGCTGTTGCTAGCAAAAGTGTGTTCATTCATTTTACTGTACGCAGCACCAGTTTAAACAAAAGCCCTTAATGTTCAGGCGTATAGGAGAAAATTATCTCACTGGTGGCAGTGGAATTTGTATCGTGATTTGACGTCGGATACCAATCGACTCAGCTAAATCGTTAAGAATCGCTAATGCATTCTGAAGATGAAGCACCTTTCGTAGTCACGGGAATGATTTCTATTGGTATTTTGGCTGAAGAGATGCGATTGGATACAGCTGGAAAGCACGCAGTGACGATAATGCCGAAGATCGGCGGCAAGAAGAGGGAGCATGCACAATTAGGGTGTGACTGATTCCAAATATCCAACTGTGGATTATGCACCGTCATGAAGATGTCAACTATCATTTGACTCAGTTTCTGACTGGGAATTAACGATACTAGAGGTATTTATATCTAAAGGAATACGAGGACTCGGAGCACATACTCTTCGTGTGTTGAAGATCTGCAAAGGAGAGGGAAAGGCTTCAACATCTCTTGATAAGACCTTACAAGTGGAGACAATCATTCTGCAAATACTCGAATCACAAGAAGTATGAAATGCAGTTAGTGGCACCATAACCTGTATTCAGGGGGAATGTTAGGGCGCATGCGAAAAAGCGGCAAGGAGGGAACAATTCTCACGGTCGGAGCTGTTTTGGGACATTATACACTCAGCAGAGTCTCACAACTGGGTTGTATGATTGAGATCATTATCATGTTGAAAAGAAATAATCCTTACCCAAGCCGAGATTTCAGATACATTGCACAAATTATTCCTTAAAATATTAAGGTAAGCTAGTTTATCCATTGTTGACTCAAACAAACCGAAGGTTACGCGGGTGTGCGTCGGCTAACACCCCCAAACCATTACTCCACCACCACCGTGTTTCACTGATGGAAGTAGATTGTCTTTTTGGAACGCTGTCCCTGATTTCATCCGTACTATTTTTCGTCCTGTTATTCCGAAAATGTAAAATTGGTTTCATCTGAAAACGCAACATCTTTCCAAAACGATTTGGGGTCATTTACGTACTGGCGGCTTTTTTCGATTAATCGGCGTAAGGTTTTCGCCGCGCGACTCGTCCACGGTATCCAGCCTTTTTAACTATTTGTCTGATGGTATCCGAACAAATTTGCTTATTGAACTTTTGCTTGCTTTCCACTGTCATTACCCTTGCAGTTAGTCGAGGTTTTTTTTTCACTATTGTTAGATTGTGTGTGTGTGTCTGTGTATGGTGGGGGAGAAGCTACAGCTTCTGAGCACTCAGGCCGTGTTGGCCAATTGTACTCGCCTCCCCCGTCTAACGGAATATTCCGGATTCGTTAACGTATCGCAGAATTTCCGTTAGGGGATGTGATGCTACCCGTCGCAATTGGAGGACATCGGCACCAAAGATCTGATGCCTGATGCGTCCATAGGCGGAGCATTCACATAGGAAATGCTCCGTGGATTCCGCTTCCTCATTACAGGAGGGACACGTATCATCTTCGGTAATTCCTATTCTGAACATATGCCCAGCTAGTGAATTATGGCCTGTCAGAATGCCCACAATACACCTGCAAGTCCTCCTGCTTTTCGACAGGATAAACTTTGCGGTACGTATGTTGGGTTCTGGCAGGAAAAGTTTGGTGTGTCGAGCAGGATTTAAGCTCTGCCACCTGTCATTATGGGAAACTTGTTCCCAGTTTTTGAAAACAGATTTAGCCAATGCTACTGATACCCCAATTGCTGGCTCCGGTCCCGGCATAGGGGAGATTACCCCTCTTTCGCTAAAGCGTCCGAGATTTCATTTGCCTCTATGCCACAGTGACCAGGTACCCAGAGAAGTTCCACCGTATTGAATCTAGACATAGAGTTCAAACGGTTTCTGCATTCCTGAACGATTTTCGAGGTGATCAAAGGACTGCTCAATGCCCTCAATCCGGCTTGACTGTCACTGCAGATTGCGATGCGCCTGCCCTTCAACCGCTCGTCAATCACCCAGTTTGCCACCTTTAGGATCGCATAAACTTCGGCTTGAAAAACCGTTGCATATTGTCCCAAAGGAAAAACCCACTTCTCGTTTTTATTCGAGAGGTAGACTCCGGCTCCAGAACCCTCTTCTGTTTTTGAGCCATCGGTGTAGAAGACTTCCGTATATCCCGCCACGCATTCCTCTGGATCTTCCCAGTCCTCTCTACGCTTCAGGGTAACTACATATCTTCTACCAAACAGATGTATGGGGACACGAGAATCGGAAGGCATTGTAAGAACTGGATTTAGTCCTCCCAGTAACTCTTCCAATGCTCTATGCCCCCCACATCCGTTGTTTTCCCATAGATCTAATCGAATTAGCCTATGAGCTGCTCTCATTCCAGTGCTTTGAATAAATATATCCAGGGGCTGCAAATTGAGTAGTGGATTCAGAGCTGCGCCGGATGTCGTGCTCATGGCATCAGTGATAACCAGACAAACAGTTCTTTGCAGTGCGTCTAGTTTACGGTGAAAACTTTTTTGTCTCACCTTAACCCACCACACTACGGATGCATATACGAACATCGGCCTAATGATGGGAACGTATATCCACATTAGCACATGAGGCCTGAGTCCCCATGTCGAGGCAAAGGTCCGTCTGCACAGCCCATAAGCTGTGAGAGCTCGTTTCATCTTTACCTCTACATGTTTGTTCCAAAGAAGTTTTTTATCTAGAGTGACCCCCAGATATTTCACTTCTTCGGAGAGTTGTAGGGTAGTACCCCTCATTTCAGGGAGACAAAGTCCATCCAGTTTTCTCCTTTTTGTGAATAAAACCATTTATTTGGATTAACTGACAAACCATGTCTAAGGCACCAGCTGTCTATCAAATCAATGGCACGCTGTATATTCCTACACACCGTTCCAAGATCCCGATCAACAGCAAGTACAGCCACGTCATCAGCATAAGCTTGAGCGTGTATTGGCAAATTTTGCAGTTCGCATAGCAGCGAGTCGGTCAGCATACTCCACAGAAGCGGCGAAAGCACACCTCCTTGGGGGCAGCCCTTCGTCGCTTCTGTAGTCAGGTAGCGATCGACCCCTACCTCAGCGCACAACAATCATTGCGTTAGCATAGCATGGATCCACTTAATTAAAGCATCATCAACACCATGCGTTCTGGCGGCATCACAAAGTTTTTGAAAAGGCGCACAGTCAAAAGCCCCTTCAATGTCCACGAACACCCCCATTGCGTACTTACCATTCAAAATTGCATCCTCTATCTTTGTCACTAAAGAATGAAGAGCAGACTCACAGGACTTTCCACGTTGGTAAGCATGTTGGTTTTCACTAAGTGGGTGTGACCTAAGTGCGTTTCCACGAATGTGACGCTCCACCAGTCTCTCCAAACCTTTCAGCAAGAATGAAGTCAATCTGATCTGTCTGAAGTTCTTTGGATTAGAATAGCCATCTTTCCCAGGTTTCGGTGTGAAAACTACCTTAACCTGTTGCCAAGAAGAAGGCACGTAGCCCAGAGCAAGACATCCTCGAAAAATATTTCTTAGAGGTCGCACTAAATGCTCCATACCCTCCTTTAGCATTCCCGGATAGATGCCATCCATGCCAGGTGCTTTGAAATGTTCAAAGGACAGTATGGCAGCTCTCACCTTTTCATGGGTAACAACCTCTTTCGCAGTGTTCCAGTTCCCCTTGCAACGCTTGCGTGTTGAAAGGGTTGCAAGAACCGTCAACTCTCCCCCTACCACTTCTCTCACCCGTTCTCCCGGGTGGTGTATTTCCAGGAGGGTCTGTACCAGTCTGGAGCTCGTGAAAGTATCGTCGGGTTTTCTAAGAGAATCCAACTTGGCCGACTCATCCCTTTTGAGGACTCTGCACAGCCTTGAAGTCTCCCTTTCGCCTTCCAGTTTCTCACAGTACGTTTTAAAGGAGTCTCGTTTCGAGCACCTCACGTTGTGAGTTCCTGAAATTTAACCAGTCTTCGTCCTTGTTACTTTTGCAAGCACGATTTAGAAGTCGCCTGGTTGATTTACTGAGTTTTTGCAGTTCTTGGTTCCACCAAGGAACCGTTTTACCCCTTTGGCCTCGGGAAATAGGACAAGCCTCTTCATAGCACTCTAAAAGTGTGCCGTTCAGAGTTTTCAATTCATCTTCCAGCACCAAAGGAGTCCTTAGTCGCCCAGGGAACTGTACTTTATTGCCAAGAAGTTCATTGAACTTTGCCCAATCCGTTTTCCTAGGGTTCCGTCTTTGTACTGCAGACTGTTCGCCCGCAATAGTCAGATTGAATTCTAGATATCGGTGATCTGACAGTGAGACCTCGTCTAGCACTCGCCAGTGTGTAATCAACTCTAACAATTTTGGGGTACAGATTGTTAGGTCAATTACTTCGCTTCTTCTCGGTCCCACGAACGTAGGGCCGCACCTTACGTTTGCAGTCATAAGACCAGCTGAAGTGATGAAATCAAATAGCTTCTCTCCTCTTGAATTGCATTTGCTACTGCCCCAACAAATATGTTGAGCATTCGCATCGCAACCTATTAAGAGTTCGAGACCACTTGATTTTGCATACGCCACCAGATCCCTAAGTTCTTGCGTCGGTGGAGGATACAAAGAATCATAGGGTAAATAAGCGGAGGCAACTATGATGTTTTTCCTCTCGCCATTTATTTGGTATTGTATGATGACCGTAGCTAAGTCCTGGGGACAATATTGTCTCAGCATAGTTGCCTCTAACCGTCTTGACATCAGGACGCAAGCTCTCGGTCTTATGGATCTTTCGTCGTAGAAGATCCTAGCCCCCTTTACTGATCCAATGCCACAGATTCTGTTAAATCGAACCCACGGTTCTTGCACCAGAAAGATATTGGGGAAATCCTGCAGCTTTGTCATTCTCGCTGCCAACAGGTAGGAGGGAGCTTTGGCATGCTGCAGGTTGATTTGACCAATCTTTATGTTTTTCGACATAAACTTAGTCTATTGTCGCTGACAGAAGAGTCTGGTGCGTCCAGTGTGGATCTTACCGGGGTTTCCAGTTTATCCCCACCTTCCGCCGGAGATTCCGCTTCCTTGTGTCCGATTTCTCTGGGCGTTACCGCGCCTAGTGGTACAGCGACGTCCAGGTCCTCACTCCCAAGGTGCTTCATCTTCCTTCGCAGTGCTCTCTTCTGCCATCGGCTTCAGGCCTTTCCAGGTTCACGGTGTCCGGACCGCTTGGATCCATTTCCACACACCGGCGTTAAACCAGTAGCGTCCACGTCACCAGCTTCCCGTTCTTCCGCTCTTCCTGGTAAGGATGAAGGAGAAGGTTCTGACAGGCAGAATTCAGCCGTAGTCGGATTTCCAGTTTCTCCCAATTTGAAAGTTTCCGTACTTTCCTTTCTGGCTAACTTTGCCGTAGGCACCAAGTGCAAACTTTCCACTGAATCGGAAAGCATGCCTTCGACAGATTGATCTGTAGGCGTGTATGAATGTGGTGAGGCCTCCAAAATCCGCGCCTCGGATGGATTCGAAGTCTGTGACTTCTTACCACTTGGAGAGTTTAAATCTATCGTTTCCTTCATTTGCCAGTGCAATAAGGATACTTATTCCACAATATAAACTTTAAACAAACTTTCTAATCACGTGCATAAGTAAAAATCAATTAATAACAGAAGCAGGACAATTTCAGGAAAGTACATTTGACACGTCATATTTCGGGGAATTCCCTAATTCGATGAATGTACGCAGACATTTTCTGCTATGATTTTATACGTTTCCTGGAAAAATAATAGTTATCTCAGAAAATGATTGGACGAAATTAATGAAAATCAGTGTGCTGAGTGGTTAACAAGTACTTAATCGATAGCTTCGTTCGTTTTCGTTTCGCTTTTCTAATATTTAAAACTATATGACATGAGGTGTACGCGTTAAGTGTTTGAACATTTGATTCATAGATAATCATCAACCACCTCGATTTTAACGTTCAACAACTTCAACATTTAATCAGTGTTGATAACACAAAACACAGTAGATTTGGTACTTTCAAATTGTTGTATTCATCTAATTTGTTTTTAACGTTCTGAAAGATTTCATGCCATCTGAGAATCTTTTATCATTTCTTTTAGTTTTTTGGCACAAAAATCCACTTGTTTCGAAGCCTGCTCGGTACATCGGCCATTCATGTGTATCTTAAACATGTTTTAGATTTCCTTGACCTAAAAACCGATTGCTTAAAATATTTTTCATCTGCAAATGATCTAACTTACCCAAACTTAAACAATTATTTAAAGTTTGTTTTCCATTGCAAAGATTTGTAGATATTTATGGCTCGGGGTAGAGCAGCAAGAGCTTTTTATGCTGGTGCGGTTGGTAATAAAACGAATTAATTCCAAAACAATTCGTCGTGCTAAGTGAGCCCGGCGCAGAGTGGTATCGTTTAATAAAGTCGCTCACCTCGTAGTCACGCAAAAGATACAACTGAGAGAGCAACTTGTTGAAAACGGTATCTTTTTGTTGCAAGCTGAGATTCCCAGATTTTTCCATTGGTTTACAATGAGCCACTATTAATTTATCGTAAGGTGCCTTGTTGGCTTTGGGTGATTATGCAAAGGCAACAATGATTAATACAATTGACGATATGTTAATATCAAACAACCAAAAGTAAATGCTCATTTCAGCTCCAGGCGATTTTTGCAAAATGGCACTGGACCTGTGCTGGTTAAGACGCGGTGAGGGACGGGCGCCAGCATTGGGCTTCCATGAGACTTTTAAAGGAGGGTCAATGTGGTTTATATTCCGGCCTCACTGGAATACTTGTGAACGTCTCTAACCTTTGAGATTCGGCAAAGACGAGTTACAAGATTCTATTTACTATCTTTCGTAATTGATAGCAAGGAAGGGTAAACGGAAAGGTGAATGCCCATCGTATAGGGGTCAAACAAAGCCATAGAAGGCAACTAATTACACGCTGAATTTCTGCTCCGAAACGCTTGTAGTTCGCAATATGCAATTGCAAAAACACAATCAATCAAAGATTGCAAAGGCGATTGGAGTGATCGAGGGTCCAGTAATGTGTGGCGATCTACTCACTGCGAGGAGTCTCCGGTACAGAAAAACCCAAAAGCCTTTCTCCGGTTTCATTATTATAATTTTTTTGCGAATTGCGGGCCTTTTTGCTTCCACAGCCTGAAGTGCTGCTTAGAAGTGGTAATGCAGACAGCTATGATTTGCGCAATATCCAAGAAATTTTGAAAATTCGCTTTACATCACTATTACCGTCGTGGTACTCACTGCCATAATCATCATCGATGATGGCTGTGTGTTGATTGAAGATTCCTAATTCGAAAGTTTTGCACTGAAGGGAAATTGTTTTTTTTAGTAAAGTTTATTATGTAAAAGTGTTGCAAAAAGCCATGCAATTAGAGAGGTACATGTCAATGTGTGTGTCGGAATATTGTTTTTCAATCATATAGTATGAGATATTTTGGAGTGCATTTAGGGTTTCGCTACTGTTAATGACGACGTGAAAGTGTCCGCGGCTCTTTCAGTTGAAGTTGTCCTAATTGGGGAACTCTTAGAGAGTAATTTAAAAGTGTTAACAATAGTTTAGGTGCTTGTGTTGTTTTTATCCATTACAGCTGTTCTTCATTTATAAGTTTCACTTAGGAAAAAACACACCAACAAAATCTCCCTCTGATAAAACAAGACATGATAAAATCCCGATAGAAATCCTTATACTGTATAATAGTGGTACTTATTATTGACCAGAATATCAGATCAATTAATTTAATTCAATATAATTAGTTGGTTATACACTTTAAGTACTCAATTACAACTAGGAGATGCGGTCGTCGAAAACGTTTTTTTTTTGCCATCATTCTCTTTTTTTAAATATGACATTTTTCGTCACCTACATGGCACTCTGCTCTTCACTCCTGTGGTGAGGTCTAAACTGCGTGGAGAGCGCCGGTGACTAAATAAATTTCGAATGCCCGAATCCTGCCGCGTCACATCACTCCGCCCCCAGATGAAACCGAGGGGTTTGAGCGACCGAATCCGGAATTGTCTTCCTCATCAGTCCTCGAAGCGAATGCGCCGTTGTTTAGGGGTGCACACGGGCTTCAGCCTGGACAGGGAGACCGCCTTTTTGTGGCCACCGATCTCGAGCTGGAAGAAATGTTCTCCCCGCTCGAGAACGCGGTACGGGCCTTCATCCGTCCTGACCAGGACGTGCGTACACGTGTCCAGTTCCTTGGGCGCACAGACAGGTGTGGACGAGTGTTGGGTGGGCGGAGTGGCCTTGATGCGTCGGAGATTGTTTCTCAGCAGACGCACCAACCCCGACTCTGTGAGACCCGATCTCTTGTCGAAGACCGGATCACTTGGGAGTCTCGGGTTCTCCTCGTATACCAGCTCCGCGGGGCTGGCAGCAAATTCATTTCGGCGTGTTGTACGTAGGCCGAGTAGGACGAGAGGTAAGACTTGGGTCCAGGACGGATCGTCGCGTACCATAATAGCGGCTTTCAGCGTCCGGTGCCAACGTTCTAGCAACCCATTGGATTGCGGGTGGTATGCAGTAGTCCGCTGGTGTTTAAATCCCAAGAGTTTGCCTAATTCCGAGAAAAGGGTGCACTCAAATTGCATTCCCTGGTCAGTGATGACACTGCAGGGACGCCAAAGCGAGGTCAGAGACAGAGAGCTTCGGCACAAGATTGCGCCGTAATGTCTTTCAGGAGTATTGCCTCAGGCCACCGCGTAAACCTGTCGATGATTGTGAGACAATACTTATAACCGTGCGAGTCTCGCAAAGGCCCTACTATGTCGAGGTGTATTGTGTGGAACCGCTTGGTAGAGCGGGGGAATGAGCCCACTTCTTTCCTTACATGTCTGGTGACTTTACGCTTTTCACATCCGATGCACTCTTTGGCCCAGGAATTGACATCTTTGTTCATGGAGGGCCAGAAGTATTTATCGGTGACTAACCGATTTGTTGACCTGATGCCTGGATGCTCTAAGTCGTGAACCGCGTGGAACACTTCCTTGCGAAAGGTGGCCGGAATGTATGGCCGAGGTCCCTTTTCCGAGTCTTCGCAGCAGAGAGAGAGGTTCCAGCCGAAGATGGGCAACTCCCGAAATTTGTATTTGGGGTTGGATTTGAGGCTCTGAAGTACTGCGTCATCCTCCTGCGCCTTGGCAATAGCCGAGAAGTCGAGTGAGGCGGGGATGTTAACCTCGGAGACACGAGACGATGGAGCAGGATGGAGCAGTGAGCAGCCGAAATCGCGCCGAATTTTGCAGAAAAAATCTTTGGCCAACTAGCTGTGGACAGAGAGTGAGAGCTCTCTGTGTCTACAAGAAATTAGAGGTTATTATTTAAAAAAAATATAAACGCTTTAAACTGTTAAATTGTAATAAAAAATTTAAATGCTCCTTTTCAGAATTAATCTTTTTTAATTTGGTACCATGTTTTTCTCAGAATCTATTCCATCAACTTTTATAATCAAAAAAAAAATTCTTTTTTTTTATTATAAAAGTTGATTGTAAAGAAAACTAGACAATAAATCTGCTATGCTAGGCATCATAGCCTATATCACTGCAGAATCTTATGATTCTAGAATCAACTTAGGAGGGTCTGAACTCAATGTATAAAAAATATAGTAATATGCTATTTTTAACTTTATTTAACCAGCCATCGATGTGAAGGATACTTTCAGCTATAGGGATCATATAGTGGGAAGGTCGTGACTTTTTTCAGACTGTTCGGTTGGGT
This sequence comes from Hermetia illucens, assembly GCF_905115235.1. NCBI lineage: Eukaryota > Metazoa > Arthropoda > Insecta > Diptera > Stratiomyidae > Hermetia > Hermetia illucens. The sequence goes on along the minus strand of NC_051849.1, from coordinate 553,906 downwards.
GGTTTCTAAGAATGGCACCTTTAAATATGTTAAATAATCCCCACCTTTAAATAAGTTAAATAATCAAGTCAAGGATGTTATAAGTCAGGATTTGTACGGTTTACAAGGAAACCGAAGGCTATCTGTTTAAGTGCAGTCCAAACATTTTTTGTTTTGAGTTCTTCCTTCTAAAGCGCTGACCTGCATACGTTTTTGAACGTTCCCTTTCACAACGACGCGTCTTTTTCCTTTGCTTCAGACAAATAAGGAAATTTTATGGATAAGGATTCAGTACTTATAAGGGTCGATAATGTTTTGACAAACTGCTTCATGAGGTCCAATTTTATATGAAGAGGGATAAGCAGTATTTTTGGGAGGCAATCAACTTTGTTTACATTTGCCAAGGGTTTAGAAAATCATTGCCGCGCCAGGTTGCTGCAGTGTGTGGGATTTTTTCTTTCATTCTTCCTTCTCCACGGAGCCGCTGCTAAGCAATACTCCTCGGGAAGGAGTGCGCTTTAAGAGACTAAGCTTTTCGTCTTTTGTTTTATGTGGCGGGAGGGGGGGGGGATTTTAGAAAGATACTGTTGCGCCAGGCTGCAGCAACGTTTGGGATTCTCATCCACTAAAGACAACACCACTTTATCATTCTTCCTTTCCCGCGGAACCGCCACAAACATTACTTCGCGGATAGGACTGCGCTTTAAGCGGCTAAGCCTTCCGTTTTTCGTGCCTACCTTTCGCCCTCCACCTTTCTAAGCTCCGTCTGAATCCGTTTGATTGCGGTGTTCACCGTGCACCAATTTGCTTCCGACTTCAGCATTTCGCCAACATTGTTGTGCGGGCTTATCCTGATTTTCAAAGAGTCTTCTATGCTCCTCCTTTCTGAGTAGAACATGACCTGACACCTGAGTGCCCAGAGGTGTGCACATTTGACACATTTAGGGTAAAACGGAGAATCATTCAACTGAATCGGTGCACATACTTCCTGTAACCATCATGCTCTGACAGGAATTGGATCAGGTGGTAGTTAATCTCACTGTGTCGTCGCTTAATCCATTCTTCAGTACGCGGAATCAGAGTGTGGACTCAGCAACTTCTCTGCGAGACATCCCACCGTTGCTGCCACTTTTCCAGTGACTCTCGCCGTTCGGTATTTTGTATCCTTTTTAGGTAGATTTATTCTCTTGTTCTCGTACAGATTTGCCTTACTTACCAGAATGTCCATCTTGACCATTCCCCCAATGACACACGCTACTTAGCCTGAGATTATCTTGAAGGCACTGCACACTCTTAGCACCACTAAGCGGTAAAGCATTTGCAGCATTGTAAAGCGGCGACTGTACTTATCAGTCGTCGGATCAATAGCTGCAAGACATTTATATACCTCATACAAGAACCGTGGGTTGTTGGTGGGGCAGTCAGGGGCCTAAACTTCCAACATGCTGACCTATTGTATGCCAATGGAAGCGATCGACCCCGCACCTGCATGGTAGTCTCCAAAGACTTCCAGGCTAACCTGGTTAACGATCTATGTGATGGCGACACCACATCGGCTAAGCTAACCATAAAAAGTCAACAGGGAGATAAAGAGATACTATGGTGCTCTGCATACTTCCCCTACGACGCAGAAGACGTTCCCAGTGGAACATTCATCAGAGCTATCCAATATGCCAAAAGTAGAGGCATGGGGGTAATAGCAGGATGTGATGTCAACGCTCACCACATATGCTGGGGAAGTTCGAACATCAATGCAAGAGGATCGAGACTACTGGAGTATCTAGTAGGAACCGATTTGCAGATCCTAAATGTGGGTAATGAACCCTCTTTCTTCAACGTGGTCAGGCGAGAGGTCATCGACATCACGGTGGCATCTCCTGACATCGCGGTTCTGATCGGAGAGTGGAGAGTATCAAACGATATCACACTCTCGGATCACAGACGCATTGATTTTGTTATGGGCATGGATCTACCTCCACCCACTCCATTTCGGAATCCGAGGAAGACAGATTGGGTAATGTATGAAACAGAATTGAACGCCCGAGTCACGATCCCTGAGAAGCGCATCAAATCCATTACTGGAATTGAGAAGACAACCCAGATGATCACAACTAGCATGAGAGAAGCTTTCGAAGAAAGCTGTCCACTCAAGATGCCAAAGAAGGGTAAAACACCATGGTGGAACTCGGATTTGGCAAAACAGAGGAGAACGACAAGGATGCTCCTTAATCGTGCTCTGAAGGGCGAATCAAGCACTAGCTGGAATCGCTATAAAGAGGCACAGAAGGCTCTAAAGAAGAGCATAAGATCGGCTAAACGATCATCTTGGAGACGCTTTTGCGAAGAGACTAACTCTCTTGAGGCAACCTCAAAGCTGAAGCGGATTCTGGTCAAAGAACGTAGCCAGAAACTGGGTTACTTACGTTTACAGAATGGGAAGTACACAGAAAGCGATGAAGAAACGGCAAATCATTTGCTTAAAGTACACTTCCCAGGCAGCATCCACAATCTAATCTCGGGGCCAACAGGTGCATACAGCCCTCAACCGAGAGATTGGAATCTGGCATGCAAAGCAATATCACTGGAGCGAGTGAAATGGGCATTTAACTCGTTCCACAGGTGCAGGTCCGGATGGCATCATTCCTGCGCTAGTAATAGAAGGAATGGATGCCCTGGGTCGACACATTCGGAATATATATCGGGCATGCCTAGCACACGCTTATATTCCAATTATATGGCGGGATGTGAAGGTGTTGTTCATTCCCAAACCAGGAAAACCCACCCACACAGACGCAAAAAGCTTTCGATTGATCAGCCTAACGTCCTTTCTGCTAAAAGGACTAGAAAGATTAGTAGATCGGTTCATAAGGGGTACACACATTCCTAAATGGCCACTTCACCATAGGCAACACGCCTACCAGAAAGGCAAATCCACGGAGACAGCACTCCATGAACTTACGGTAAAAATTGAAAAGGCGATGTCCGATAAAGAATACGCTTTAGGCGCATTCATGGACATCGAAGGTGCCTTCAATTATGCCTCATTTGCGGCAATTTGTGATGCGGCAAGACAGCATGGAATCGAACCGCTGCTAATCAGTTGGATCCTTCACATGCTAGAGTGGAGAAAAATCCACATATCGGTCGGCCAGAAATCTATTGAAGCAGGATGTCTCAGGGGCTGCCCACAGGGAGGGTTCTCTCTCCACTGTTATGGCTCTTGGTGATGGATACCCTGCTGTGGCTCCTGGAGGACAAAAAAGTCTTCGCGCAAGCATTTGCGGACGACCTAGCCGTAATAATTACCGGCGAGTTTGCGGACACAGTATGTGATCGCTTGAATGCAACTCTGCATATAATCCACAGCTGGTGCCTCCGTAATGGACTCACGGTGAACGCTAGAAAGACTGGACTAGTTATGTTCACTAGGAACGTCAGGTGGGGCAGCTATACGCTACCCACCTTAGCAGGGTCGGAAATCCAGCTGGTACAAACAGTCAAGTACTTAGGGGTACATTTCGACTCCAAGTTAACGTGGAAGTATCATATCCAGGAACAATACCAGAAATCCTGCAGATTGCTCTGGTGCTGTAGGAATGCGATAAGTAAGACCTGGGGACTTTCACCTAAGCGGATATATTGGATGTATACATCCATAATAAAACCCATTTTGATGTATGCATGCATCGTCTGGTGGCCAAGACTGAACTTTGCTAACAGCAGGAAGCTGCTAACGCAGATTCAGAGATTTGGTTGCCTAAGTATTACTGGAGCAATGAGTACTACGCCGACTGCGGCACTTGAAGCTATCCTAAATTTACCCCCAGTTCACTTGGAGGTGAAACGGAAAGCGGCCAACGACGCATATAGGCTCGATACCATTGGGGCGTGGAAAGGCGGCCAATCCAACGGGCATGCGTCTACATGGAAATTCCTTGGAAAACATCCGGTAGCCCTGATGCCGACCGATCATATGGTTTCCAGATTCGTCTTTGAAAAGACATACACTGTCGTAATCACCGAAAGAGAAGAATGGTCGAAAAGTGGTCATGAATCTTTTCAGATTACAGACCTAATAATCTTCACCGACGGGTCAGTCATGGAGGATGGATCGGGCGCAGGGGTGTTCTCGGAGAATCCGATTATAGAACTGGCCCGACCCCTCGGAAAAATGACGACCATATTCCAGGCGGAGATATATGCCATTTCATTGGCAGAAGAAGAATGTCTGCGACAAAAATGGAAGGGTCCCACCATTCGAATCTGTTCCGACAGTCGGGCGGCATTATCAGCACTAGATGGCAGCAACATATCAAGCCAGTTGGTGTGGATTTGTCATCAGGTGCTGCTGAAACTTGGCCGACTGAACGAAACATTCCTGATGTGGGTGCCGGGGCACTCTAACATCGTCGGTAATGACGGGGCTGATAGACTGGCTCGCCGAGGGTCTGGATCCACAATGGTGGGCCCAGAACCAGCTCTTGGAATCCGACCATCTACTGTCAAGTCTACTCTGAAGGGTGAAATTGCAAGGATTCACGCAACCGAGTGGAGAAATTTGGACTCTTGCCGGCAAGCGAAAATCCTTGTGAAGGAGCCTAGGGCCACTAGAGCGGCATTTTTGTTGTCCCTTAAGAAGTGGGACATTAAAACCCTAGTAGGGCTTTTGACGGGACACTGCCCCTTAAACTACCATATGGAAAAGATTGGGGTAGTGGCTTCGGCTGTGTGCAGCCAATGTGAGTAGGAGACAGCCCTGCACTTTTTAAGCAGCTGCCCGGCATCCGCAGATCTCAGACGAAGACACCTTGGCAAGGTTTTCTTCAATGAAGAATCTACACACTCTCTGCCTCTTGAGAATGTTCTCAGATTCGCTAAAGCCTGCGAACACCGTAGGCGGGAAGCCATTGAATAGGCAACTTACGGGGATAGTACAATGGGCCTAATAATGGCCTGAGTGCTCGGAGCTGCGGCTCCCCCCATTTAACTAAACTAACTAAACTAAGCGGTAAAGCATATTTACTCTCTAGACCATAGAGCAAACCACTCCAGTTTTGTTTTTGCCTTTTTTTGGATGAACAATAAGTATCGGGATATAACCTTTCTGTTGCCTTTAACAACAAGTTTTTCTGGATATTTACTCTCATTTTGGGAGTAGTATACAGTCACGGTTTATCAAATGTGAATAGCTATAAAAGTGCAATAAGTTCCAACAGGCTGGAGTGTGTGCCCACCGCACCGCTAAAGGAAACTTTCTGAATGGGCCAATGAGCACAAAAGGTGGACTTTTGATGATTGAAGAATATGATCTTCTCAGATGATCAAAGTTCAAGGATTGTCTGTTCGGTGGAATGTGATATTTACGTCCAAGGGCTAAAGAGTGTTATAACGAGGGTATGCTCGGAACATAAAGAGTATGACTTAGGGGTGCTTTTTGTTTCAACAATTTGGATGCTAGAAGAGACGGTCAAGGGGTGTCAATCGTATTGGATCTGGGCCTTAAAGCGTGTTGGAACACTTCGCTCAAGACCATAAGGGTATACAGCTGGAGGCAATGTGGCCAGAATTGTGCTCTTTCGTGATTATTACTCTGATTTGCCACAAGTACTTATTCACAACTGAGTCGAGTCGAGTCCGACAGCCATTAACGACACAAATCCCTCTGTCATCAACAAAATTTGAACCGTGACTTTCCGCTACGGTAGCGTAGTGTCATCCGGGCACTTGTTGAGTTGTAGCGTTCATAACAACGAGAGCTGCTGAAGATCAAATGTGGAAGCTGCTTTAACACATCCTGAGCAACTAAACTCCGCTTTAAGACCATGATGTTATCATGGCATTTCTACTTACTTACTTAGAGCAACTACTAAATTGTTTTACAGAATGTTGGCTACCTGTGAATCGAAAATTTCGAATTATAAGAAACTCATTTAGTACCGGATTGGAAGTCCTTATTAGTGGATTTTGCACAAAGGGTTCCTTCGGCCGAATTTATTTGTAATTTACCTCTTTCTTTAAGTTTTGTCCTGTCTGTAGTTGAAACCCTAAATTAGGTGGAGTTGGGCTTCGTCTCCCGTTCCCTGCTAACTGGGTTCTGGTGATTCAAAGGTGATAGAAGTGTTGGAAAGGCCTAGTGCCACTAGTAGGATTGTTAGACGTGCACTTTGTCAAGGCTGGTACTTCCACCTTATGTTGAAGAGTCGTTTTTTTTTTATTCTTGACTCGTTTATGGGCGCCGAAATCATCATGGCTTTTCCTTTTTTCACTCTTTGAGTCCATTTGTTTCATCGATGAAGTAGCCTGCATCCAATTCATAATTTCGGTATAATATTTTCACACGACATAGCTCTATCTTCTTGCAGCGATGCCGTATTTATTACAAGTAAGTGCGTGTTTTATTATGTCCATTAATCTCTTCTTTGGTTGATAAGTTATGTGAAATGGTGCGAATTTTATTTCTTGCTAAAAAATTAACAACTCATTAAAATAGTGAATTTTTAAAGCTACCATTTCGTATTAAGTGGCGTACTTCCAGCCTACAGATAAAAAGTGTGTAGTGATAAACTCAGCAGTTAACTAAGTTTTTTCCAGCGTGCGATTTGCTTTGATTCGGAATTCTAATCAAGATATTACACTCACAAATAACGTAAATTCAAGCCAATAAAAATGAAACCCAACTGATATGTAAATAACAATAATTGATAGGTTCGGTATCTTCAGCAACAGGCAGAGGTGTATGATTCACGAATAGTTACTGGAGGTGTTAGAAATATGTACATGAATTTGGTATATATAAAATTAAAATAAAACATTTAGTCAAGAAGGAAATATCTTCTTTAATTCAGATTCAAGCTTTTTAAATTGTATGTTATATGGTCGCGGTTCAAATCTCGCTGGTGGCAAAGGGATTTGTATCGTGATTTGACGTCGGATACCAGTCGACTTAGCAGTGAATGAGTACCTGAGTCAAATCAGGGTAATAATCTCCGGCGAGCGCAATGCTGACCACATTGTCTCCTACAGTCTACTGTAGTGTACCGCTACGGTCTACTGTAGTGTACCGCTACGGTCTTGAATGAAGTGCTCTAACAAACTTCAAGGCCCTGATCTAATATGGATTGTTGTGCCAACGATTATTATTTCCGAGTTATCACAATCTCGGCAGATGCCGGATTTTACCTAATACTAGCACTAAGTGCCAAGCCAAGAACTTACCGGTCCCAATAGATGCTGTAAGCAGAACTATCAAGTACTGCTTGCGGCTCATATCGGTAAACCGGACATGTTCCCGTGATCAGCCCATGCTTATATGCAAGGTTTTGATGGATAACCTTACATACAGCATTATGCCTGGTGATGTATTGCACCGGTGCCATAACAGTACAGCCAGAAATGAGATGGTCCAACGTCTCTAACGCCGAACCACACATTCTGCACTGGTCGTTCTCCACGCGTTCTTTCATGATGAGCTTTTTATAAGCTCGGGTGGCGACCATGCCATTCTGAATGGCACACATGAACCCCTCCGTCTCAGCAAAGAGCTCCCCAGCACACAGCCATCTGTTCGACAGATTCAAATCGACAAATGGCTGCCAAAGACAATTCACGTGTTTACCGTGCATTGCCTTCGACTTCCATTCATCGATCCGCTCTTGGTTCGACTTCACCCCACTCAGAGGATTGAAGGATCGATCCTTCAAGTTAAGTGGAGTCAGTCCACAGTCTGCCTTACAGACAACCGCATGCAAGGAACTCGCCTGCTCTTTGCTGTAAAAATAAGCGCGCAGCGAGTCGACTTGGCGATGATGTTGTGCCGCCACGTCAACCACGCCTCTACCTCCGATGTCACGAGGCAGGTTCATCCGCTCCACGGCAGACTTTGGGTGATGCCTTCGGAATTTGGACATGGTTGTCCGTATCCGCCGCTGGACGTTTTCCAGGTCGGTCTTCGTCCACGGCAATATTCCGAATGCATAAGCCAGTGAAGGGATGGCGAATACATTCAACGCGCTTATTTCATTCTTCCCCGAGAGATGCGATTTAGCACCAGCTTTACACGTCGCAGGAATTCGGACAGCAGAGCTTCCTTCAGATTACTAACTCGAGCATGGGTTCCATGCAGAATTCCTAGGTACTTGTAGAAGTCTGTCTCGGTCATAGCTTCGATGTGAAGGTCACCAATGCTATGTCCGGCATGCGGCTCGTGATGACCTTTGCGGATGGCTTGGATTCGACACTTGTCTAATCCACACTCCATCCGAATATCACGGCTGAACATGTCTATTATTCGCAACAGACTTCTAAGATGGTTGTCAGTACCAGCATACATAAGTGTGTCAGTTCGCACTTAGCACGTAGGCCATATTTTATTGCAAAACCATGCCCTCTAGCATCATTCAGTAGCCATGAAAGGGGGTTCAGTGCCATACGAAACCAAATGGGACTCAACGAATCCCCCTGGAAGATGCCCCTCCGTATACGGATGGGCTCTGAGGTATTAGCACCCTCAGATGTACGCACCGATAAGGTGGTATGCCACCCTTCCATGACTGTCGCCAAAAACTTTATTAGTTTTGGATCAATGCGATACAGATGTAGGATATCGATTAGCCAGGTATGCGGAACGCTATCAAAAGCCTTGGCATAATCGATATAGCAACTGAAGAGGTTTCTTCGGCCTCTAGTTGCTTGTCCTACAACTACCGAGTCGATAATGAGTTGCTCTTTGCAACCCCTTGACCCAACTCGGCAGCCCTTCTGCTCCTCGGACAGAATGTTGTTGGTCTCGAGGTGTGCATTGATCCTTCCACTAATAATGGACGTGATGAATTTGTAGAGGGTTGGTAACCAAGTGATCTGTCTTGTGTCTGCGGGGTCCTGCACCGTGTCCTTCTTAGGGATAAGGTAGGTAATTCCCGCAGTGAGGAAAGGTGGAAATTCCTCCAGCCGACTCATGACCTCATTTATACTGCATGCCAACCGACTGTGTACGCTGGTAAATTTCTTATACCAGAAATTCTGCACCCGATCCAGACCTGGGCCTCTCCAGTTTTTCGAGCTGTTTATGGCTCGTCGAACTTCCTCTTCGGTGACATCCGCAAAATTCATGTCAGGTGTATTGACATGGCGGGTGCCTTCGGCGGTGATCCACTCAGCATGCTGGGCGGGTAACCCTCAAAGTCCACCCCAATACTCTTTCGCTTCCGTCACCGAGAACTGTATTGTCTGGGCGCTCTGTTGGGATTCGTTGAGAGATCTGAAAAGGCTCCGCTGGTTCCTCGCGTATGTTGCATTCTGGACACGTCTGGAATAACTTTCGCCATACCGTCGTAACCGACTGCATATGACAGAAAGTTTCTGTTTTAGTGTGTCCAGAATTTCAACTACGGGTATCTCACAGGGGATGGCATAGTTCCAGTAAACCCTCTGCACTTTATTTCTCACTCGTCGGCTGGCATTTCCAGTGCTGATCTGAATCAGTCTAGCAATGTCTTGCCTTAGTGAGTCCCGCCGACGTTCTAGACGAATTTTCCATGGTGGATCCCTTTAGTCACTCAAACCAATAACACGAAAGCGAATCTTTTGACCGTGCAATCTGATAGCCGCAACTGCACCACAATACACAAGTGATTGTAGTTGCAGCAGCGACATATCAGCACACAGTCGAGATGCAATCTCATCATTGATTTGAGATAGAATTCCCGGAGTTGCTGGAGATGCATAGATCCTGGGAATACCTGGTCTATGCAAAGGATCCATATCCGAGAATTCTATACACGCTCTTTGGAATTCATCCCGAACCTCAGCGGAAACCTCAGTTGGACGATGGAGAAGAGTGCTTCGGCGAGTACTGAAACTGTTACCTGTAGTGTGGCGTGGTGTTGTTGATGCTGCCGCCTCTGCTCCCATCGACTCTCGGTCACCAGTTTCCTCGATGACTTCAAGTCGAACACGATCCCTGATGGTGGCCGGGATTGTGTCGCTGCGAGTAATAAAGCGGTACTGGTCTGCGACTCGCTGCACAGTCACGTGTGCGAATTGCGGGAAACGCTCGACGAATCTCTGGTGCAACAAGGGGCGGTAAGATGTTGTACCCGCCCCCGCCGTTATTTCGTAGTAGGAGCGGATGATGAAGAGGTTCATTTCTTCAGTTCATTTCATCCGCTTCCTACGCGAACTTGCTGAAGTGGTCGCCACAGATTGTGGCGAAACAGCTGCAGCAGGCGGAGCTGTGCTCCTGGTCGTCGTGGCGCCTAGACGTCGAACCGCCCCACGACTAGCGGTTTCTACGCCGTGTTGTCCATTACGAGAGCCCGACCCAGTCACCAAGTCAGACGACTCCCGCCGGTTATCCGTACCGGACCTTAAATTTCTCCTTCTTCTCATTTTTGGTGGTGCATTTTATCCCTAGTTGGCAGGTGTTGAGATAGCTTCCTTAGTGAGTAATCAGCAAGACTGCAACGTTCCTGCACTTTCCTCACCTGTCACCTGAGACGCTGCGGTGGCGTACAGCCGTTCAGACTGAAGCTATCCATCCCTCCTCCTTTCACAACCGGGCTTGGGCCCGGCTTCGGCGGAGTTATTATTATTATTATGTTATATGGTTGCTGTAGATTCCTTCGTAGGAATGCCAATCTTGCCTACGTGTCATCATCGCCGCATTCGATCCGCTCGAGGGTCGTTTTTTTGAACAAATCAAAGCGAAAATACTAACGCGATAGCAATGTTTGGTCCGCCAAATGTTTGTAGAGATTTGGAGTTTGAGGTAAATGGCAAACATGTGGAGTCGGTATAAGATTGCCTCTTGTTGGCTATCACTGAATTCGGTAACTTTCAAAGATTATCTATAGGATTTTGGTTCGGCATTAAAAGCGCTTCGTCTATTTATCTTCTCCTATGTTTGGCATCGTTATTTCTTTAGGAAAACTTATATCAATTTCTAGCTTCAATGTGGTTCATTTGAAATCAAAACGTAATATATCAATGGATGTATTGGCATTGGTACCTAAAATTTGATTATCAATATTAAATTTCTAATTTTTGTTTAGAGCTTGGGTGTTCCTTAGTCCGTCATTTACAATAATAGAGTTATTGTCTCGGCTCAGACCAGCTAAGGTTTCAAATCCACGCGACGATTTTCGGTAGTTACAATTCATATCTATGTCGAGAATTTGTTGCATCGGTAAATGTAATGTGTAATTCTTGCTGAAGCTGGAGATACTGATTATTCTGGGAGCCTTGACACCGATATCAATTATAGCCCATTTTCAGTAGGCAAAGGTCGTAGCTGCGAGGTCAGCCCATATCCTAGGGGCTGTTGTGGTTCCAGTGGTAAGAAAGTTTCGAATTTTAAAGGCGACTAACCACAAATTTCTAGTCCTTTTAGTTTCGTTTTACGATAAGCATGGAGACGTGCCTAAAATTGGGATAAACTGCTCCAATTGATCCTCCATTTTAAGGGATGATGTAGCCTTAACGACCGATTGATATCTGTCACTTATGCTTACCAACTGCTTTGTATTTCGCTACCAATGTGTTGACTTTTTCCACGTAATCCGGGCTTCTGTTCTTGCCCAAAAAGTTATGAACAACATCCCTATAAGCTTCCCATTTTTCTAATATCAAATAGGATCTAGCATAGTGAAATAACTCCAACTATACTTTATTTATCTCTTCCCTGATTTCAGAATTTTATTTTTGTTTTACTGAGGATGGTACGAAGCACGTTGCCTCAAACCCTCTTCATTTACCAGGGCTTGGGACTAGCATGCTACGTAAAAAAATTCACGACGAAAAAAAGAGCACCAAAACTCATGGATACAAACAAGAAACTTTCGATTGCGAAAAATGTAGTTCAAATTTGTCGACCAGTGTTATAAATGCCAGCTTCTAATAGCATTCGAGTGGAGAATCTTGCGAAGAATTTGACAGCAGAATGGACCATTACATACCCCACACAATGAATAAATTTATGCTTAATACCTTATTAGGTATGTGAAGATAATCCAGTCAATAAAATTGATAGGGGCAATATCTATACCATAGAAGAAAATGAGGGCGTGACAGACCCTGCCTTAAATGGAGCGATGACGTAGGACGGGACGCCAGGCAGCTGCTAGGAATATCGAATTGATGGACCTTTGCGCAAAACCGTGTTTCTTAATGAGTAAATTTCTTAATGAGGTAAGACAAGGCTGCTGACTTCAGAACTTTGACCAATGTTATGAGAACAAATAAAATCCCAGGTGGTACCTACATGTGAGTGTTGAAATTTGTTGAAATTAGATACCTGATGCTGGACGAACGGGCTGAAACAGTTAGAAATGGTTTACCCCAGGGAAGCGTTTTGAGCCCAACATTTTTTAATTTATGTACAACCACTCTACATAAAAAAACACATGAATCAGTACATATCTACCAATATGCTGATGACTTTCTATTATTAGTAGCAGATAAAGATAACCAGCGTGTCGACAAACTCCTACAGGACCAAGTCAACATCTTCCTTAACGAATGTGTTGCACTTCGCTTACCGGTCACTCTTGGCAAGTCCAGTGTAATTACTTCCAAAAAAAGCAGAATCGCACCATGTCATATTTTGGTCAATCGAACCCTGCTTAGGCAAAATAGGGAAATCATTTTTCTGGGTAGGACAGTAAATGTTTTTCTGTCAATTAAGAATCACACCATCAGTATGACCGAAAAGGCAATAAGAGCGGCAAAAATTGTCAACTTCTCTACAGGTTTCTCCTAGGGCCGTAAACCCAAAAAAGCGGTCAAACTGTTTGAAGCACTGATTAGACCGGTTTTCGATTACGCTGCCGCTTCAACTGTTGGATGACCTAAATATCTAGGTAATAAAATAGATTCTGTAGTTGCTCCAAAAGTGCATGGGGCTAACCAAATCAGCACCCTCCAGAAAATCCGTCTACCAATAAAGGCCTCTCGAAAGTATATACATGTTTCAGGGAAGTTTTCGACCTCATGGTATCTCACGAGGGTCAATGCTCAAGTAGATGGTTGGAAGTCTGGAATGGTCCAAACAGAACAGCTGAGGAAATCAAACAAAAGTGGATGGCAGAAGTCCAAAACAAACTATACTGGTCCAGAAGAAATGATTTCGTGGTTTTTGCCATCGATACAGCAACAACAAAAGAAGTCACGAGTTGTGCTGTGGTCTCAATGTCTCCTCGTACAAATGTGGGCTATAAAACGAGAACGATGACGGCCCTCTCTGTGGAAATCATGGTTATTAAGCAAACTACATTGCTGGCCAAAGATAGATCTCAGGAGAAAAAAATCATTATAACGGACAAAAGACCAACGAAATTGATAAGACTGAGTAGACTGACCCTGACCAATGTGCGAGGCCAGATAAAAGCAACAGGATCACTCTGGAGACCATTCAACATCAACAACGGTTTACGACAAGGGGATGCGTTATGCGTCCTCTTTAACCTGGCCCTGGAGAAAGTGATTCATGATGCCGATGTAAATGTGAGAGGCACCATCCTCTTCAAGTCTACCGAACTACTGGCCTACGCTGACGATATTGACATCATGAGAAGAACAACCCGAGATGTATAGTCTACCATCATCCAGATTGAGCAGGCTGCACGAGATCTTGGGCTGAACATTAATGAAGGCAAGACAAAGTACATGGTGGCAACGTCAGCGCCAAAACCAAAATCGAAAAAACGAACAACATTGAATCGCACTCGTCGAAGGAAAACAATGAAGATAGGAGGCTAGAACTTTGAGATCGTTGAAAATTTCTTCTATCTAGGGTCGAAAATCACAACCGATAACAGCTATGACGATGAAATCCACGCACGATTGTTGGCGTCTTTTTCAGCTTACAAAAACTGTTTCCCTCGAAACGTTTCACCATAGGGTCAAAGCTCTTACAAGACTATGATCTTGCCAGTCCTTATGTATTCCTCGGGGACTTGGGTCCTTAGCAAGAAAAATTGCGAATTCTTGGCGCCTTCGGGAGAAAAATCCTTCGAAGAACGCGAACGTCACGAACACATGACGTGTTTTTGAATTAATAAAAGGGAGCAAATACCACCTTGTAACCACTTCGGTCACGCTGCTCCCAGGGCAGAGGTGAGGCAGCGTGTGATGAGTTGCCTCTGCCCCAGACGAAACCGCAAGTCTTAAATTTTGGCTGCTTGCCCAAGGATGAGGGTTCCGTCGATCACTACCGCGAAAGCATGTTGCTTTCTAACTGGTCCGGTTCGCCATTAAGTGGATGGCAGACTTAGGAATCCCTCAATTCTTAAACAAATTTTTTTCCTGCAAATCAAACAAAAGTGGATGGCAGAAGTCCAAAACAAACTATACTGGTCCAGAAGAAATGATTTCGTGGTTTTTGCCATCGATACAGCAACAACAAAAGAAGTCACGAGTTGTGCTGTGGTCTCAATGTCTCCTCGTACAAATGTGGGCTATAAAACGAGAACGATGACGGCCCTCTCTGTGGAAATCATGGTTATTAAGCAAACTACATTGCTGGCCAAAGATAGATCTCAGGAGAAAAAAATCATTATAACGGACAAAAGACCAACGAAATTGATAAGACTGAGTAGACTGACCCTGACCAATGTGCGAGGCCAGATAAAAGCAACAGGATCACTCTGGAGACCATTCAACATCAACAACGGTTTACGACAAGGGGATGCGTTATGCGTCCTCTTTAACCTGGCCCTGGAGAAAGTGATTCATGATGCCGATGTAAATGTGAGAGGCACCATCCTCTTCAAGTCTACCGAACTACTGGCCTACGCTGACGATATTGACATCATGAGAAGAACAACCCGAGATGTATAGTCTACCATCATCCAGATTGAGCAGGCTGCACGAGATCTTGGGCTGAACATTAATGAAGGCAAGACAAAGTACATGGTGGCAACGTCAGCGCCAAAACCAAAATCGAAAAAACGAACAACATTGAATCGCACTCGTCGAAGGAAAACAATGAAGATAGGAGGCTAGAACTTTGAGATCGTTGAAAATTTCTTCTATCTAGGGTCGAAAATCACAACCGATAACAGCTATGACGATGAAATCCACGCACGATTGTTGGCGTCTTTTTCAGCTTACAAAAACTGTTTCCCTCGAAACGTTTCACCATAGGGTCAAAGCTCTTACAAGACTATGATCTTGCCAGTCCTTATGTATTCCTCGGGGACTTGGGTCCTTAGCAAGAAAAATTGCGAATTCTTGGCGCCTTCGGGAGAAAAATCCTTCGAAGAACGCGAACGTCACGAACACATGACGTGTTTTTGAATTAATAAAAGGGAGCAAATACCACCTTGTAACCACTTCGGTCACGCTGCTCCCAGGGCAGAGGTGAGGCAGCGTGTGATGAGTTGCCTCTGCCCCAGACGAAACCGCAAGTCTTAAATTTTGGCTGCTTGCCCAAGGATGAGGGTTCCGTCGATCACTACCGCGAAAGCATGTTGCTTTCTAACTGGTCCGGTTCGCCATTAAGTGGATGGCAGACTTAGGAATCCCTCAATTCTTAAACAAATTTTTTTCCTGCAAAGAATTTTTAGCCCCCTACATGAGGATGGACGATTCTGTAGCCTACATAACGATGAAATCTATGAGCGATACCACGATCGTCTGGTCGTGGATAAAATCCGGCTCAACAGGTTGCGGTGGGCGGGTGGCTCAATCCGTATGGATGAGAATGATCCAACCCGGGAAGTTTATAAGGGTAATATCTATGGTAGAAAAAGAAGACGAGGCAGACCCTACCTTAGATGCTGCGATGGCGTAGATCAGGACGCCAGATAGCTTTTAGGGATATCGAATTGGTGGACCTCGGCGCAAAACCTGGATGTCTGGAGTTCCTCTTTAAGGCAGGCGCTGACCGGATACCAGTTGTTGCGCCGTTGATGATGATGGTGAAAAGACCAACCATCCAATCATATGAGAGATCATCAGCGAACTTGAGCGTTCGAACATCCAAGAGATAAAAGTCATATAGGTTTCGGCAAAAAGTGGAATCCACCTAAACAGAATGACGCACTACGCGGCTAAAGGGGCCATCTATAGTGGGTAGTAGGATCAACGAGGGCAGTTAGAGTAAAAAGAAATCTCCAGGCGAAAATGTGGGGTTTTTCCTAGCTGCTTCCTCACGCTACCTGTGAAAATACCCGAATCCATTGATTCGCAAACAGCTCCCACAATCAAGACCCTCAACAGACTCTATTCTGGTCATGTAGACTCCAAGTCTTCTCTCTTCAGAATTGGTAAATTAAGTAATGACTTGAATAAATTCGTACGATGATTTTCTATGAATGCGAATACGAATAATATATCCCTATTCGAAGAAGTGAACATTTTGTTATTAACAAAAGTGAATACGAATACGGCTGTATTCTCACGTCCGCAAGTGATTACAAACGCATTCGAGTACGAATACGAATTCTGTTGGGTGAATACTTATATTCCCCCAGTGCAGATACGAATTTCTTTGTATCCAAATGCTAGTACATAGTCGTCTACATAGTGAATATTAGCGCCTTAATGATCTGATCATGTTGTACGTATGATGGTGGAGTCGAACTTAGTATCCAATAAGAAAATAAAAAGATATCGCAGGTGTAGACAAAAAATTATGTATGCACGCATGTATAAACTCGAAAGATATTTTTAAGCCTGAAGAATTGTTTTGTGAAGAGAAAGCATTTGAAAGGAAAGATATATTCTTCTTCTTCTCTGCTTGTGTCAGGTAAAATTTGTGCCTGTATCAGCCATCAGCCGGACGAATGGCTGTGCCAGATAAATGTATGTTTCAGGTAAACGCCTGTTTCAGACAAAGTCTGCTTCTATATTAGACAAGTGTCTGAGTCTGCCTCAGATGAATGTCTGAGTCTGAGTCTGTTTCAAACATTAGACTGTCTATACCAGAGAACAGGCATACAGAGCTAGGTGAAAGTGTGAACCGCATAAGGCGAACACAGAAGGGCGACCTATTGCTGGAATTCAAACCAGGCGAAAACAAGTCAGAAGACTTGCAGAAAAAAATCGAGTCGTCACTGGGTGAGGCAGCAGAAGTGAAGCTCAGTCAAAATCGTGTGGTTATTGAGTGTAAAGACTTGGACGAGATCACAACGAAAGAAGAAATCTGTCAAGCGCTACGATCCCAGTTGGGAATACAGTCGGTCCAGGAGCGAGATATTCTACGGCTGAGGAAGGCATATGGTGGCACACAAACTGCGTCCATAAGCCTAACACTTGAAGCGGCCAAAAGGGCTATCACAGCCAGTAAAGTTCGGATTGGCTGGGTCGTATGCCGACTACGAGAGCAGATAACTCTAAAAAGATGCTTCAGGTGTTTGGAATTTGGGCACGTGGCGAAGAAATGTACTAGCGTTCACGATAGGTCCGACCTGTGTCGTAAATGCGGAAAAAAAGGCCACATTGCAAAAGCCTGCGAAGAAAAACCCAATTGTCTGTTCTGCAGGCGAATAAACGACATTGACAGCGACCATGTCACAGGCAGCAGCACATGCCCGGTGTATAGGAAGGCGATCAACACTATGCGCAAATGAGGTTCCTACAGCTAAACCTGAACCATTGCCAAGCGGCTCAGGACCTGCTCTCCCAGACGATATTCGAAAACAAAATCGACGTTGCTATTATTTGCGAGCAGTACAAAAACCTAGACAGTGGAGTATGGGTCGCGGATAAGAGCGGAAAGGCAGCGATATGGACATGCGGAAACCGGGCCATAGAAGGAACCACCAAGATCCTCGAGAATGGCTTCACTAGAGCAAAAATAGGTGGAATATCTATTTACAGCTGTTATGTGGCTCCAAGCCTTACGACAGAGGAGTTCCATTCTTTGGTGGAGAGGTTAGCAACAGACGCACAAAACCATAGTCCTAAGATAGTGGCTGGAGATTTCAACGCATGGGCTGAAGAATGGGGCAGCCGAGAAACGAACCCAAGAGGGCGAATATTACTCGAAGCTGTTTCTCGTCTGAATCTTGTAGTGGCTAACACTGGATGCGTGAACACTTTTCGTAAGAGAGAAATGGGGTCTGTGATAGATGTCACTTTTGTTAGCGATGTTTTAGCTAAGGATCTGCAGTGGTATGTCAGTGACGAATATACACGTAGCGACCATCAGGCCATCATTTTTGAAATCAGACATGGTAAACGAATGAAACGGTCTCGGACGAGAGCTGAAAGGTGGGCAGGTGCGCTTGAAGGAAGCGCAGAAAATAAAGCTCTGCAGATTGGTGAGAAGTTGCGACGAGCATGTGACGCATCCATGCCAAGGTATTTTGTATCACAGAAGCGAGTTCCGAACTTTTGGTGGAATTCTGAAATCGGAGAATGCCGCAAGGCCTGCCTCAAGGCCAGAAGGCGCAGTCAGCGAAATAGAAACCAATCTGGATATGAGCAATTACATGAAGAATATAAAAACGCTCGGAAGAAACTACATGTGGCCATCATGAAAAGTAAATGCGAACACTTTAAGCGACTGTGTAATGAAGATGACACGAACCCCTGGGGTGGCGCTTATAAAACCGTAATATCGAAAGTTAAAGGCAAACGCTCCCCACCGATCTCTTCCCCTACTCTGCTTGATGAAATAGTAACGGATCTTTTCCCACAGAATGTGAGTACCGCAAACCTTCCCACTGTCGAGATAGACACCGCGGAAGTTCCCACGGTAAGCGAAAAGGAGGTCCTCGAAGCTGCGGATAAAATTGTTGGAAATAAATCACCTGGCTTGGATAGCATCCCCAATAAAGCTCTGAAGGCAGCAGTAAAAATAGCTCCAAATATGCTTGCCGAGGCGTTCACCACATGCCTTAAAGAAGGAGTATTTCCTACACAATGGAAGAAGCAGAAATTAATTCTAGTCCCCAAGCCAAACAAACCTTTGGGTGAAGCTTCGTCCTACAGGCCGATATGCCTTCTAAATAATACTAGCAAACTATTCGAACGAGTAATCTATAACAGATTAATTCGAATTGCCGAAAAGGATGGCGGTCTCTCAGAAAATCAGTTCGGTTTTCGAAAGGGGAGATCCACAACGGATGCACTTGTCCTAGTAGCTAACACAGCTAAGACCGCACTTGACGAGGGCAAATGTTGTGCAATGATTACACTTGATGTGAAGAATGCCTTCAATTCCGCTAGATGGAGCAAGATACTTGAGTCCCTAATTAACTTAGGCGTGGCGAAGTACCTGGTGCGTATTGTTGCCGACTTCCTAATCGATAGGACTCTGTGCTGCGAATCAGATGAAGGAATGAAATCCTACCAAACGACATGCGGAGTTCCACAAGGGTCTGTCCTAGGGCCACTCTTGTGGATTATTATGTATAACGGGGTACTAACCCTAGACCTTCCTACTGGTGTGGCCTCCATTGGTTTCGCGGACGATATTGGTGTGACGGTTGTTGCACGCCTTCTCGAGGAAGCCGAGCTCTATGCAAATGAAGCAATCTATGAGATTAAATCCTGGTTAGAGAATGCTGGTCTACAGCTCGCAGAGCATAAGACGGAAGTATAATAGTACTTATTACCAAGCGGAGAAAGTGCACTTCCATGAAGATCAAAGTTGGAACGCAAACAATTTATTCCAAGCCTGTACTTAATTACTTAGGTGTAATGATTGACCAGAGGTTGAATTTCAGATTGCATGTGGAGGGTGCAGCAACCAAGGCATATAACATCGGAGCGCTGGTTGCGAGAATGCTACCAAATATAGGTGGCCCAAGGCCGAGCCGTCGACTCCTTATTTCAAGGGTGGTCAGTTCGATCCTACTGTATGCAGCCCCAGTATGGGCAGATGCACTGGAAAATATAATAAATAAGAAAAAGATTGGAGCTGCGTATCGCATAAGTGTACTCCGAACATGTTGCGCTTACAGAACAATTTCTAATGAAGCAGCTTGCGTGATAGCAGGAATGATCCCGATCGAGATTCTGGCGAAAGAAATACAACGACTTTACGATCGAACGTACCTCACCGGAGAATCTCCTGCCCGTCGGCGACAGTTCGCACGAGCTGAAACTGTCGCGGAATGGCAAGAGAAGTGGGATGAGTCAGAAAAAGGCCGTTGGACTCACAAAATCATATGGGATATCCGGAAATGGATCGAGCGACCTCACGGCGAAGTAGGTTTCGACCTAACTCAATTCTTGAGCGGACACGGAGGCTATCGAGCATATCTGTATCGATTTGGGCCTGATGATTCGCCATATTGCCCACAGTGTGCAAACATTCCAGAGGACGCAGAACACGTCTTTCTTCACTGCCCTAGATTCGAAACCCAAAGGGCTACATTAGAAGGTACAACCGGGGAGCACTTTACAGCCGAAAATATCATGGAGCTTATGGTGAAAGCCAAGGGGATATTGACCGAAGTTGAAAAAGTGATTACAGCCATCGGAAAGAAGCTTAGGCAGGAGGAAGTCATCTGAAAGAATGAACGCGAGAGGAACACGAATGTTGACATGAGCGCAGAATAAATTCTGATCCAGCCCCGCGACGTAATACCAAATGAGAGTCCCGCGGGGAGAGTGGAAGGAGAAGGAGGTGGTTTTAGTGGGTAAGAGTCCCACACCGTGTGGCAGGAGCCTGCGGTAAAAAAAAAAAAAAAAGGCATACAGATGCCTGTGTCTGAAGCAAACAGGCGGTTGGGCAATGGACTCATACATACGTGCACATACATAAATAATTGCCAGCACGTTTAAGGAACGTCCTTGCCGTTCTTCTCTCTTTTGCTAAACCCAAAATTTCACTAATCCCACTTTTTATGAAAAATACATAGGATGTTTTCCGAATCAAAAGAAAAAGAAACGCCCTACAGCAGCGCCTAATGAAATGATTTCTAACTCTTTAATGTCAAAATGTATTAACTTATTTCACATGCTTTATATTCTAAACTGATTTATGGAAATTTTACCGCTAGGTGTGAATCTTCATATTTCCTGCGGACATAATGACTTCAATAAATTACGTTTATATAATACTCTATGGGTAATATCGGCAACCATTAAGATCTTAGACAATAATTGGAGATGCGGAAACGATATCGGAAGAGACCGTGACCTGGTTTTAAGTGAATATAATATTTTCCTGAATCTGAGCCAACCATGGAGCTACCAATCAAGTATTTGTCGAATGCGAGTAAGTCGCGAGGGCAGTCAAACGCTTTCACCTTGACATTGAATTAATCAATTTGTTAGCTGAAGCGAATGCATAAATCCTTGAATGATACACACACAAATCAGCGGATTGATCATTATTCACTTCTTGGGTATGGTTTTTATTTTCACATGGAAGATGTATTCATCTACGTAAGCTCTAGGGCTAATGCGAAACGTTTACGTCTCGTGCGTTTCCGCGTAGTCATCTAAACGCATAAATCAATGTAAATCACATGTGCATGCTGAGCACTTTCAAATTTCCAAAGGTTTGGTATTCCCATGGTTGGCCCTTGATGCAGGGCCAGCTTCGCAGTATAAGACGATTGAACCGTGATATTGGATGACCTTCCTTAGGGTCGACATTTCAAGTTCAAAAGGTCTATATATTAATATTTCTTGCTATTGGGAGATATAATACAATAGCTTTTCACGTGACTTACATATTTAGATACACCTGACACGGCGCGCTTTGTGGAAATTGATAGAGAAGAAAATTTCGTATCTTGTTGCATAGATAATTTCATTTATTGATTCGAATGAGTTGAACGGTACTTTTCGAATTGGGAAATGAATTATACCCCTGAAGGTGTCAAATGTTTTCATGTTATTTTTGGTATGGGAGACTCTTGCAAATACTGTGGCCATTGAATACTTCTGATATTAAGCTCGATGGCCTGGTTATTTGGTTAGTCTGTACTTCCTAGTTATTTCCTTTGTTTTGTGATTGATTTCTGCCTTTAGATATTCCGATATTCTATTTCCTGACCGGTTATTGGTTTGTTATGTTGCGTCAAGTATGTAGATTTATTTGTTTTCACTTACCTTTTTTTTTCAATGGCCAATTGCTTGAATTCGCTTAAGGGGGTCATCCCGTGTGTCGAATCCGAGGAATCGAATTTTTTTTTTGGCATCAATTGTATCTAGATATAGTGTAGAATATATGAGTAAAGTGATTTTTTGATATTCGGAGTCTTTCGGAAATTATAGTGTTAAACACGTGTAAAACTGCTATTTATCGGTCCGAATGACATTCAAATCACTTCGCTAAAAGGACAAGAGCTGAAGCCAAGGCTGTGCATGTGTTTCTTGAAGAAACCTAAGGTTTATTGATTAGGTATAGCAGATTAATGGTCAGTTAACGTTTTATGGCTAAAAAACACATTCTACTTTTTAAATGCATTTTTCTCGAAACTGCATGTTGAAAATCGGCTGCCACTATAGCCCAAAATCTATCCAACGAAATTCTTTGAAATTTTCACGACTTATTCAGAACATTTTGGGTTGGGGAAAAAGTAATGTCGTATTTGTGATCGAATTTTAACGCTTTATTTAACATACTTAGAATTATCCGATTTAAGTCAAACATGCGCCGTTTTGTTCGCAAACTTGTTGCCATTTAGAAGGCAACTCCATTATCCCCCTCTTATAAAACCCCCCTCCTTATTTGCAAAAAACTCAGACAGCCAGTTTTCGCAAGCCTCTTTTGAGGCGAACTTAGTAGCACCAAGAGCGTTTTGCATGGACCGGAAGAGATGGTAATCACTTGGTGCCAGGTCCGGACTATACGGTGGGTGCAATAGGACATCCCATCCGAGCTCCCGTAGCTTCTGGCGGATCATCCAAGATGTGTGAGGCCCAGCGTTGTCCTGGTGGAACAGAACACCATTCCTATTGACCAATCCTGGCCGCTTCTAGTCAATCGCCTGCTTCAAACGGTCGAGTTGCTCACAGTAGAGGACCGAATTGAGGGTGTGGCCATAGTTGAGGTGCTCATAGTGGATGACTCCCTTCCAATCCCACCAAACACACAGCAAAATCTTCCTGGCCGTAAATCCGGGCTTGGAGATGGTTTGGGCCGGCTCACCGCGCTTCCACCACGATCTTTTTCGCTTGAGATTTTCGTACGTGATCCAGTTTTCAGCACCAGTCACCATCCGCTTAAAAAATGGGTCGAATTCGTTCTGTTTCAGTAGTGCATTGCAGGCGTTGATTCGGTCCAAGAGATTTTTTGCGTCAACTCGTGTGGCATCCAAACATCTAACTTTTTCTGAAATCCAATCTTCTGCAAATGGTTCCAAACGGTTTTATGGTCCTTACCCAGTTCCTGGCCAATCGAGCGAATGCTTACATGCTGGTCTACTTGGATGATTTCGACAATTTTATCGGTTTCTACGACGATTGGCCTACTAGTACGGAGTGTACCTTCGACATCCACTACAACAGAATGAAATCGATCGAACCAACGCAGTGCTGTGCAAATCGTTACAGTATCGAACCCATAAACTTCACAAATTTTTTTGGTCGCCTTCGTTGCATTTTTACCTTTCAGGTAGTCAAAATGTAAAATATGACGAATTTCTTCCTTGGTGGACTCGATCTTCGACGTGCTATAACTTGAGACTGAAATGTACGATCATAAAACCGTCAAAGAGACACCTGTAGCCCAGATTTTCGTCTTCAAATCGCTTTATAGTATGACCCGATGCAATAAGTACAACATAAGATATGTTTAAGTTTCGCCATCTATTGACAAAATACGACATTACTTTTTCCCCAATCTAATATTTCGACGGTCCGCAAACTAGGATAATTGCGATTCATTCAGTAGTTTTTTTTATTCATTGAAGAAGTCGTGAAAAAACACTAAAATTCATAAAAAAAGTTTAACACGGCACTAACAATTTATCTTTTAATATTTTTTAATAATCCTAGTTTGCGGACTGTAGTTATGTCTGTACGTTAAAATGTCGTTTACTTTTTTTCTTTAAGATGATCACAGCGCCGTCTATCGTAGCAGCAGAAAAGCACCTTTTTTTGGAGATGCGTGTATAAATTGCTCTGTATTTCAAAAACGAATTACGCGATCGGGCTTGAAAAATTACCATGAATGCTCAAGATACTAATAAATCTATGGTGAAAAATTCGTATTTGTATCTTTATCCAGTTCTTCACAAAAAATTTCTAAAGAAAACCAAAAAAAAACCACATTCACACGGGATGACCCCCTTAAACTAAAAACATTGAAAAATTTATAAACAAATAACATTTGCATAGGCGATTGGAGGCCTGTGATATTTCGCAACTTTTTCATAAAATCGTCAATTTAATTCGACCTTAACATATTGCACATCCAACCGTTGTTTTGCTCCAGTGCGTAGTTAAAACGTTCACCTTTTCTGCCCCAAGTATTAAAAAGAAAAACGTTCGATTAAATTATTTGCTTGGATTGCATTCTCCAGAAAGCTGCTAAAATTTTTGCAATTTTTACGACTTTTTTTTCGAGCTGTAAATTGCATAATGTCCGATGTCATCATAGCGCACATCTTCAATTGGAGGAACTGGAACTTTTTTTGGAGTAGCTACGACTGCAGGACTTTACTCCCTCGATGAACCTGTTGATGTACTACTACTCTCCTGGTGTGCAAGGGAACGAGCGTAGATAAGAGTGTTTCTGATTTGCACTTTAAACAAGGATGGATATTCAATTCTTCCAATAGACAAGCCAATCGTTGATTACCATTGCGTCTAGCAAAGCGAAAAATATCCTTATATAGAACGTTTGGTTCCTATATCCATTCGATACCGTGCTACTAACATGTTGTTCAAAACAACACCGCCCATGTGTTTGTTGTATTCCTCCACCATTCCAGGTCGCTGAAACTGAATGTATTCCCTCCTGGAAGGATGACGATCTTCGAACGATATTCATAGGTTCGATGCAACAAATGTTGAAATCAAATATACGGCTTTGTTGTGGTATCATTTTACAGCCAATATATTTTGGTTTGCTTCAGCCCTAGGCACCACGACCCTTTTTCTTCAGTACAGCATCATTTCTAGGATGCAATCTGGCACCGGTTAAGTCGCACTGAACCAACGGTTAGTAATCCGTTTTCTTTCAAAGCGACTGCAACCTTGTAGGCAGAAAAACAATTGTCTGTATAGATTTTGAAGTTTTTACCGGGAACCAAATCCTTGCAAAGCTTGATGGGCATATAGCCATTGATTTTCAAATTCGACTTTTCCTTGATTGTTCCTTTCCCGATATAAATCTCAAAATCATGCATAGTCCCTTCTAATCCACAATGAGCAAACATTTTAATCCCGCATTTATGAGGTTTGCTTTTTATGTGCTGGATCATCGAAGTATGCTTTTCGATGGAATCAACACTTCATCGATCGAGTTATGCTCTTGCGATGGCATTTTCGCAAAATTTGATTTGTATTTTTCTACAAAGATTTGTATTATATTTTTCTACAACGAGACGAACTTTAAACTGGTTGTTGTGGTCTGGATATGTCCTTTTGCTCGTTTAGGGAATTGTCATTCAAATGAAGTTTCGATTTAATGGTTTGGAACCTATTCCTGCTCATTCTATCTGCAATAGATGCAATTTTTGTTGAATGAGCCCAGTACATTTTGTATGAAGGAACCATCACAATGTTCGCCAAAATTATGATTCTAATAAATGCCTGTATTTCACTTTCGTTCGTATTCAGATTTTTCTCGCGTCTTTCTGAACCGAATAGAGGTTGCTCTGGAAAACTATATTTGCGAGAATCTCTTGCTCGAAAAATCGATCAGAGTACTGCAGTGGTGCTGCCAACTCGACTACGTTCCTGGGATTCATTACTTTGAAAATCGGATGGGACTGAGTGTGGCAGACGCTGTTGCCAGCGTGTATTCTTGCAATTAACACGAAGTTCATATCCTGACGGTCCAGCCTCTTCTTCTACCTTATCATCGCTAGACAAATCCTTTCCCGAAGTACTTTCTGAAATCCAAAAATGTTTAAACCATTTCAATCTAAATAAGTCATCAGATTAAGCAAACCGTTTTCTGCAATACTTATGTTGCTCGACGTCTACAATAGCACCATAACGGCCCGACATTTGACGTCGAATGTGCATTTTCTTCATCGACGCCTAATTCTTTTTCAGACTCATCACCAAAAATCTCCATCAGTATTTCCTCGTCAGTTAATCTTTCCTAAATCGTCACAATAATTTATATAGTCCATTATGCCAGGCTCATTTAAGTATGATCGAGTGCTCTGCTCTGAACGTTAGGTCAAATTGCGATTGGGGAGGTGCTACCGAAATCCGGAGTTGAAGTTTAATTTCAGGCAAATCAATAGGCTTGAATTTGAACCATTTGCGTGCAAGAAATTTAAACATTCTCTTCTCTATGCGATGGAAATCAATCAAACTTTATAAGCTTTATAAAATTAATAATTAACTGGGTCTGGGCCTTGAAGTGTGTTAGAGGACTTCATGGAAAGCCGTAACTGTAATGTGGTCAGCATTGCGCTCCACCGAGATTATTCCCCTGATTTGACTCAGGTATTCATTCACAACTGAGTACGCGGCTTAATAGTACAGTTTTATCAAACTATGGGTATTAAATGATGAATGAGATGTTATATATCGGCCTGGTCCGCCTATATGAAATCTAGGCTTCAAAACATACCCCAGCTAATTTAATAATAGGATATTCCAAAATTTTTGAACGGAAAACTCGACTTAAGTTTATTATAGGGGTACCAAATTAAGGTAGTATAAAGAATAGTATAGCTTATTTGCTCAAAAACCTATAAAAATAGAAAGAAATCGCAATGGATTTGAGATAAATCCAAATTCAGTTTGATTGGATTCAATGGAAAGGCAGGCGTGAGGCGTAGCTCGGGGGGAAATGGCCGTTTATTGGCTATAATACTGATCGACTTAAAATTGTAAGGACGTATTTTCAAATGATTATA
Organism: Hermetia illucens; assembly: GCF_905115235.1. NCBI lineage: Eukaryota > Metazoa > Arthropoda > Insecta > Diptera > Stratiomyidae > Hermetia > Hermetia illucens. The sequence continues at coordinate 526,979 of NC_051849.1, read as the reverse complement.
CTCGATGGATTCTTTTCAAAGCCAAAAGTGTGGTTAACCCCTTAGTAATGGAAGGATTTCCACCGAATTTTTCAGAAAGCTGCTTCATTTTAAATCCTATATTACTGCAATTTACGGATTTACGATAAACTTAAGGGGGGTTCGGAGTAAACTCTCAAAATATAATAGTTTACTATTATTAATTTTATTTGAGTAGATATCGTAATGGAGAGTATTTTTTTATTTAAAGACGCTTTCGTTTGAAGAATTACAGAGAAATAGCAGAAAATATGACTTTCTTCAGGTGTTAAGATTTTTATGGCCATCACTGTAATTATGTCTTTTATATATACATATATATCTTGTAGTTTGGAAATATATGAAAGAATATTTTGAATTTACAATTGAAAAACGTGCATAGAAATTTCCTCCCATAAAATGAACATAAAACTTTCATTCTCAAAGCGCAAATTAGTTCTATAAATGGTTCTTGAGAAAAATCGCAGAATTGAATTATTAACTAACTAAAAACTGTCGGGCACTCGAGATTCCTCCCATAAGAAAACGCAAAACCTGCACTTCCGGCTTTGCGATTTATTTTGTTTTTTTTTCTACTCCTTTGTTTCTCTTTGTAATTTTGGAAAGACCAAGTGAATTGTGTTGGGTTTTTGACGGTTCCCCGATAATTGTAATTATTATGGTATTTATTAATCATTATGAATTTATTGTTTAATAATATTATTAAATTATTAAGAAAGGGGGCTACATTGTTAGTTTATCTTCTACTTAATTCATAAGGTTGTTCATTTTATCAATATGCTTCTGTATTTGTTTAAATAAAAATTTTATATACGAAGTCCGACGACGTGATACTGGCGAATGTTGGGTCTTCGTACACTTTCCGGGGAAGGGGCCTGGGGTCTATAGTGGACCTGACATACGTGAGTGCCACTTTAGCCAGTAGAATCGCTTGGCATGTCAGTGAGGACTATACTCACAGCGACCACCAGGCAATCTGCATAGAGATCAAGGGCGGATCGAGCTCGAACAAGAGTTTTCGCAGAATGCAGGGTGGTATGCTTGGCTGGACAGTGAAAGCTTTCGAGGGGGACGCGTTTTCCGCGGTGCTCAAATCCGACATATCCCTGAGTAGTACGGCTGGAGAGAAAGTCACCCAGATCACTCGATGGGTGACGGAAGCACCAGTGACCAGAAGGTGATTGCTCCCCAGTAGGCAACCCAACTACTGGTGGAACAACGAAATCGCAAGTTTGCGAGCCGCATGTTTTCGGGCAAGGAGGCTGTGCCAAAGGCTCAGGGGAAAACCCGGTGGCGACGGTCGAGAGGAGGCACACAAGCAATTGCGTGGCCGCCTAAAGGAAGCCATTCGGAGGAGCAAAAAGAACTGCTTCAAACAGCTGTGCGACCATGCCGACATAAACCCTTGGGGCGAGGCTTACAGAGTGGTGATGAAAAGGCTGCAGAAATCACCCCAGGTGACCTGTCCGCGCCTCCTGAAACAGATTGTTACCACTCTGTTCCCTCACCACGAAAATAGGGGAAGGCAAATTTTTGTCCAGCTAAATGACGGCATAATACCGCCTGTAACTGTGGAGGAGCTGCGGGAAATATGTGGTAGGTTCGGTGACAACAAGGCCCCAGGTTTGGATGGCATCCCTAACCGAGCTTTGAAACTGGCAGTGAAAACTAGGCCCGACCTTTTCGCCAACACCTTCGAGGCGTGCCTAAAAGAAGGAATATTCCCTGCCCAGTGGAAAAAGCAAAAGTTGTTGTTGCTTCCGAAGCCTGGCAAGCCACCTGGAAACCCAGCGTCGTATCGTCCTATCTGCCTGTTGGATACAATGGGGAAGATGATGGAGAGAGTCATCTACAACAGACTCCTGCCCATCGTCGAAGCCAGCAATGGTTTGTCGGAACGCCAGTTTGGTTTCCGACGCGCCCACTCTACGGTGAACGCAATTGGCATGGTGGTAAACCTGGCAAAAGGTGCACTGATTTCGGGCGGCTGCTGTGCCGTGATGGCGTTGGATGTGAAAAACGCATTCAACTCGGCCAACTGGAATAGAATTAAACGGGCGTTGGCTGACATAGGTGTCCCCGGATACTTAGCGAATTTGGTGGAAAACTACCTCTCAGAGAGGACTCTCTAGTACGGGACGGATAAGGGCCCCAAAAAGTACATTGTCACAGCCGGGATACCACAGGGATCGGTACCTGGTCCCCTGTTGTGGAATATCATGTATAATGGGGTGCTTGCTCTTCCCGTCCCAGATGGGACTACGATTGTCGGCTTTGCTGATGACCTAGCTGTGGTTGTTGCAGCAAAACATCCAGAAGATGTGGAGGTTTACGCAACAGAAACAGTGAGAGAGGTAAAGTCCTGGCTAGAAAAGGCCGGGCTGACCTTGGCGGACGCGAAAACGGAAGCGGTCTTAATAACGAAACGCAGGAAAAATAACACTGTAAAAGTGCAGGCCGGTGGACATACGGTCGTATCAAAGCCGGCTATCAAATACCTGGCAGTAATAATTGACACCAAATTGGGGTTTAGCGAACACCTGGAGTACGCATGCTAAAAAGCAGCCAGTGCCACCACGGCACTTGCAAAAATGTTGCCAAATATTGGTGGGCCGAAACATTGCCGGAGGTTGGTGCCAGCCGGAGTGGTGCGCTCCATCCTGCTCTACTCGTCGCCTGTGTGGGCAGAGGCGCTTGCAAACTCTCAGTGACGGAAGCAGGTGAACTCGGTTTACCGGCGGATGGCTTTGAGAGTTTACAGTGCTTTTAGAACCACATCAGATGAGGCAATATTGGTGGTGGCAGGCATGATCCCGGTTGACATTCTGGCCAAAGAAATGAGTGTCCTGTACTATGCAAGACGTATGGAGGGGCATGCACAGCGTAGAAATGCGGCAAGGTCAGAGTCGCTTGATCTCTGGCAACGCAGATGGGACGAGTCTACGAAAGGTCGGTGGACGCACAGGCTCATTCCCAACATTAGGGTGTGGCTTGAGCGAAAACATGGGAAGACCAACTACCACATTACCCAGTTCCTCACGGGACACGGTGTTCGCTACAGGCAGTATCTGCACCGCTTTGGGTTGGATGATTCTCCGAACTGTCCCAGATGCGATGGCATACCGGAGGATCCAGAGAATGTGATGTTTCACTGTCCACGATTTGCGATGGAGAGAAGGAGCTTAAACCAGGTGCTGGGCAGGAGCGGGACCCCGGAGAGCTTGGTTACTGAGATGCTGGAGTCCGAGGGGAAGTGGCTTGCGGTTGGCTCTGCAATCATCCAAATGCAGGAGGAGTTGCTGAAGGAACAAAGAAGGATGAAAGCTGCAAATAGGAGAAGGATAAGTGCCTAAGAGCAAACCTACCCCGCGAAGTAATACCTCAATGGTGGTCCCGCGGGGCTGGGGCTGGAGAGACCGGGGGTGGTTTTTAGTGGGTGTGAATCCCACACGCGCCCGCTGTAGTTCCGCCGTTCGGGCGGCGCAGCTGCGGCGGACGTGTCTTTCTAAGATTTTCCAACTCCGTGTACGCACAAAAAAAAAAATATACTAAGTCCAAGTATTCTTATTCCGAAATCTATCGTGCACTTTCGTGATAGAATAACTTTTTTCACTATTAAGCGAGTTATAAGTATAGTTCCATCGCAGGTTTAGATTCTCTGTTATTATTTTGCGATGAAATGAGACATAGTGTGCATAAGCTTTAGGTCAATATCAAATAGAACGAGATATCAGAATTCAGACACAAAGTTATTTAGAATCGATGTGTTAACAAACCCCTTCATTAAACTAGTTTGAAACTCTTCATCTTTTCGAGTACAGCTTTCCATCGTACAATGTCAAGACAAGGTTGACGATACTTCGATTAATCGTTTTGTTATCCAAAGTAGCTTGTTACCTTGTTTTGATCTGATGTAACGTTTAAAAATAAGATCGTCTTGCTAAACTCGAATTAATCTAGAAAAGATTTTTTCCTTTTACTTCTTTTATCAAATTTTTAGAGAGAAAGCAAATTGGAATTTCTATTTGTGGGTACGGGCAAACAGACACAAGAATGAATGATGGCTGAAAAGTTTGTATTGAAAATAGATAAGATACATATATCTTCATTCGAGAAGATATAAAATTTCGAAATCAGATAATTGCGTAGTAAATAGCAACCTTGATTTTCTTTAATATTAATTATAAAAGTTCTAAGTTTAGAATTTTCCTTAAGATAATAAATAAATCTTGTTCCCAAGCCGATCGACATACCCTTGAAATTCAAGGCAGGGAATACGCTGTTTGTATTTGTTTTTAACTAATTTGAATTTTCGAGTACTTTGCTTCTTATCTTTATCTGACGATGTTCTATGTAATTTTTCCATTTGCGCAACGATAATATTCCAACAGTTAAAAAACGTCATGATTTCGAAAATGAACCGGAGGTGCTGCAAGAAGCAGTCTAAGCACTTTCGGATAATAATTGCGTTTGAGGTCATTTGAACTACAATAGTTATGAAGCACGATGGTTGATGTGAGGCAAATGACAAAGTTTCGTGAAGATAGTGGTATGAAAGAAATTAACCAACTTAAGTTCTTTTTTCCTTACATTGCATTCGTTGGGTTTTACCTTGTGAGATTCATATTGCGCAAAATTTGAAGACAATGAGCATTCAAGTCATTAATGAATAGCTTGGGTAATTAAACAGCCACGTTATTTTCACAGAATGTATGATCTATAATGTAACGAATACCGACTTTCTTTCTACGTACTAGAAGGTTTCCAATACGTACCCGAGACAGCTTTTATTTATTGACATCTTCATCATCAGTTTCCCTGAAAGTTCATTTTGATCTGGAGATTGAGAATCTACTTAAAGTATTCCCTGATTATTGTAAATGGCGATTGAGGGAGGTAGAAAATTGACAACTAGGCGAAAGGTTGGGGCGGACGGTGTGTGGCGCGGCAGGATTCGCGACATTTGAAATTTATTTCGAATGTCGCGAATACCAGGGGACAGATGACGTCACCGGCGCTCTACTCAGTTCAGAACTCGCTACAAGAGTGAAGAACAGAGTAGGTGACGAAAAACGTCAGATAGGAAAAAAATAGTTGGTTGGCAGTCACGAAAAAAGGAAAGATTTTCGTGCAGAAACAAAACAGTTACATACGGAAATCAGTATTATTTCTGATATCTCGGAGTTATAATAAGAGTAATTTATAATAAGAGTAATTTCTTGAAATTGTGTATTGAACTTTGCAACATACGAAAAATATGTCAAAAACCTATTTCAAATAATATAAGAATACAAGCTCCTAAATTTGACTGAGAACTCCTATATTGATGACCCCGACGTGATCATCGCCGTATTAAAATACGTTTAGAACCAAACTGTCCCAGATTCCACCGAGGAACAAAGCGCAGAATAAATTCTCAAATGGAAAGTCTATCGAAGATGGAGGAAGAAGTGCAGCTTTAAGAGGAAACGGTGCCAGCAAGATCCCGTGAACATGCACCAAAGTGCGTGAGAAGCCACCGCAGCCCCCGCCCTCAAGACCAGCGTCATCGCCGCAGGATTCGAAGCCGCCGCCCTCAAGACCAGCGTCATCACCGCAGGATTCGAAGTCGTCGCCCTCAAGACGAGCGTCATCGCCGCGGGATTCGAAGCCGCCGCCCTCAAGACCAGCGTCAACGCCGTAGCCGCCGCCACAACCATCAACAACGGCGCGTTATTATTATTTATAATCTTATTAAAATTTACGTGTGAGCTTACAATATTTTGTTACGAATATGAGCACACCTTGATATTGAACTGTGGATACAGATGTTGAATCTCATCCATATTGAACACCACAATGGTCCTGTCGTAAAACACAATAGTACACATAGCCCGCTCGGAGAAAACCACTGAACGAATTCTCTCCTCTTCCCCTCAATAGCTGTATCACAGGGAAGCTACCGGGCAGCTCAAAGTATCCTTTATTTACTGCCATATGGTAGGTTCTTTCATCAGCGCCATGTCTAAAACTCCTTAGGAAAAGTGGTGTAAAGTTACCTGGAAACTATTTTTACCGGTAATGATTCTGGCTTCCTTTATCGTGCGTCGGAGGGTCCTGCTGCTGTTAACCAAGGCATATGATTTTACTTTGGCATGTTAAAAGGGTATTTTGTTTAACTTTTAGCTTTTTGGGAAATGAGCTAGCTGGATGATCCTGCTAAATGTATTTGTCAGACAGTTGTCGTACCCTGGAGCCTCTTGAGTTTATTGCTTATTAATGTCACTTTAGTTTTGAAATTTCATCTCATCTCAATGCCGCCCGTTTCAGTTTTTCAAAAACCCTCCATAACGAATCGCCAGTATACTCTTTTTTCTAGGGAATCTGCACTATCGTGACTTTCGATTCTCCTTTATTAATCAATGAATCTCGTGCAATTTGCCCACCGATTTCTGGTCACGCCTGAAGTGTATCAGGGATGCATATTTGGTTGCTTCAATGACAGATATATTGATGGTTTCCAAGTTTTGATAGTACCATCATTGATCTTCGTCTCAATTATTGTCTCTTCCGCCTCAGATCTTGCATGAGGCACGGCCTCTGAGGTTCCCACCCTTCCTCGACATCCTCAGGCCAGTTATTCATTTTGAGGATGTCCTTTGTAGAAATTCCGCGGGAGAAAGGAGGATACGAAAGGGAGATCGACCTGATTTCCTATTTCCACTCGTATCATAACAAATGGCGCCCAACGTGGGGCCCGAACCCACGATTCTGAGATTAAGAGTCTCATGCTCTACCGACTGAGCTAGCCGCTCCTCAAGGAACATCCTCAAAATGAATAACTGGCCTGAGGATGTCGAGGAAGGGTGGAAACCTCAGAGGCCGTGCCTCACAAAAGATCTGAGGTGGAAGAGACAATAATTGAGACGGTGATCCGTCGTGGATCTTCCCCTCCTTGATCGCGGCACTCGGGTTCGGAGACTTCCAGCTCCACGCGCGCGGTCGAGCCGTTTTTTTTTCTAATTTCCAATTTTAGTTCGCGTTCTGTTTATCATTCGATAGGCCTTCGCGAAATCCTAATTAACGTCTATTGTAGAATCCGGTGCGCACCCACGCATCAGAATAGACACGTTATTTTGTAGTATTGAAGCGTGAGGGATCAAAGCGCTCAAAGGACCCCCCCACATTCCCGAGCCTGGCTAGCACAGAGGCGTGCAAGAGCGTGTCGACCGAGCACTTTGATGGAGCTTCAATCTTTGTGGTCAATTTAGCCAATTTGTTAAGATTTTTGGGATAGCTCTGCCCTCTAGGTCGTTATCGGCCACTTAGGATGATCGACCTGATTTCCTATTTCCACTCGTATCATTACGAGCGCATTTCAGATAATGCGAGCGATGGTGCGTAGGTGTGGCTGACGCGCTATACCCCACCAAGGGGTGAAGGCCAACCATATAGTGCACATTCGGCAATGAAGCCTACTGGAAGATAATGTTATATTTCAGAGGACGGAAATTGTGAAGATGATTACATCTTCGTCGGCTTATAGAGATAGTGTCTGAAATGGGACTCTTTATCCATATGCCAGCTCCTCCATGGGCATTGTTGTAGGTGCTTGATGTCGTGTTGATTATGTTCCGTTGTATTACGATATATTGTTTCTTTGGATTAGGTGCGCTTTAGAGATTCGCATCATACCTATCGAATTTATTCATAGAATTGGAGTTTTAGAACTTACAGCAAATGCATTTGGGTTGAGATATTTTGTTCATAACATGTCTCACTTTAATGTCTCTTTTTGTTTACATTGTACTTTCCTATTTTATATCGATTTTCGTACATAACGCTACACACATTAGCTTGCAGCAACGTAAATTATGTATTGGTTATGTTTTCCTCCGTTCGTCTCCGGATGACTCAAGTGGTTAAAGCTCTTATACGTTTCCAGGTTTGTTGTGACGAGTATTATTATGTGTCTTCTTATCTACAGGAGCATCTGTTTTTAATCTACCACGGCATAGTGTTTTCGACACTTTAACTCGATCCTCTATACTAAAAATAGAGTTCAAAAAGCTAAATGGCATTTTCTTTGAAAAACACGGATTTAAAAATTAGAATGTGATTATTAACCATAAAATCTTAACTGACCATTAATCTGCTTTACCTCTTCTTCTTCTTCTTTTTCTTCAGCCTTTGCCCCGTTCACAAGCGGGGTCGGCTAGTCGTGATCGGCTTCGCCATTCTATTCTTCTATCGAATGCCTGATCTGGGTGCAATATCGAGGCTTTCAAATCCCCATCTAGCGTATCAAGCCACCGTTGTTTAGGTCTGCCTTTTGGTCGTTTACCAACGACTTCGATGTTCAGACCGATCTTGGCAAGTGAATTCTCGTTTGCACGAATTGCGTGACCATACCATCGAAAACGCCTCTCTCACAAATTTTCCTAGTCAATAAATCATGGTTCCTTAAAAAAAACATATGTAAAGCTTTGTCTTCCAATTTCGCTCTTTTAGTGAAGTCATTTGAACTTCGTTCGAACTGGTAAATTCGCACATCATTACGACATTGACATAAACCTGACATATGAGATTTTACCTGTTTAACACTGTAATTTTCGAACGACTCCGAATGACGAAAAATCAATTTGCTCAAACATTCTAGACTATATCTAGATACAATTGATGCCACAAAAAAAAGTTGGTTTTCCAGATGACCCCCTTAACACGAAATTTAGTAGAAAGGTTGGAACTCTGAACTCCCACACATGCACTGAATTATATTATTCTACATTCAACTTAAGGAGGGTACCCAGGCATGTAAAAGAGGGGTGCACATTTTTTTTCATCGAATGTAGCCATGTGGTGCATCAAATTAAAGCTCTCGATATTAGTTTGGACATTTATTACAAATGGGAGCAGTGCGAGGGTCCAAAAGGGATCTTTAAGGGCTCGTTCTCAAAAACTACCCAAACCAAAAATCTGAAAAAATTAATATGGTCCATCTGTATGGTATCAAGGCCTCAAAATATCCTCGGTTACGATATCTGCTCAAATAATGTTACCAATAGCATATTATCACGCTCTGGAGGTGGAAAGGCTAAGGCGGTTGGCTGGTCTATCGGAGCTTTCGACGAGAAAACATTCCTGGCCGCATTGGAGGGAGCCGATGATCCGGATGGAACAGCGGTGGAAAGGGTCACACAGCTGTCTCAGCGTGTTACCGAAGCATGCGACGCTACGACGCCATGACGACGTTTGCACCACGGGGAGAGGCCAAACTACTGGTGGAACACGGAGATCGCTGCCTTGAGATCCTCTTGTCTCCGAGCGAGGAGACTTTCTCACAGGACAAGGGGAAGGCCGGAGCACTAGGAGCGTGAGGACGAATACAGGGATCTGCGAAGCAACCTTAAGAAGACCATTCGGAGCAAGCGGGAATGCTACCAGAAGCTCTGCATGGAGGCTAATACGAATCCGTGGGGTACAGCCTTCCAAGTTGTAATGAAGAAGATCCGCGGGCACAAATCATCTCAAGTGACATGCCCACGGCTCTTGTTGCAAATAATTACATCTCTTCTCCCGCAGCAGGAGCAGGACGAAAGAGAACCCCAACTGGCAGCCAGCAGGACGTCCTCTCGATCCCTGATGTTACCGAAGAGGAACTTTGGGAAATCTGCAGACGTACTAGGGACAGCAAGGCTCCGGGATTGGATGGAATTCCGAGCAAGGCTCTGAAGGTGGCGGTCAAGGCCAGACCAAGGTGGTTCGCAAGCACATTCGAATCGTGCATGGCGGAAGGAGTGTTTCCCGCTCAGTGGAAAAGGCAGAAGCTGGTGTTGCTACCGAAGCCCCAAAAACCACCCGGCGTGCCCTCTTCATGTTGCCCTATTTGTCTCTTAGACACCATGGAGAAGATGTTGTAGAGGGTGATATACAACAGGCTGCTCCCGTTCATCGAACTTGCGGGTGGTCTTTCAGAGCGGCAATATGGGTTTCGGCGAGCCCGTTCTACGGTCGATGCAGTAGCAAAGGTCGTAGAATTGGCTCGAAATGCAATGGCCATGGGCAAATGCTGTGCTCTGGTGATGCTGGACGTCAAAAATGCTTTTAACTAAGCCAACTGGGGTGGATTAAGGGCGCTTTGGCCAAACTGGGTGTTCCTAGCTACTTGGCTCGGCTCATCGAGAGTTACCTTTCGGACAGACTTCTCTGGTACGAGACGGACGACGGGCCGAAGGAGTACATTGTGACAGCAGGTGTGCCTCAAGGTTCTGTATTGGGACCGTTGCTGTGGAACATAATGTACGACCGAGTGCTTGGCCTCCGCGTGCCGGAGGAGACAACGCTGATTGGTTTTGCGGACGACCTGGCGGTAGTTGCAATTGCAAAGCATCCCGAGGACGTGGAGCTTTATGCAAATGAAGCCATTCATACCATCAAGTCATGGTTACGAATGGTCAAGTTGGACCTGGCGAACGAAAAGACGAAGGCGGTCCTCATTACCAACCATAGGAAGAGCAACACGGTTACCATCCGGGTTGGTAATCGTGTTTCAAAATCGGTTGTCAAATACCTGGGGGTGATGGTCGATGCCAAGCTGAGTTTCAAGAGACACTTGGATTATGCGCGAGAGAAGGCAGCAAATGCCAGCTCATCCCTTGCAAGAATTATGCCTAACGTGGGAGGGCCGAAGTATAGTCGCAGGCTACTCATCGCGGGAGTGGTGAGGTCGATCCTGCTATACGCGACCCCTGTCTGGGCTGGAGCGTTGAATCACGCTGTCAACCGGAGGAAGTTAAGTTCGGCATACCGGCCAATTGCGCTAAGGGTGTGCAGCGCATTTAGGACGGCGTCGACGGAGGCAGTGTGTGTCATCGCAGGAATGATCCCTATAGATCTTCTAGCGAGCGAGACACACTGGCTCTACGAAAAACGGAAGGATTTTCCATTGTTCCATTGTCCCAGATTTCTGCAGCAGAAAAGGAGGTTGAACAGCATCTTAGGGGCGGACATCGAGCCCTCCAACCTGGTGGAAGAGATGCTGAAGTCGGAGGAAAACTGGATGGCGGTAAATGAGGCAGTAGCTGTGGTGCAGACAAAACTCCTAGAGTTGGATCGAGCTCGGAAGGCGGCGCGACGGAGATGCGACATGGACGAGCTGGTATAGCGAACCAGAGCCTCCTTCACGGTGGTTCCGCGGGGAGGGGCGGAAGAGTGGGGGTGGCTTTAGTGGGTGCAAATCTCACACACTGCTGCAACCTGGCGCAGCAGCGTCTTTCTAAGATTTCCACCTCCATCCATAAAAAAAATAGCATATTATGATAATTTGAAAATTTCATCCTAGATTCCTAAAATTGCAATAATTTAGGTTTTAATATGAAGTATCATACTAGAACGTTTGGTAGAAAACCTACTATTATTAACAAAGTTATAATAGGTCAAAATTGCCGCTTTCACATCAAATTATTACTCCCTAATAGATGAAATATCAGTACGACATTGAATTGGATATTGAGTATAACACTACGAGCTATGTATAAATGACACCATCCATCTTTTTCATATCCTCCTCCTAATTCTAAATAACACGAAACAATACTAGAGGAAAACAAAAATTATTCTACAAAATGCGCCATTATATATAAAATATACTTTATCAATGATTGTAGTATTACCAATAGTAACACATTTTAACTGCTGATATTAACTTCTAATTCTTGTCTTCACAGGATTGCGGTACTTTTGAGCACTGGTTGGACACATTAAAGCACTCTGTTTACGATCTAGTTCGGTGTTCCCTTTGTCTCTAATATTATTCGCAAGTTCATTTGATTAATTTAATTTAATTTGATGATTTTCTTCACTATTGCTGTGCAAGCAATAAGCCGTGGCCGTAGCACAAAATCTTAACCTGAGAAACGACTATCTAACCGCATGGCTCCATGCGAATGATATGAATTCCTCTCCTACGAATTTTCGTATATTTGTTCAGTTCCTGTGTTTGAATAGATTTTTAAATATTTTCGTAAATCTTTTGTATGGTGACAATCCCTAATTTTATTGCCGAATCGAATAATTGAAACTTTTCAACCATGTAAACCTGCCATGATGCGGTATTAGTTATAAGCTTTCAGATGAATCATCTTTTCTGGACATTATTATATATATGAGTATCATTATATGCAAAATGCAGTAAAGAGGTACAAGCATACAAACAAAAATTAAATACACCTTTGCATGACAATTTTGAACTACATCTATTATAAGTTACGGAACTTCGGAAGTGTTGTAATAATGAAGGCCATGTTTCGTGACATTGATAAACGCTTTGCTAATAACAGATCATAAATGATAAAAGATGTAGGTGAAGAACCTACCTATAAATTTGGCCGTGATTGAAGTTTTCGAGAATAATATAGCCTTCTGTGTTTTCTTTACTTACCTTAAATACTATGGGAGTAGAAAGATAATGAATGGCTAGAGAATGGAAATGAGCTGCATCATAAGTTTTGATGTATTTTCGTAATGAACTAGTGATATACAGGGCCAGACAATCTTTTGGAAAAGACTTAACTTTTGAACCTTGCTGTGGCCACATTTACTCTTTCACAAAGAGAGTTGGTGTAATCTCAGTAAGTCATCGAAAAAATATTTATAATATTCGGGCAACATTATAATTAGTTGGAGGTGGAAAATTTTAAGGGGGTTTTCTTCCAGAATTTGATTTTTTTTTTTATATATATTTTGAAAACAGAACGTATATCTATTACTCGCCTGGCTTTCTTAGTATTATCACTTGTATGGCATTATGTGAGATGGTCATAGTTCACTTAAAAAAAAAATTCAATAACAATTGGAAGTAAGAAGTTGCGTGAATGTCCTGTACTCCATAAAGCAATGGGTAGGAGATATGTATATTTATTAGATTCACAATAAACAGTAACTTCTCTTTAGCAAAAATGTATATACTTGATTCATAATCAGTACATCCGGATGGATTCGCAATAGAGGATCACGGTTCAAATTTCACTCGGGACAAAGGACGGGGGGACGAAAGTGGTCATTTCTTTTACGGACCCATTCTCAGAAACTACCCAACCGAAAAATCTGAGAAAAAGTCGGCAGGCTGCCACTATATTGGTGCCTAGGCTCCGAAATACCTTCCATGCCGATATCTATTCAAATAAAGTTAATAATAGTCTATTGTAATTGTCTGCAAAATGCAAGTTCAATCTAGTATCATGAAATTTTGCTGCACATATAGATCATGATCCTACCAAGTTGGGTCGAAATGGCACTATTACTAACAAAGTTATAATTGGTCAAAGTTGTCGCTCTTGTGCAAATTCAAGGCTTTGAATATCAGTATCACGCAAAAGATTGATGTAAATACATTACGTGCTAGGTACTAATGGGATAAATGATTTTGATTGGTTGATTTTGTCACCACGATCAGAGCCCCGCTGTGACAACTGCACACATACTGGTGGATGCAAGACCTACCTAAATCTGCACCAAACTAAGGGAAACTGCACTCAGGTTGTAAACCATAACCCTCATAGTCAAAAGAATGAAACCCGTCGGAAGGATGTGGTTACGTCCAAGCGGACAAGAGACCTTTGGGCCTCTAACCAGGTGTTCCTTTTAAACACTGGCGCCGTCCTCCGTAGTTCGGTAGAGATTAAGGTAGGTCTTGCATCCACCAGTATGAATGCTGAAGCATGCGCTCAGTATAGAATGGCACCATTGCCTCTGCTACAACCGGGCTCTGATTGTGGTCGCAAAATCAATCCTTGTCTTAAGGTGGTCTTCTATCGCCAAGTGTAAATTTCACATCCATGGCATTTTTGGGAATTAATTGCAAAGCAACCACTGAAGATAATCTAATGATTCTCTTTTTATTAAATTTGTGCATGTTTTGATTTTTTAAAAATATTTTTGAAAAATACTCATCGTATTTAGCGAAAATATGCATAATTTTATAAAAAAGTTGTATTTTGCTATTTTCTTAACACTTTACGGGCTGTTAAAATGGAATAAATCAAAATTTTGAAAAACTGACTCGGAAAATTATATCGAGATCTTCACTGGACAACTGAGGAAAAAATTGATTGAATTCGATAAATATTTCTGGTAGAAGTAATGCCACAATGTTTAAAAAGTCAACTTTTGGGAAAACGCGTTTAAAGATAAAGTATGGTATAAAACGTGACTGCAGAAACTTACGGTTAAATTTGCATACCATAGAGTCCTTCTTCCTCATTAAGAAAATGTTCTCAGTTGGTCGCATTTTCCTCTCTCTGTTGAATTCGGGCCCTTTTGCCAGCGTCGTTGACCTTATTCTCGGAACGGTCGATGGGTTTATCGTCTCCCAAAATAATCCCCCAAAACGTCCATGACATGCAAAATGGACAAAAATTGTTCGTTAAAGATCATTACTGCTAACTGGAAGGCAATTTTAACCACCCATTTGCCCAAGTGCAAATATTTTGGAGTTAAAATCCAAACATAGCTTCCGAGGGATTCGTTGTATGTCGATTTTATCAACTATACAATTTGGAATATAGTCGACCTGCATGTTACCGTTCCCAAAATCGATAAAATCAACGAAATAGTCTGCCCTCGTTCGAAATGACTCTTGAGGTTACTCACCATGATGATATAATCGTCGGCAGGTTCGTTACAGATCTTTGTGTGAAGTAGTTGGCGGCTTTACGAACAAATCATCCTTTTGAGACTTTTTTTTCTGAATTTTTCATTTGAGAACGAGAATTGTTAAACTTTATGTGCCTTCTAAGCCCTAACTCCTCTATGTGTCAATTGGTATTGGAAATCAGCTTTGAACAGTTCTAATGGAGCCCTTTCATTTGATAGTCCATAATATCATCATCATAATCATCAACGGCGCAACAACCGGTATCCGGTCTAGGCCTGCCTTAATAAGGAATTCCAGACATCCCGGTTTTGCGTCGAGGTCCACCAATTCGATATCCCTAAAAGCTGTCTGGTGTCCTGACCTACGCCATCGCTCCATCTTAGGCAGGGTCTGCCTCGTCTTCTTTTTCTACCATAGATATTGCCCTCATAGACTTTCCGGGTGGGATCATCCTCATCCATACGGATTAAGTGACCCGCCCACCGTAACCTATTGAGCCGGATTTTATCCACAACTGGACGGTCATAGTATCGCTAATAGATTTCGTCATTATGTAGGCTACGGAATCGTCCATCCTCATGTAGGGGGCCAAAAATTCTTCAGAGGATTCTTCTCTCGAACGCGGCCAAGAGTTCGCAATTTTTCTTGCTAAGAACCCAAGTTTCCGAGGAATACATGAGGACTGGCAAGATCACAGTCTTGTACAATGAGAGCTTTGACCCTATGGTGAGACGTTTCGAGCGGAACAGTCTTTGTAAGCTGAAATAGGCTCTGTTGGCTGACAACAACCGTGCGCGGATTTCATCTTCGTAGTTGTTATGGGTTGTGATTTTCGACCTTAGATAGGAGAAATTGTCAACGGTCTCAAAGTTGTATTCTCCTATCCTTATTCTCCTTCGTATTTGTGTTTGACCAGTGCGGTTTGATGTTGTTGGTTGATTCGTCTTGGGTGCTGACGTTGCCACCATATATTTTGTCTTGCCTTCATTGATGTGCAGCCCAAGATCTCGCGATAATCGCCGCCTGCTCGATCTGGATGAAGGCAGTTTGTACGTATCGGATGGTTCTTCCCATGATGTCGATATCGTCAGCATAGGCCAGTAGTTGGGTGGACTTGAAGACGATCGTACCTCTTGCATTTACCTCAGCATCACAGATCACTTTCTCGAAGGCCAGGTTAAAGAGGACGCATGATAGCGCATCCCCTTGTCGTAGACCGTTGTTGATGTCGAATGGTCTTGAGAGTGATCCTGCTGCTTTTATCTGGCCTCGCGCATTGGTCAGGGTCAGCCTAGTCAGTCTTATTAATTTCGTCGGGATACTCAATTCTCTCATGGCCGTGTACAGTTTTACCCTGGCTATACTATCATAGGCGGCTTTAAAGTCGATGAACAGATGGTGCAACTGTTGTCCATATTCCAACAGTTTTTCTATCACTTGCCGCAGAGAGAAAATCTGATCTGTTGCTGATTTGCCTGGAGTGAAGCCTCTTTGGTATGGACCAATGATGTTCTGGGCGTATGGGGCTATCTGGCCTAGCAAGATAGTGGAGAATATCTTATAGATGGTACTCAGCAATGTGATACCTCTATAATTGCTGCACTGTGTGATATCTCCTTTTTAATTATGAGACAGATAATGCCTCGTTGCCAATCGTCAGGCATTGATTCGCTGTCCCATACCTTGAGCACAAGTTGATGAACCACTTGGTGTAACTGGTCGCCTCCATATTTAACCAATTCGGCTGTAATTCCATCGGCTCCTGGCGACTTATGATTTTTTAGCCGATGAATTACACGGACTGTTTCTCCTAAACTTGGTGGTAGCAGTATTTGTCCGTCGTCTTCAGTTGGCGGGACAGTTCACAGACTTGTTGGTTCTCCCAGGCTTCCTTTTTCCGTCTGTGAAGTCGCTTCTCCGCTCGACGGAGTTCGTGATAAGTCTCTGCGCGTGCCCGCGTTTTTTGAGAATGCAACATTACTCGGTATGCGGCATTCTTCCACTACGTTGCTAGCTTACATTCATCGTCAAACCAGCCGTTCCGACTCTTTTTGCGGCTGGGGCCAAGTATATTTGTGGCCGTATCCATGATAACGTTCTTCAGGTGATTGTGAAGATCATTTGTTGATGCTTCATCTCCAGGTCCTCTGTTGACTGCGGTTATTGCGGCATCCATTTCCCTCTTATAGGTGTCGCGGAGGGTTGTGTTGTGGATGGCTTCAGTGTTCACTCTCACATGATTGCCAGAGGGGATTCTAGGTGGTATTATTATTTGAGCTCGGAGCACCATTCGTTTTGAGAATGAAGGGGGTCCTAAGTCCGCATCAACTTAATGCAGGACCGGACCAATTGAGGAGCAACTTACTCCTTCTTTTCTGGTCCACCACCATGCCAACGAGATAGTGATCCGAGTCTATATTGGCCCCCTTATATGTTCTGACATTCATCAAGGCTGAGAGGTGGCGGCGTTCGATCAACACGTGGTCAATTTGGTTGAAAGTGGCCCCGTTTGGAGAGGCCCACGTATGTTTGTGGACCGCTTTCCGCGCAAACCAGGTACTTCCAACAACCATTTCGTGTGACCCTGCTAATTGAATAATCCGCAATCCGTTATCATTTGTTTTTTCGTGTAAGCTATGGGAGCCAACGTATCGCCTGAATACTGGCTCCTTCCCTACTTGGCTGTTAAAATCCCCAAGTATGATTTTGATATCATATCTGGGACAGGCTTTGAGGGTTCTTTCTACTGCCTCGTAGAAGGTATCCTTCTCCGACTCTGCAGTCTCCTCTGTAGGGGCGTGAACGTTTATGAGGCTTATATTTCTAAACTTGCCTCGCAAGCGCAGAGTGCATAGCCGTTCGCTTATGTTTTCAAAGCCGATAACAGCAGGTTTCATTTTTTGGCTGACTAAGAAACCTACTCCGAGCACATGGTTTATTGGATGACCGCTATAATATATGGTGTAGTGGCTCTTCTCCAGGAAACCGGTCCCTGTCCATCGCATCTCTTGCAACGCTGTTATATCAGCCCTATATTGGGACAGGGTATCGGCTAGCTGCTCATCAGCTTTATCTCTGTACAGGGAGCGCACGTTCCATGAGAAAATGCGCAAATCGTTATTCCGTTGTCGTTGCCGGGTCCGTCGTTTTAAAATCCGTCCTGTCCGAGGCTCCTGTTGTGGCTTCGTAACAAGTTGTTTTCCGTGTAGGGTTGTCAGCCCAACCCAACCCCGAACCTGGAGGACCAGTTGGTACAATTTGTCCCGTTTTTAGGCGCGGGAGACTCGCCTTGATCTTTCTCCGTCTGCAGCTTTTCGTTAAGAAAGAGCTCCCAGCGGTCACCACGTGGAGGTGGAGATAGAGTTTGGTAGTAGAGCTGTTGGTGTTGGTTCAGCAGGCATTTCCCAGGTTTTATGCTCCATCGTGGGTACCAATCCACGTTTCGCCCCGGGACCTATACTACTCTTTGACCACCATAATATCATATTCTGAGAAAAAACCCCTTCGCCTGCTTTACGTGAAACTTTAAAAAGAAGTAAGTATCTTTGGTAATATTAATAACCTGCATGAAAAGTTTTTTGGTACTGTAAGCTGCTAGTAATAGTGTTCAACTCAAATTGGAAAAGGGCGGAAGGCGGAAAACTTCAGTTGTGCTACAATTGTTTTTACTTCTCTTCCAATATAGTCCGCATGGGCTGATTAATATGATGTTGCCGAAGAGTTCTGAATAAAGCTAACAGAAATTATAAAAGTATACTCTCTGTTCAATATGTATAACGGCTGTGTATGCTTTCTTTATCCCCCATTTATCTGTTGCATAATTTCGGAGGACATTCACCCGTTCGCTAGATTTGTAGAACTGCATGAATTCCATGGTGAGGTTATATTACTTACGACTATTCAATAACAATCCTATGACCTTTGATTCCGATTCCCACATGAAACTTCACTTGATATTGCCAATATTTAGCACTTTCTCCATATCTGACTGCCTTACACTAGATACTTTTATATGATACTCAAATATCAAGGTGGATGATGTGTTTCTACCCACAGTTATAATAGGAAAGGCAGAGCGCACAGACTTCACGAAGCGAAAGCCACTGGAGTGGAGATAAGAGCGTGAGCACAGTAGTAAAGATACTACCATATTAGATATTATATTAAGTGGGGCATATTACAGAGCTCTGAACATACAGTTAAAAAAAGACAAGATTTGGCTTGGAGTATGCTCTGCTACAGCGTCTTGAAAACATAGATCGAAAAGAATCGATTTGAGAAGAGCACCGGGTGTATTTTGGGAAATGCAAACTGGACTCGACAAGTGGGGAGCTTTATCAAAAAGATACGAGAGTTCGGAATAACCCTTCAGTTGGTTAACGGTCAGTGAAGTAATCCAGTCTCATAGTAGTGAAGTTAATCATTTGAAATAATTCTTCAGCCATACGACATCGACTGATTGAGTGCAGTTTGTGACTTCTTCGCAGGAAGAAACGTAGTTTTAATTACCAAGTTCGGACCTTCTAAAGCAGAGAATTGTGTGACGTGCGTTTTGTAATTTGAAGTGCTATAACTTGAAGTTATATTGAGACTTTGAAAGCACTGTGTTTAGCTTATTCCGGTTCGCTCTGACCAATTGAACATTGACCCATTGTGTGTACATTTTATGCTTGTTCAGAGTTACTCGCAATTCGCAGGTTCGAAAAATAAACAATTGTCGTCTGTGTGTGCTCTTGAGAAGCATTGGTTGAAAGGCAACAATTCGCATCACTTTGGCTAGCGGGAATCCAAACACCCTAAAAAAGTAGAAATTACCGATCAAACACTGAGTTGACATACAGGTAAGTCGAGTTTAAAACTTTTGCAAATATGCACAACATATGCCTTGTGTTGGTTTTTTCCATTTCAAATCTTACCACTTTGGATTTTGTCGCTTCGATGAATGTTTGACTGGTTGCAAGTGGTCCATGATGTGTTAATCTCTCAGATCTCCTAAAACAGATAAACGTTGACCTTCAGGTTCGTTCCATTCGCGTCGAGACAATGATGTGGGCGCTCGAACTAAGATGTATGCACCCGAATTATTCAAATTGCCCCTACTCCAAACAATTCCACTGATGAATATCTTTTCTCAATTGAAACTGAATATTTTATATCTTCGTGAATGGTATCCTTCTTTTTTGCTAATAACTTCTGTGAATAAATTGTCCGTTCCTTAATAGTTTTATAAGTATTGGAATTTCACTGGGCATTTGCATATATTACGCCTTAACGAACAAGCCAAACTTATTTTTTTTAACGAATCTGTGATACATTTAAAAGCATTGCTCTCGGTTCACAAAGAATCTATCCTCATAAATCTAATTAATTAATCTTGCCAACTGAGTGGTTCTACAATGCAAATCTCATAATTAAGTAAATATTGCACAAGTCAACCATGGCAGGCAGGCATGGATTTATCGCTGCTTGAAGTAGTCGTGAAATGAGGAAATCGGTTACATTGGATTATGCAAGAGTTGGTCCTGTCCCGTCCATTGGAGTGTTACATGCGAAAGAAATGCATTCACAGCCTATTATGGCAATGCATGAACTATACTTTATACCCGAGTGGTTGAACCAGTGTGAATATGACTCCATTGAACCGGCATGCCCGGCTGAGCATTATCCACTTTCATTCGATAGTTTCGAGAATGAATGCACATCGAAGCTAGAAAAAGGCGGAAATCATTCAATATACTGAGATTTACGCAATGTTATTTGATTGCGCCATGGAAGGCTTTCCAATTGAAACGGATTTACTTGTATCTGGTCGTGGTGTGGCCAGTTTTTGTCAGTGTCACATTGAAGTATTTTTGTTTCGTGGTTTAACATTTCACATTTATACGAGGATGAATATTAAACTGGAAAGGTTGAAAGAAGTTTGGTTTTAATTCAAAAGTTTTAATATGAACATTGGAAAAATTTAGAGAACACGTGAGAAGCTTATTCTTCTTAAAAAACCCAATACGTTGGTTTACGGTAATTCATATATTCCATACTACCAAGTAGTTCATGAATAAGGTTGATGGAAAATTAACAACGATGTAAAAGGGTCGGTTTTCGCCCAAATGAAGTAGTTTCAACTTAATAACTTTCTTACGAGTTGGTTTACAACGGAATTTTACTCTCTCATGCATTAAAAAATTTTATCGTGCTTCTTAGGCAACGCAATCATTTAATTTCGCCTTCACCTTGAAGGTTAAATACTCCATTGCATGTAAAGAGGTATTTCAACCATTGAGTTCTATTCATTACATCTAACATCTAACCTTCCAGAGCTATACCGACATAATCGTATCCTAGTCGCAGTCCTATGACTTTTTGTCATTTACACCTGCTGCTGTGTAATAGGACTAAACTAATTTATGTATTATATTCAGATACATGTACAACCTATTTCACAGCTAGCATTCACTTGCATTGATACAATGATTCCTGTATTCTTCGCATAAACAGTATGTGGACAGGCATGTATGTGGGCAATTAAAAGATATGGAAATTACCTCTAACATCTAATTCGGATGAATTTGCTACCACATAAAACTTAATTGAAATCTAAAACTTTTCGATTGTGGATTAGTATTTGGCGTTGGCGTTGGCGTTTATTTAATCGTCTATATGTGTACATCCCTTTCGCAAAGAGTTTTTTTTGTAATATTGTTAAACATAACCATTCATTATTACATTGCGGAAAATTCCGTGGTATTTCGATATTAAATTTAGGTATATATATGGTTGAGTTGCCCACGGTAAATTTACGTTCACGCTGACTGAGTCGCAATTAAATTCACAATTCAGGTCCAAATTAAAACGAAAGATTTAAGCGAGTAACTTTTATTTCATTGTAAAAGTTTTTTTTTTTATACATTGCCGTATTTTCTGTCATTTTAGCGGTGAGTATTGTTTTTGGTATTTAATGAATTTGTGCGTTAAAAATGGTTTATAGTTTTTCGCAATTAGGGGTGCATAGCTTAAGCTGTATGATGCATTAGGACGTGGTGAATAAAAAATGCATAGTATGAGTATTTTCACCAAACTATCAATGTTTAAAATGCATTCCTTAATACGTATAAGGGGTTATTTTTTGATTATCATTATGTTCTTTTATTGGGCGCATCGTAAATGCAGCCTAAGAAAAGGACACACTTTGATTTTTTAATTCAGAATCGTTCCTTCTGTGAAAAAATATGTAGAAATTGGGCTATCAAGCACTTTAGTATGATACTGACATTCAGTCTTAACATACAGAAATTTGGTCAAAACTTGGACAATTTTGGCCTATCATAACTCTGTTAGTAATAGCGCGATTTCCACCAAACTTATTGGTATCATGCTCATGGCCCCCAGGCAATTTCTAAAAAATGTAGTTATAATAAATATGGTTATATACTTAATTTATTCTGGTATAGATATGGAAAGTACTTTGAAGCCTAGATACCATGTGCATGGACTACCAATATTTGGATTGGCTAGTTACTGAGAACGGGTCCTTAAAGTAAATGTCCCTTTCCGGAACCCCAAATGTTGCTAACTGCATACGAGGGGATTCACAGATCCCACCTTTTTTTTTTTTTTTTTTGAGGAGGTGGAAATCGTCAAAAGACACTGGCCCGGACACGCCAGCGTGTGGGATTCTTACCCACTAAAACCACCCCCCACTCCCTCCAAGCCCCGTGGAACCACCGTATGGTATTACATCACAGGGCGGAGTCAGCTCATTTTAGCTTCGTCCCCTTTCGTCTCTACGCGACGTACGTAACCGCGCTTTTCTGATCTCCTCTGCCTTTCGCAGTTTGTTCTGGATAGATACGACCATGGAGTTGATCGCATCCCAGTCTTCCTGACGTGTTAGCAGTCTTCGCACCAGATTCTCTGGCACAAGCACCTCTCCTAGAGTCTCCTCTAGGCTCTTCCTTTCCTCCACAAACCTTGGACAGTGGAAGAATACATGCTCTGGGTCCTCTGGGACTCCATCGCAGTTTGGACAATGGGGTGAGGTATCCAGTTTAAACCTGAACAGGTACTGGCGATATCCTCCATGCCCCGTGAGAAACTGGGTAAGATTATAATTAATCTCACCGTGTCGTCTCTCCAACCACTCCTTGATGGCAGGGATGAGCCTGCGTGTCCACCGACCCTTTCCCGAGCGTTCCCAACGCTCTTGCCATCTATTTAACGATCTCTCCCTTTCGGCGTTCTTCGTCTGCGATAAAGGAGAGGTAGACTTCGCATTATATATATTCGTCATCTCGTCTGCCAAGATGTCAATGGGCATCATTCCAGAAATGACGAATGCTGCATCATCTGAGACAGTCCTGAATGCCGAGCACACTCTTAGGGCTGTTCTTCTGTAGACTGAACTCAGTTTGTTACCGTTAAATGTAACCTGCAATGCCTTTCCCCAAACTGGAGCTGCATAGAGCAGGATCGAACTCACTACCCTCGCTATAAGCAACCTGGAAGCATGCCGTGGCCCTCCCACGTTCGGCATCATTCTTGCCAGGGCCACACTCGCAGTGGATGCTTTGTTATAGATATACTGCACATGTGCTTTATAGCTAAGCTTCCCATCTATCATCACTCCCAAGTATTTGATCGCAGGCTTAGAAGTGATGATATGATTCCCAATTTGAATACGGGCAAAATTTCTTTTACGGCGCTTGGTGATAAGGACCGCTTCCGTTTTTTCCTCCGCAAGTGTCAGACCAAAACTCTCAAGCCAACCCTTAACAGCACTGATCGCTTCGTATGAGTATAACTCAGCATCTTCGAGATGCTTTGCGACAACAACCAGCGCTATATCATCGGCGTAGCCCACCACCGTGGCTTCCTCCGGAAGGGGAAGATTAAGAACATCGTTGTACATGATGTTCCACAGCAGTGGGCCCAGTACGGAGCCCTGTGGGACACCCGCGGAGACAACATACTCTTGGGGTCCGTCATCGGTGTCATACCAAAGCCTCCGTTCTTGTAAATAGCTGTTGATAATAGCTGCAAGATAAGCGGGAATACCAATCTTCGCCAGAGATTCCCGTATTAGGTTCCAATTGGCCGAATTGAATGCATTTTTCACGTCCAGGGTTACTACCACGCAATATTTGCTGGTACTACCCTTTCCGTGAATTGCATCTTCGGCCAAGCCAGTAACCAATTTGATGGCATCAATGGTTGATCTGACTTTTCGGAACCCATACTGCCGATCTGAAAGGCCGCCTTGGCTCTCAACAACCGGGAGTAATCTATTATAGATTACCCGCTCTAACATTTTCCCCACCGTGTCCAAAAGACATATGGGTCGGTATGACGATGGTTCACCTGGAGGTTTACCAGGCTTAGGCAGAAGTACCAACTTCTGTCGCTTCCAAGCCGCCGGAAATATTCCTTCGGACATGCACGCTTCAAACAGCTCAGCGAACATGTCCGGCCTGGATTTCACGGCAAGCTTAAGGGCCTTATTCGGCACTCCGTCCAGGCCCGGCGCTTTATTGTCTCCTATTCTGTTGCAGATCTCCAGCAGCTCGTCTCTGGTGACTGGAGGAATTGCCGCCACATTCAGAGGTGGTGGGAATATGTCGGTGCTCTCCTCTTGCTGGGGGAATATGATCTGCGGAGAGGAGCGGCTTCTGAATCGTCCCATCACTATTCTATAAGCACTCCCCCACGGGCTGATGTCCGCTTCTGAGCAGACCTCCTTAAAGCATTTTGTCTTGCTTCGCTGGATGGCGAGTTTGAGGGTTTTGCAGGCTGCCTTATAGGCGCACTCTTTCTGCCCCTGATCGACTCTACCTACCGCCCTCTGAGCCGCTCTTCTGGCTCGGTGGCAGGCTGATCGAAGACCGGTCAGTTCATCATTCCACCAGTAGTTTGGTCTTCTACTGGGGAATGAGCACCTCCTAGGCATAGACGCGTCACTTGCTTTGGCGATGCATTGAGCATGTGACGCGTCTATGCCTTCTGAAATAATAGATGTGACAGACAGACCAGACAGATAGACGGACGGTCAGATAGTAAACCGACTTGAAGACAAAACAATATTGACAAAAATTCTCAGCAGACAATATATTGATAAATGAACGATGACAGCATATATATCAATATTTGCTTAGTATTTTTTTCGCACATGATCAATACTTCTATCAATATTTTCGTCAATCTTTATGTTTTGTCCACTAATATCATGTAGTCTTTAAATAATAAACAAGTAGAAAAATAAACAGGAAGAGGACAGGCTTTCGTGAAATGATAGGAAATTGTTTTAAGTGACGAAAGTAGCTAATAATTCATATGAATCAGCAAAAAGTTGATTGTGGTTACGACTGAGCCTTGCATAAAGCACCAGGACACTGATATGAGAGAAGGTTTTGAGAGTCGGAAGTAGAAGTAGTAACACTGGTGGGACTCTATCAGGGTCATAGGGAGAAAAACTACATGTCGGTGCGGAAGTTATAAATCAAGGTCCTTATATTACATTAAGGTCATTTGGAAAATAAATTTATGAGAGTAGCCACCAGAAGTTCCTGCCATTTTATTTACTTTCCACTGGATTGACATTAGTCTGGGGTACAGACCACTTTTAAAAAAAATATAAGCAGAATAATGCAGTAGTTTAATACCTTTCGAAAAATACCTCCAATTGGTCTCCAACTCCCAAAAGCAAAAATGGAATTGTAATGGGTTATTATTATTCTGTTAAGGGGAAATCGCACCACGTATTTAAAGAACTATTGTGCCCCTTTTGCTTGGTATAGTTTACCTGTTAATCATAGTATCTCAAGCAAGTCTATAACCGTTAGGAATTTTAGTATATTGCTTACTTCCAGATCTTTCAACTTTGCATCTGGTATTAAGTGTTCTCCCAGATACCTCGACCTACTTTGCACAAGTGCCGGGCACTGTCCCAGAACGTGTATAGAGGTTTCATCACACTCTGCACAGAACCTGCAGACAGTGTCCGTAGATATCCTTAGTTTCCCTAGGTGATAGTTTAGCTGATAGTGGCTAGTGAAAATTCCCACTATGATTCAGAGGTTCGTTTTGGTGAGGTTTAAGCAACCCTTTTTGCGCTTGAATTCGTATCCTCCAATAAGCAACCTGGACGGCTCCATTCCCGGTGGGCCCGCCCAGTATAGTTCCCTCAATGGGTTATTGATAATACTCTTTGTAAAAGTAAAACCGGGGTAGTCATTCGAGGTGAAAATACGCAAGAGATGGGCGTCTTATCACAAAGAACTCGTCAACCCCTCGCATGCAACTCAATCGCCAATTATAGTGGAGCATATCAACAATTGTGTCCGGATGGCTTAAGAGGTTAGAGCGCTGGGCTCTCGTAGCGGAAGGTCGGGATTCAAATCTTCACTGGTGGCAGACGGACTTCTTATTGTGACTGGATGTCGGATATCAGACGACTCTGCTGTGAATGAGTACTTGAGTCAAATCAGGGTAATAATCTCGGGCTAGTACACTGTGTACGATCTTGAATGAAGTGCTCTAGCACACTTCAAGGCCTTGATCCAATACGGACTGCTCCGCCAACGATTATTATTATATTATTATTATATCAGCATATATTCGAGCATAATGGGAAGATTTCCAACATTGGAAGAAATAGAGTCAGCCATCAAGTGTCAAAAAGTAAATAAGGCACCGGGCCCAGGTGGGATTCACGCTGAACTTGTCAAATCAATTGACCAGCTATTTACGGCAGGTGGATGGAAAGACTGGGAATACAACATCGACGTCCATTAAATATTCATAGACTTTAAGTAGGCATAGGACAGTATTGATTGAAATGTACCGTCCAAAGTGGTTGACTTGAAAATTCCAATAAAACTTTTAAGTCTTACCAGAATGACAATGACCCACTCAATAGCGCAGGTCAGAATCAAAAATAGCGAAACAGATGTGCTTTAAGCCAACGTCGGGTTATAGCACGTAAATGGCACTGAAGCGGGTTATATGAAAGTTGCCTCTGGACGCAAAAGGCAAGTTGCTCTGTAAGTTCGGCAAAATCATTGCACATGCGGACGATATAGACATCATGGCGAAATTTTTTACATTAACAGAGAACATACGAATTAACGAAAAGAAGACGAAAATTATATCGCAGACGAGAAGAATTACGTCCACTAGACAAAATATAATGATTGATGAATACAACCTGGAAAACGTAGGCAACTTTATGTACTTTGCTGTACAACCGATGAAAAGCCGAAATGAAATGAACGAAATAAAATGCCGAATTGAGCTCTCATACAAGGCCTTCTTCTCAATTCTGCCGACTTTAAAAGCCAGTTACATATACAGGGAAGCAAAGCTCCGAGCATATAAATCGATAGGCAGACCTGGGCTATTCTAAGGATGTAAAACATGGACCTTAACTTCGAGAGGAAGGCCCTGAGGAGAATAATAGAAGCTAAGCGAAAGAACGGCGAACGCAAATCAGATACAATCTTGAGTTATATCAAATAATGATCTCGAAGTTCCAAAATAATGAAACTTCAGAAGCTGCAATAGGTTGCCAACGATCAACGTAAGGACGACACTCGGAAACCTAAAAGCGTATTGGAAGGGAGAACAGAAGGACGAAAACCAATGAAAAAGACCCCAGAGTGCTTGACAGATTCTGCTGACAAAGACAGCGCATTACTGCTTGGATTTCAAAATTGGAGGAAGCTACCGGCGGATCGAGAAAGCTGAAGAAGAAAATCTTGAAATAGGCTATAAAGCCTCGACAACGGGGACGATAACAATTTCAAGAAGGTTTAGAAGTGTGCAAAAGACTGAAGGTCTATGTCAGTCATTTAAAAGTGTTGATAGTTCAAATAAATTTCAGGCAGATATATGATATTCATCGAAACGTGTTATACCAAAGTAGCTCTCGATTGCGTATAAGGATGCCCTGTTAACACAAAGAATACTGTAACGTAAATAAATTGTAGCTTTTGATACGCTCACTGATATTTGCTAAGGAAGGATATATTCCGTGTGCAAAAAAAGACTGTTGTGGATGTTATAGGCGCACAAACATGCTCAGAACGGATTTGTAACTGGTCAGACGTTTTTTCGCCGAATCAAGTTTTCCGTCCACCCTCAGATCAAGGAGACTATAATAGGAGGAGCAACTTCAGCGGCAAAGGGGCACGGAATCTCATTGTGCACCTTTTGGCTAGGGACGAGGTGTGTAAGTGGGATTCGTGTGTTGATGCCACCTAGATGGGTTTCTCGTGTTTGTTTCTTCATCTTGTCCTATCATGAAACGATGCATCGGAAAGGTTGATCTTGGATGCATCTGCTTATTTCCTCTTCACTTCCTAGTAGAGCAAAAATGCATCTATTGTCGCAAATGTTGAGGGTTTTTTGAGATATGAGGGTTCCTATGTCCACATCCACTTGATGTTGGACCGCATATTTGCTTCCATGAAGATTCCTAAAGCATCCTTCGCTCAGTGATTCCATTCAGATCCACTACCATTAATTCGAAATGAATCTTTAAGGAGGCTCTGTTTTTGGTTACCGCTGGTGTGTGCGAAGGCTTAAACACCTGTGCAATATCTATTGCTATGACAGATGCTGCCATGTGCTCGCTGCAACTTGCAGCAATGTGTTCGCAAAGACGTGGATGCACACCAATGTGCTGCATCACATACCCGGCACAAACCTCAGGGCTTGTGCGCGGAAATTTGCTCGCGCAATTCCCGTCGCTGCCGAACGTGTGCAAGACTATTCGGCCTTCATAAAGTTTCCAAGAATGTGCTGGGAGTTGAATCTCCTGTGTATAGTTTCCTTGCCTCAGATGTATAGCCCTCGCTCTTCAAGCACAATTTTGAAATCAAAATAAATTCTACAGAACTTTTCTGGGGGCGAATACACTTTCAGAGGGCCAATGTTTCTCAACGTGCGTCATGCATAAACCTCTTTTGATTCGTCGCCCTAAATCTAGCTATAGGATGGTATTGCTGCTAAACCGGATTGTATAGGATAACACTCACTTTTTTATAAAGAAGAAAAGACTTTCTTTAATGCGTACATTGTGATTATCGAAGCGCAAACATATCGTCTTGCATGAAACATCCGAACATCCGAAAAGAGAAAGAACTAAAAACCGGGGGCGCACGGCATAGTATCTTAGTGCAGTGGTGCATTCTCTCTATTACTTCAACCCTACAAAGAAAGAGAAATGTTTCTTACCATTCTCCTACGTTTGTATCCACAAAACTAAAGAAATGTGAAGTGCTAGAGATTTTTATTTACCAGTTTTCAAATGCTAGTTTCTTCCTTACAACCATGGTAGACAGATCGGTAATCACACGTCGAAAACGAAAAGAATTTTTATTTACATAAATGTTTCCAAAAGATCGAAAAACAAAACCTTTAAGTTTCCAGCCGAAAGACCCGTATTGCAGATATCTCAAGGAGGCTCCATTGCGTAACCTAAATTTTGAAATACCAACGAAGTTCAAGGTAACAAAATTTACAGTGCCTGGACGTACCTTTAGAAGGATCTAAAAGGCTTACATATTCACAAGAATGACCATGGTATGGTACACGGGAAAGTGACCCAAAAATTTAGTCCGCCAGGATCTATGGCACCTACCTTTTTTTTTGTTTGGGAGTAGGGTAGGTGAATGCGTTTACGCACAGAGTGTTGGACTCCCGCAACAGCACGCTGGCGGACTACCAACTAAACACCTCCCTGTCATCAGAGAACTAGCCTGGAACCGTTTGACACATTACTTCCGGCTAGCCCTCCCGCTCTCCCGGCTTTGGGAGCCTTCGAGTCAGGGAATTCCTTTCATCAACGGGAGGGGAGGGGAGGAAGGGAGTTGTTAGTTCAGGGAACCCCTTACCGTCCGATCCCTCTGCCGGTTGAGTTCAATCTTCTTCAGGAGATCGCGCCTTCCCAACCCTGTGCAGGTAAGACTGAAAACCTCCATGCCCACTTAGAAGTTGGGTAAGGAAGTAATCAATCTCACCGTGCTTTCTGTTCAACCATGGGTCTAATTTGTCGATGAGCCGCGCAGTCCACTTGCCCCTTGGCTCATTTTGCCATGAAAGTTGCCACTCGTTAAGGGTGCATTGACGTTCTTCACGGACAACCACTTCTCTTAAGTTTTCGCCCTTACGGCGATAGATAGCTTTGCGCTCCTTGGCAAGGAGGCCAACGGGGATCACTCCCGCAATCACCATCACAGCCGGTTCGGAGACGGTGCGATAAGCAGACGCCACTCGCAAAGCTCCTCGCCTCTGCACTTGAGCGAGGCGTTTACGATGCACCTCCTTGTCAAGGGTATCAGCCCATACCTCCGCACCATAGAGAAGGACGGACTGCGTTGCTCCCATGAGGAGACGTCTCCTAGTTGATATAGGGCCGCCGACATTCGCCATTAGCCGACTCAAGGCCGCGACTCCTGCTGCAGCCCTGCCCGCGGCTGCTTTGATTTGCTCGAATAAGCTCATCTTCGAATCGAGCATTAAACCAAGGTATTTAATCGCTGGTTTTGACTCTATAGTCAACTCGCCGATCGATATGGGACGCAAGGTCGGGATTCTCCTTCTGGTCAGCATGACTACTTCGGTTTTTTCCAGCGCAAGGTTGAAACCGTGAGCAGTCATCCATCCGCTTACCCGTCGCATCAATATGCCAAGTCTGCTTTGCGCCTGTTCAACAGTGCGTCCGGCAAGAAGTGCCGCGACGTCGTCTGCATAACCGACCAGGCGCAACTTTTCGGGCACATCGAGTCTCAGCAGACTATCGTAGGAAGCGTTCCAGAGGTCCGGCCCTAGGATGGATCCCTGCGCTACTCCCGACGTGACTTCCATCCTCCTCTGGCCCTCTAACGTCTCACAGAACAGGGAGCGGTCTTTCAGATAATCCCTCAATATCCACAAGAGATAGCTTGGTACGTGAAAGGAGTTCCTAGTGTGCCTAGCATATCTGTCCATCTTACGGAATTGAAGGCATTTCTGCCATCAAGCGTTATGAGGAGCACTATCCGTCGAGATCGGCGGCTGTGTGCCCTGGCTCGATTAAACGCATCTACGACCTCCATAACAGCATCCACTGTAGATTTCCCTGTTCTAAATCCGAACTGCCTTGCGGAGAAGTCCCCGGCAGCACGAATCGCTTCAGCGAGTCTACCCCTGATGAGCTTCTCGAGCACTTTTCCGGCCGTGTCAAGCATACACAGCGGTCGGTATGCAGACGGGAGCTCCGGGTCTCCTTTACCCTTACTGATCAATGCGAGTCTGGCCACTTTCCAGCGACAAGGAAAAATGTCCTCCTTCAAGCACGCGTTGAACACTTCCAGCAGCAATTCTGGCCGTTGGCGGAACACCAGTTTGTAAACTTTCGCCGGGATGCCATCAGGACCTGGCGCCTTCCTGTTTTTCGCAGTGAGAACCGCTTCTTCGAGTTTTCCCATTGTGAAAAGGGGGCAATCCACGACGCTTTCCGCGCTATTTACATCAACCCGTACAGGGTGCCTGGGGAACAATGCCCGCACAATGCAGTCCATCTGGTCGGTGTTCAATATGCAGGGCTTCCGCAGAGCCCCGATTTTCCGAGTGACAAGCTTATAGCCAAGTCCCCACGGATCATTATTCACTTCATTAACAAGATTTTGCCAGCCGCGAACTTTGCTTTTATTTATAGCGCTGCGGAGTCTCTTTTTTGCTGATCTATATTGTGCCTTTATGGCACATGCCTCCTCGTTGGCGTACAAACGTTGTGCCAAACGGCGGAGCTTATGACACTCCTTCCGTAGGTCGGCGATTTCCGCCGTCCACCAGTACATAGAAGGCTTGTCCCGCCTGGGGCCTCTCCGGGGCATGAAAGCCTCACACGCCGTCGTTATCAGATTCATCACTGAATTTACGACGGTGTCAGCTGCGACACCACCACCCCCCGGAGTGCCCCCCAGCGCGGCCCTACCTGCTCCAAGAGCTTCGACGAACCTTCCGATGTTTACCCTCGCGACATTCCACATGCAAGGGGAACGTCGTGTTGGTACTCGCCGGCAAGTAGCGTCAAACACTTCGAATGCGATGTACTGATGATCACTTGCCGAGAAATCTTCTAGGACTCGCCACCCGTCCACCGATGATGCCAGAGATTCCGACGCAAAAGTGATGTCAGGAATGCTTCCTTCACAACCTGGGCGCCGAAACGTTGGCGTGGATCCGGTGTTTAAAATTACGAGCCCGATTCTCGCCGCCATTTCCAGAATCCGTTTCCCTCTGGAGTCTGATTGAGGCATGCCCCATTCAAGAGCCCTGGCATTAAAATCACCGCCAACCAGGATTCGTCCCTCCGTGCTCGAAACGGCGTCCTCCAGAGCATCAAGCCGGCGCTGAAAGTCCGGAATCGACTCATTCGGCGTCAGGTAAACGCAAAAAAAACGTTATCCCAAAACACCGGATCCAGACAAATCCGTCCCCCCGGCCTTCGGCAAGAACACGAAGTCGAACGTCGTCCCGAACCCAGATGGCAGCGGTGCCCGATAAGTCGAGATACCATGAGGACGGGTCCTTGTTTCGGTATTGCTCGCTAATCAGCACTAGATCAGCATTTACTTCCGCAGCGAACTGTGCTAGCAACTGGTGAGCAGTGTGTGCGACGCTTTCGCCAGACGCGCCACGATCCCTGCAGAGAACACAACTCTCGCTTTCCTTGCAAGTCTTCGCTTGATGACCCGCTTGGCTGCATCTCCGGCATGCTGTCCTCCTGTCCGGACCCTTGCAAGCTGCTGACGTGTGTCCATAGTCCAGACACCTGTAGCACTTGGTGGGGACTATCCGCATTCGTACCCTGCATACTACCCATCCGATTTTGATTCTCCCGCTGTTAAGGAGTTTCCTCGCATATTGCTCGGGGACTTCCACCACCGCCAGCTTTTGGCCTCGAGCATTTACAGAGGTAATACCTTCAGAAGGATCTAAAAGGCTTACATATTCACAAGAATGACCATGGTATGGTACACGGGAAAGGGACCCAAAATTTTAGTCTTCCAGCATCTATGGTACCTACCTTATTGATCTATCCAAAAGTCCCCCCTCCACACAGAATTCAGTGGTTTGCAAACACGTAGCTGCTTCAACCTGCACCACTTTTAGGCTTCCACCACTTCTAGGCTTCTCTTGTGATTCACCATAATCAATCCGGACGTATGGTCTAAACCTTTTCCTTTACTGTATAGCCTTGATGTTTTGCAAGGAGTTCACTCTTGGTCGTCAGTAGTTGAAGACGAAGAAAAAAGGTTGACAGTGCTGTGTTTTCAGTAATTATTCAATTAATGATTTGCAAACACGTTGAAGATAGTTTCTTGATTTATCCAAACGCCACATGCCAGCGGTGAACTAATGATGTCTAATATTTCCTCTGTGTCCCACTTCGCCCGGCGCACTGGTAACTGTTGAATAATACTATATCGATATGATGTAAATCGATCGTCATTCAAGGAAATTGCAAAAACCGGTAAGATCGAAATATGATGTAAGAGCCATGCCAGTGGTTTATGGCATCCTCACACGTTTGCGTGTCTTATCGGTAATATAATAAGATGGTTCAGATCCCGCACTCTGGGGTCATGAAGCACAGAATGTAATTGGCCGAAAACATTGCGTCTTTTTGCTTCGACCTTGTGTGTTTTGTGAGCACATTGGAACTTATTGCCTAATAAAGTCAACTTGTAACTTGCAACTGCTAAGCAGCGGTGAGTGAGTATTTTAGCGTGAAATAAGCACTTGACAATGCTATAAAGCTGCATTTACAAAAAATGAATGTTTTCGAAGCAGTGCTCATTGTACGGTTACATCAATTTGAAATGACGGAGGAAGATATAATCGTAATGTCGCCAACTCTAACACATCTGAGATCATCGACAGACATTCTGCATACATGAACTTTGAATACTTACTCCGTTTCTTCAGGGAATCCAAACTTCACAATTATATCTGTATCTGAATTTCAGTAAAATATTCGATGATCAGCAATCGGAGTTTCCATATATTCATGTTAAGATTTAATCGAATGGGAAGAGCCACAACACTTTTATCTTCGTTTTTATACCAAAAGCCTTACGGCACAAAAGTCGCCATAAAGAAATCTGCTCGTTTTGTGATCATTCATGAGAGGTGCCGCGGACATTTTGTGCTAAGCAATTTTCTGCAATAGTTTTTAACTTTTCCATAATTGATTGCAAAATCCATATGTTGCATGCTGTTTTCTCTTGCGGAATCAAAGCATTCAGGTAGCAACGACGAACAGTATTGCAAAGAGTGGTAGAAAATGAGTTGCAAATGTGATATGTATGAACACAGGCAGTGAAATAAAACGCTTACGTTCAGTTGAACCCAAATATTACTAAATAACAAATGTTGCTTTTTCGTTAGAACCAGTTTTAATAAAATTTATAGTAAAATTAGCAGCGTTTACGGCACATTATAATGAATTTGTGTAGCCATACATATGTAAATGTGTACAGTATGTACATAGGGGGGATTAAATTGCCAGTAAGGGTTAAAATAGGAAAGTTATTTAATGAAAGTCATGGTGTGATGAGGCTTTGCCATTAAGGGGGTCATCCCGTGTGTTGGGTTGGAGAAATCGACTTTTTTTTTGTATGAATTGTATATATATATAGTGGAGAATATGTGGGCAAAGGGATTTTCCGATATTCCGAGTCCTTCAGAAATTACAGGGTTAGGGTACTCGATGAGAAAGAGCATCGAATCTTTTTTTAGAGTGAGCACTGAAAAGCGTTCAAGTTATACTCAATTATATTTTGTTGTAAGTATTGTGCTGTTTGTGTGTTCACTGATTTTTTTAAATGGATCGTACGAAGGGAGCTCGCTTTAACGTTCAACGTCATGCTCGCACTAAAAAACGAGTATTTCATGGGAATCGATACTTATCAGAGAAGAAAAAGGACTTCGCATCAACATCAGCAAAGAAACTTTTAGCAAGCATGAACATGGATGTTCCAATTGCGACAAGTTTTGTATATTGTATATTGGATTTTGCTGGAGTTTTTTCCGGTATTTCTGCAAATTTCTGCAAATAATAAAATATATGTAGTAGTAAACAAGTCGGGAAACCGGAAGCTGGACGCTTCAGGTACGAAAGGTTTTGTGTAATTCTTAGTACGTAGCACGTAATATATCCATATATTATGTGAGAGGATCCACTTTCGGGTGATATTGACATTCATAGTCTTCAATTTTCAAAGAAGCAACAAATTTGAGGTATTATAACTTTGTTAGTAATGATGCGATTTCCACCAAACTTGGTAAGATCATGCTCTATATTATAGCCTATATCATTGCAAAATTTCATGGTACTAGGATGAACTTAAGGGGGGTTTCTAACCAATTACAAAAAATTGTAGTAATATACTATTATTAATTTTATTTAAACAGATATTTGCATGGAAGGCATTTCGGAGCCCATGCACCATATAGTGGCAGCCTCCTGATTTTTTTCAGATTTTTCGGTTTAGTAGTTTCTGAGAATGGCCTCCTTAAAGAAGTGATCACTTTCAACCCCCCGCGCTCGCCACCCTTCCAACGAATGTCAAAACTAAGATCGGCTTTGCAAAGTACTAATCGAGACCTTTAATTTGATACCCCACGTGACTCTATTTGATGAAAAAAAATTTTATACCCCCCTTTTGCATGTATGGGGACCCCTCCTTAAATTCGACGTAAAAGGATGTAATTCACTGTATGCGTGAGCGTTCACAGTTCCCACCTTTCTACCAAATTTGGTGTCAATCGCTATAACCGTCTCCGAGAAAAATGCGTGTGACGGACAGACAGACAGACAGACGGACAGACAGACAGACAGAGCAAAGCAGGCACCTCCACGGATAGAGCTCTCCATGTCACACAGAGCATCTCTAAAGCATGTGATGCGTCGATGCCTAGGAGATGTTCATTCCCCACTAGAAGACCCAATTATTGGTGGAATAGTGAACTTGCCAATCTTCGATCGATTTGCCACAGAGCCAGACGAACGGCTCAGAGGGCAATAGGTAGGATCGATCAGGGGCAAAAGGAGCATGCCTATAGGGAAGCTCGCAAGAACCTCAAGCTCGCCATCCAGCGGAGTAAGAGGGAATGTTTTAAGGGGCTCTGTTCGGAAGCGGAGATAAATCCGTGGGGTAGCGCCTATAAAATCGTGACAGGACGATTCAGAGGCCGATCGTCCCCGCAGATCACGTGCCCTATGCTCTTGTTGAAAATAATCCAGGGGTTATTTCCCCAGCAAGAGGGGGGTGCTGACACCTTCCAGCGCCCCCTGAATGTGACGCCGATTCCACCAGTCAGCAGGGACGAGCTGCTAGAGATCTGCAGTCGAATAGGCGACAGTAAAGCCCCGGGTCTTGACGACATACCGAATAAGGCTCTCAAACTTGCCGTCAAAAGTAGACCGGATATGTTCGCGGAGCTGTTTGAAACGTGCATGTCGGAGGGTATTTTTCCTGCACCATGGAAGCGGCAGAAGCTGGTACTGTTGCCTAAGGCTGGCAAACCTCCAGGTGAACCGTCCTCCTATAGACCCATATGTCTTCTAGACACTATGGGGAAAATGTTGGAGCGGGCCATTTATAATAGATTACTTCCAGTCGTCGAGAGCCAAGGGGGCCTTTCAGATAGGCAGTATGGGTTCCGGAAAGCCAGATCAACCATCGATGCCATCAAAATGGTTACTGGCTTGGCCGAAAATGTAATTCACGGAAGGGGTTGTACCAGCAAATATTGCGTGGTGGTGACCCTAGATGTGAGGAATGCATTTAACTCGGCCAATTGGAACCTTATACGAAAGTCTCTGGCGACGATTGGTGTTCCCACCTACCTCGCTGCTAATATCGATAGCTACTTGAAAGAGCGGACACTCTGGTATGATACCGATGACGGATCCAAAGAGTACGTTGTCTCCGCGGGTGTCCCCCAGGGCTCTGTACTGGGCCCACTACTGTGGAACATCATGTATAATGATGTGCTCAACCTTCCGGTTCCGGAGGAGGCTACGGTGGTGGGTTACGCCGATGATATAGCACTGGTTGTGGTTGCAAAGCATCTCGAGGATGCTGAGTTGTACTCAAGCGAAGCAATCAGTGTTATTAAGGCTTGGTTAGAGAGTGCTGGACTGGCACTCGCGGAGGAAAAGACGGAAGCGGTCCTCATCACTAAGCGCCGCAAGAGAAATTACGCCTGCATTAGAATCGGGAATCGTATCATCACTTCCAAGCCGGCCATCAAATACTTGGGGGTGATGATAGACGGAGGACTTAATTTTAAGCAGCACATAGAGCATACTTGTAAACGAGCATCCACCACGAGTATTTCTCTGACAAGGATGATGCCGAACGTAGGAGGCCCGCGGCATACTTGCAGGCTGCTCATAGCCAGGGTGGTGAGCTCTATCATGCTGTATGCAGTCCCAGTTTGGGGAAAAGCACTGCAGGTTTTAGGTAATACACATAAACTGAGTGCGGTCTACAGAAGAGCATCCCTAAGGGTGTGTTCTGCCTTCAGGACCGTCTCAGACGATGCAGCGTTCGTTATCTCGGGAATGATGCCGATTGACATCCTGGCAACCGAAATGATGAACATTTATAACACCAGGTCCATCTCTCCCTTATCTCAGGTGAAAAAAGCCGAAAGGGAGAGATCCATAAGCAGGTGGCAACAGCGATGGGACCAGTCCGAAAAGGGTCGTTGGACTTACAGGTTGATCCCTTCCATCGGGGAGTGGCTGGAGAGAAAGCATGGGGAGATCAATTATAATCTCACCCAGTTTCTCACCGGCCATGGAGGATACCGTCAATACCTGTACAGGTTTAAATTGGACACCTCGCCTAATTGTCCAAACTGCGGGGTCCCAGAGGACCCGGCGCACGTTTTCTTCCAGTGTCCTAGGTTCGTGGAAGAAAGGAGGAACCTGGAGGAAACTCTAGGTGAAGTGCTATCACCGGAAAATTTTGTCCGAAGAATGGTAGCCTGTCAGGAAGACTGGGATGCGATCAATTCCATGATCGCTGTAATCCAGGAAAAACTGCGAAAAACAGAAGAAGTGAGGAAGACGCGGTTACGAACCCCGCGGGTAGACGGAAGGAGACCTAGCTAAAGTAAGCTAACTCCGCCCCGTGATGTAATACCTAAAGGTGGTCCCACGGGGTAGGGGGGGAGTCGGGGGTGGTTTTAGTGGGTAAAAATCCCACACTCTGGCGTGCCCAGGCCAGAGTCTTTTGAAGATTTCCACCTCCTAAAAAAAAAAAAAAGACAGACAGACAGTAAACCGATTTTAATAAGGTTTTGTGTTTACACAAAACCTTAAAAAGAAATGCGTAGCACATGTCGAGAAAAGAATGAAAACGCGGCTTAGAAATCCAAAGAAGAATCACAAAGGCATTGGTGGAAAAGGGGCTGGAAAATTTACTGATAAGGACCTCACTACATTTTCTGGGCTGGCTATTCGTCGACACGCTAATTCGTTAGAAGGAATGAAGCAAGAAATTTGGGAAACTTTCTTCCATTAATGTTCTACAGACGAAAATCCTGAGCATCAAAATTGTCCAGCAAGCAAGGACAGTTGGTGCAAATGGCGCAAAGCGGAAGCTAAAGGAGAACTGGATAGTTTTCACCACGAGAAGGCACCTTTGACTCAAGGAGTTCAAACAGTCATCAAACCAATCTACGAAGATTTGTCACGAGACGATCTCTTGAACAGATGTTTAGGAGCACAGACCCAGAATAACAATGAGTCGTTAAATGCATTGATCTGAACTTTCGCTCCTAAACACCTTCATTCTGGGGCCAAGGTCGTAGAAATAGCCACTTTTCTGGCTGTAATTGTTTTCAATGAAGGATTCAATGGCATTCTCAAAATCCTAGTGACAATGGGATGTCAGTTAGTTAGTTTAGTTAAATGGGGGGAGCCGCAGCTCCGAGCACTCAGGCCATTATTAGGCCCATTGTATTATCCCCGTAAGTTGCCTATTCAATGGCTTCCCGCCTACGGTGTTCGCAGGCTTTAGTGAATCTGAAAACATTCTCAAGAGGCGGAGAGTGTGCAGATTCTTCATTGAAGAAAACCTTGCCAAGGTGTCCTCGTCTGAGATCTGAGCATGCTGGGCAGCTGCATAAAAAGTGCAGGGCAGTTTCCTCCTCCTCCTCACATTGGCTGCACACAGCTGAAACCACTACCCCAATCTTTTCCATATGGTAGTTTAAGGGGCAGTGTCCCGTCAAAAGCCCTACTAGGGTTTTCAAGTCCCACTTCTTAAGGGACAACAAAAATGCCGCTCTAGTGGCCCTAGGCTCCTTCACAAGGATTTTCGCTTGCCGGCAAGAGTCCAAATTTCTCCACTCGGTTGCGTGAATCCTTGCAATTTCACCTTTCAGAGTAGACTTGACAGTAGATGGTCGCATTCCAAGAGCTGGTTCTGGGCCTACCATTGTGGATCCAGACCCTCGGCGAGCCAGTCTATCAGCCCCCTCATTACCGGCGATGTTAGAGTGCCCCGGCACCCACATCAGGAATGTTTCGTTCAGTCGGCCAAGTTTCAGCAGCACCTGATGACAACTCCACACCAACCGGCTTGATATGTTGTTGCCATCTAGTGCTGATAATGCCGCCCGACTGTCAGAACAGATTCGAATGGTGCGACCCTTCCATTTTTGTCGCAGACATTCTTCTGCTGCCAATGAAATGGCATATATCTCCGCCTGGAATATGGTCGTCATTTTTCCGAGGGGTCGGGCCAGTTCTATAATCGGATTCTCCGAGAACACGCCTGCACCCGATCCATCCTCCGTGACTGACCCGTCGGTGAAGATTATTAGGTCTGTAATCTGAAAAGACTCATGGCCACTTGTCGACCATTCTTCTCTTTCGGTGATTACGACAGTGTATGTCTTTTCAAAGACGAATCTGGAAACCATATGATCGGTCGGCATCAGGGCTACCGGATGTTTTTTAAGGAATTTCCATATAGACGCATGCCCGTTGGATTGGTCGCCTTTCCACGCCCCAATGGTATCGAGCCTATATGCGTCGTTGGCTGCTTTCCGTTTCACCTCCAAGTGGATGGGGGGTAAATTTAGGATGGCTTCAAGTGCCGCAGTCGGCGTAGTACTCATTGCTCCAGTAATACTTAGGCAACCAAGTCTCTGAATCTGCGTTAGCAGCTTCCTGCTGTTAGCAAAGTTCAGTCTTGGCCACCAGACGATGCATGCATACATCAAAATGGGTTTTATTATAGATGTATACATCTAATATATCCGTTTAGGTGAAAGTCCCCAGGTCTTATCTATCGCATTCCTACAGCACCAGAGCAATCTGCAGGATTTCTGATATTGTTCCTGGATATGATGCTTCCACGTTAACTTGGAGTCGAAATGTACTCCTAAGTACTTGACTGTTTGTGCCAGCTGGATTTCCGCCCCTGCTAAGGTGGGTAGCGTATAGCTGCCCCACCTGACATTCTTAGTGAACATAACTAGTCCAGTCTTTCTAGCGTTCACCGTGAGTCCATTGCGGAGGCACCAGCTGTGGATTACATGCAGAGTTGCATTCAAGCGGTCACATACTGTGTCCGCAAACTTGCCGGTAATTATTACGGCTAGGTCGTCCGCAAATGCTTGCGCGAAGACTTTTTTGTCCTCCAGGAGCCACAGCAGGGTATCCATCACCAAGAGCCATAACAGTGGAGAGAGGACCCCTCCCTGTGGGCAGCCCCTGAGACATCCTGCTTCAATAGACTTCTGGCCGACCGATATGTGAATTTTTCTCCATTCTAGCATGTGAAGGATCCAACTGATTAGCAGCGGTTCGATTCCATGCTGTCTTGCAGCATCACAAATTGCCGCAAATGAGGCATAATTGAAGGCACCTTCGATGTCCATGAATGCGCCTATAGCGTATTCTTTATCGGACATCGCCTTTTCAATTTTTGCCGTAAGTTCATGGAGTGCTGTCTCCGTGGATTTGCCTTTCTGGTAGGCGTGTTGCTTATGGTGAAGTGGCCATTTAGGAATGTGTGTATCCCTTATGAACCGATCTACTAATCTTTCTAGTCCTTTTAGCAGAAAGGACGTTAGGCTGATCGGTCGAAAGCTTTTTGCGTCTGTGTAAGTGGGTTTTCCTGGTTTGGGAATGAACAACACCTTCACATCCCGCCATATAATTGGAATATAAGCGTGTGCTAGGCATGCCCGATATATATTCCGAATGTGTCGACCCAGGGCATCCATTCCTTCTATTACTAGCGCAGGAATGATGCCATCCGGACCTGCAGACTTATATCTGTGGAACGAGTTAAATGCCCATTTTACTCGCTCCAGTGATACTACTTTGCATGCCAGATTCCAATCTCTCGGTTGAGGGCTGTATGCACCTGTTGGTCCCGAGATTAGATTTTGGATGCTGCCTGGGAAGTGTACTTCAAGCAAATGATTTGCCGTTTCTTCATCGCTTTCTGTGTGCTTCCCATTCTGTAAACGTAAGTAACCCAGTTTCTGGCTAGGTTCTTTGACCAGAATCCGCTTCAGCTTTGAGGTTGCCTCAAGAGAGTTAGTCTCTTCGCAAAAGCGTCTCCAAGATGATCGTTTTGCCGATCTTATGCTCTTCTTTAGAGCCTTCTGTGCCTCTTTATAGCGATTCCAGCTAGTGCTTGATTCGCCCTTCAGAGCACGATTAAGGAGCATCCTTGTCGTTATCCTCTGTTTTGCCAAATCCGAGTTCCACCATGGTGTTTTACCCTTCTTTGGCATCCTGAGTGGACAGCTTTCTTCGAAAGCTTCTTTCATGCTAGTTGTGATCATCTGGGTTGTCTTCTCAATTCCAGCAATGGATTTAATGCGCCTCCCAGGGATCGTGACGCGGGCGTTCAATTCTGTTTGATACATTACCCAATCTGTCTTCCTCGGATTCCGAAATGGAGTGGGTGGAGGTAGATCCATGCCCATAACGAAATCAATGCGTCTGTGATCCGAGAGTGTGACATCGTTTGATACTCTCCACTCTCCGATCAGAGCCGCAATGTCAGGAGATGCCACCGTGATGTCGATGACCTCTCGCCTGACCACGTTGAAGAAAGTGGGTTCATTATCCACATTTAGGATCTGCAAATCGGTTCCTACTAGATACTCCAGTAGTCTCGATCCTCTTGCATTGATGTTCGAACTTCCCCAGCATATGTGGTGAGCGTTGACATCACATCCTGCTATTACCCCCATGCCTCTACTTTTGGCATATTGGATAGCTTTGATGAATGTTCCACTGGGAACGTCTTCTGCGTCGTAGGGGAAGTATGCAGAGCACCATAGTATCTTTTTATCTCCTTGTTGACTTTTTATGGTTAGCTTGGCCGATGTGGTGTCGCCATCACATAGATCGTCAACCAGGTTAGCCTGGAAGTCTTTGGAGACTACCATGCAGGTGCGGGGTCGATCGCTTCCATTGGCATACAATAGGTCAGCATGTTGGAAGTTTAGGCCCCTGACTGCCCCATCAACAATCCACGGTTCTTGTATGAGGTATATATATATGGGATGTCAAGTTGGTCACATATGTCAGGTTTATGCCGACCGCCGTAATGAAGCGCGAATTTGGCGGTCCGAACGACGATCGACTGACCTCGCTAAAAGAGCCACAATTGACACCAGAGAGCAACAATCGGCCTTACAAGACTTTTTGGAAGAAACGGAGGGTGCTCTCTATGGACCAGATATAGCAGATTAATGGTGAGCTAATCACATTTAAATTTTCAAATGCGTTTTTCTCGAAACTGCATATCGAAAATCGGCTGCCACCATAGCTCAAAATCTATCCAACCAAATTCTTTGAAATTTTCACGGCGTCTTTAGTACATATTTCTACGGTCCGCAAACTAGGATAATTGCAATCGGGCGGGTAGTTTTTTTTTTATTCATAAAAAAAGCGGTAAAAAAACAACAAAATCGAAAAAATTAAGTTTAAAAGCCCACCAAAAATTTACCTTTTAATATTTTCTAATTATCCTAGTTTGCGGACCGTGGAATATTGTCCACATTAAAATTAGTTTAGTTTTTTTTCCTCAGATGAATACAGCGCCCTCCAGCGTGGCAACAGAAAAACACCTTTTTTTGGAGATGGGTGCATAAATTAACACGTATTCCGAAAATTAGCTACGAAATCAAGCTGAAAAATTTATCACATATACTAGAGATATCAATAAATATATGGTGAAAAAATCACGTTTCTATCTTTATCCCAGTCCTTCAAAATAATTTTTCAAAAAAAAGGCAAGAAAAACGGCCTTCACACGGGATGACCCCCTTAAGTACATAGTACTGAGATAGTATCTGGTTTAACTAGTTCTGCTGAAACTTAGAAATGTTCTTTCGCAGAAAGCAGCTTGTAACTACAGTTCAAAGTCGGTTTAGTTGGAGGTTACCTTTTTCATGTCAGCTATATTCCTTGGCCCCTTTTTGATGATTTGCATTATACACTCTGTCACCCACTACAGCAGTTGGGTTTCAATTTAATATAATTATCATTCTATTAAAAGTTGTAATTGCTCATTAGCAAATAATTTAAATGAGTAACATAATCAATGGTTACGTTCCACCTCCCTTTTCAACTTCTAGTTGTAGCGTGAGATATTACAAGTATATTCTCATTAGCGAATTTTGCCCTCACATTCGCTAATTTATATGTTAATTTGAGCTTATAAAGATGAGATATTGAAAGTCCATTTCATTGCGGACGTTGTTCAATTGTATAATAAA
This sequence comes from Hermetia illucens, assembly GCF_905115235.1. NCBI lineage: Eukaryota > Metazoa > Arthropoda > Insecta > Diptera > Stratiomyidae > Hermetia > Hermetia illucens. The sequence goes on along the minus strand of NC_051849.1, from coordinate 483,517 downwards.
TAGTCAAAAGAAGCAACTGATCTGTATTGAGTTGGAAGATTCATATTTTTTGCACTCAAGAAAATTATTTTATTTCTGTTCGAAAAAGATATTATGAATCTGTTTGCATTTATTCAACCGTATGCCGAAGTCGCTAAGATTCGGTGAATCGCGCTTAGTTTCTCCAAGCAATTGCATTTTGTAGTTTCCTAGTCCATTATACATGTACACAACCATGCTCCTAAGAGGTTCGCTGAATTAAAAGCGAAAGTAGTCCTCATTTGTGTGGTGAATGATTTCCGGGAAAGCAACGACGAGTATATTGGGTACTTGTCCAGTGGAAATGCATTAATAGCATTACATGAATTCAGGTACATACGTTTTGTACCATATATGTATTTCAATATTTATATAAAATTTCCTATTCAACTTTACGAAGTCCAATCGCTTCTAACACATTTTCCAGTTTTATTAACAGAAATGAAAATGCAAATGGGCTTCGTTGAATATTGATCAGAGTTTTTGCAGTTCTATTAAAAAATGTGGTTAATGAAAGTAGAAAGTCTTCAATATCTATACTCCAGAGTAGAAAGAAATCAGAATTGATATGGAATAAACGTTCAACGCTACGGTTGTTAGCGACATCATGCACCGAATCGTCCAAGACTGCAACGTAGTCCAGGGTTGGAAAAAGTTACAGATTACCAGATATCCTGCAATCAAGGAAAAGTTGTTTGCAAAAAAATTAGACTAACCAGAGCTAGGATACTTGGCACAGCAATTACAGAAGTGGAAGAATTCAAGCAAAACAAAACGAACTTGAAGTAGACTATGTCAGAAAGTAAGAAGGCGAATTTTGAGAAACTCCCCAATGATCTAAACAATAATCTTTGACAATCAGGATACAAGATGGAAATGTAGAAGCTGCAAAGCAAATCTGTCGACTGATGGAGGACCCTGAAACGACATCTGGCTTCTCCTGCCCGTTCGAAGAAAAATTGGTAGTATCTGCGAAAAGGCTGAAGAACAATAAGCCACTCGAGTCTAATGAGGTATCCATGAAGATTGTAAAAATGATAGCAGCCGAACACTAACTGATAATGAAGGAAATGTATAAAACTTGCAATCAAAGGCCTAAGTCCTAGTTACAGCCTCGTCAGAAATTTGAAGGAAATCTTAGAATGAAAAGGAGGTAGCATTTCCTATAATTTTCCGTCGATTATAGCTTGGTTTGGTTTCCCGAATAAACCAAAAACCCGTCAGAAAACACATCAGGTAAAATTTGCCTGAAGCAAGTCACTGATATCTTATCAGTAGAGCGTTCGGGGATGAAACATGCAAAGATAATCATCTATTCAGGGAAATTGTTTTTCAGTCAGTAGAAAACTTAAATTAACATATTATTCTATTTCCGATAGTTTGCAAAACTTTTTGGTCGGAATCGTTAAAACAGTTCTTCAGTAAACCCCATTTTCCGTCTCGAAAAATTCAATGATAATTTTTCTTGAGGGGCTATACCTGGTGGCCTAATTACGTTTGAAAAAACTGATGACACGCGAAGAAAATAAATAACGTATGATACAGCGAAAGGTTACTGTACGGCGAAATCCTACGCATAGAAATACCAGATATTACTGATCTAATGGAGTATGCTGATGATATTTCAAAGGTAATAATTGCACGCAATGCGGAAAATGCTAAGCGAAAGTTAAACTACGATTTGAACCTTGCCATAAAAAAAACTCCTTTGTCTCGTATGCGTCAAGTTTCATCGAGTTGTTGACTTCTTTGATTACCTCCACCTTCGTTTTCCCATGGTTGAATGGTAGAATTAAGACGACCTTGCAAAAGTCTTCAATTTGATACACCGTATGTACCTTAAACTCAATATAGAAGAAAGTTATTCACGGTATGCGTTAAGCTCACAGTTTCAACATTGCCATCAAATTTGGTGGCAATTGGAGAAACGTTTCCCGATGTACGTAAGACAGGCAGATAGGTAGTCAGTCAGATGGACAGTAAACCAAAGTTTTGTTTTACCTTAAAAACAAGTGAAAAACGTAGCTATTCCAAATATCGGCTCTTAATACTATATGTCAGACTATTTACTTTCAACATGATGTCAGCATTGTATTTCTGTTGCCAAGGGAAATACCATAATATGATATATAAAAACCTGCTGTAGCCAGTGCCAAGCCCGGTGGTCAAATTAGGAGCGCCTGAATGGCTGTACGCTACCGCAGCGTTGCAGGGATAGGTGTGGAAAGTACAGGAACTTTGCAGCCTTCTAGACAACAAACTAAAGAACACATCACACTACCTGGCAGATAGGTATCAAATGCAAATCCATCGAATGAGAAGAAGGAGAAATTTAAGGTTCGATACGGTAGCATAGCGTCGAAAGCGCTAATTAGGAACATGGCTCTGCCTACTGTAGCTGTTTATAGCGACCAGTTTAGCAAGTTCGCGTATGCAGCGGATGAACGAAATAACGGCGGGGGCCGGTATAGCATCTTACCGCCTCTTGTTGTTGAGAGCTTCCCGCAATGCTCGCAAGTAACTATGCAGCGGGTTGCATCGCGCATCGCGGAAACTGGTGACCAAAAGTCAAAGAGGGGCAGAGGTGGCGGCATGAATAACACCACGTCTCACTGCAGACAACAGTTTCAGTACTCGCCAAAGGACCTTTCACCCTCCGGATGAAGTCTCCGCTGAAGTTCGAGATGAATTCCAAAAAGCGTGTATAGACTTCTTGGAAATGGATCCTTTGCATAGATCAGGTATTCCCAGGCTTTATGCATCTCCAGGAACTCAGAATTCTCGAAGCTCATCAATGTTGAGATTGCACCTCGACTGTGTGCTGATATGTCGCTTTCACGTTATGGGTTTGAGTGACCGAGGGATCCACAATGGAAAATTCGAATGGACAATCGGCGTGACTCACTAAAGCAGGAAGAACGTTTCTACGCTCTAGCTCTTGTCAGCTCTTCATTTACGTCTTCGGTCAATACGGTTGCTGTTCCCGAAAGTTTGCTTGCGTTGTTTTGTTTGGGAGTGTTTTACGTTGTGAGAATGTTGTTGAAAGTTATGAGTGTAGTTGCCTTGGTTGGACTAGTGCCGTTGTCTACTGCGTCTCCCAGTCTCAAACAGATGAAGCCTAGTTGCCATTTTGTGGCTGTTTTCCTTTTATCCACTATTCCCATTGATGAAAAAGATGTGTACCTTTATATATTTTACATTGTATGTTGGTATTTGCCTTAGTCCCAATAGGCTCCAATACCTGGAATCGAAGTGCTAGGAACTCTCCAGAAATTCTTCCATCGATAGAATCTTTTGCAGCGTCTTTAGCGAACGCTCGAATGCTATATGTCTAGCTGAATTCATTTTTTTTCAGCAGCAGAAACACGATGAGGTGATCCCAGTGGTCGGCGTTAATTTCTAAAGCTTGAAGTTCTCTTGGGTATTCTTGGGTAACGTCGTGCAGCGTTTTAATGTGGTTTGATGATTCGCCGGCAACTGATGGTTGGCTTACCAATTCGCTAAGTATCGATTTCACGAGCAATCTCCTGTTGGATCTGACATGTATGCTATAAGAACCTCATACACCTTCCCAGTGTTCGGCAAAAGCCCTATTCCTATGCCAACTATGCCATTCTCGTAGTTGAAATTTTGGACACAACTTTCTGTTGTTTGCAGTCGCTACGACAATATGGCTAAAATCACTCCAAACGTGTTCAGAATGAACCTACGCGAGGATCCAGCGGAGCTTTTTCAGATCACTCAACGAATCCCAATAGAGCGTCCAGACGGAAAAGAAAGAATATTGGGGTGGAATTTGAGGGTTACCCGGCATATATGCTAAGCATACTGAGTGGATTACCGCTGGAGGTTCGGCGAGCCATAACCAGTTCGAAGAACTGGAGGGGCCCAGGTCTGGATCGGGTGCAGAACTTCTGGTACAATAAGTTCACCAGTATACATGGTCGGTTGGCATACAGCTTAAATCAAGTCATAAGTCGGTCGAAGGAATTTCTATCCTTCCCCACTGCAGGGATTACCTACCTTATTCCTAAGAAGGACACGATGCAGGACCCCGCAGACACAAGACCGATTATTTGCTTACCAAGTACTCTATAAATTCATAACATCCATTATTAGTGGAAGGGTGCGACATTGAGCACCTAAAGACCAGTAACATTCTGTCCGAGGAGTAAAAACGTTGCTTAGTTGACTTATGGGGTGGCAAAAGGCAACTCAATATTGACTTAGAAGTTGTAGGACAAGCAATTGCTATATCAATTAACCAAGGCTTTTATCAGCGTCACGCATACCTGGCGAACGTCTGATCCGAAACTAATAAAGTTGTTGGCGATATTCATGGAAGGGTGGCATACCACCTTATCAGTGCGCTCATCTGAGGATACTAACACCTCAGAGCCCATTCGTATACAGAAAAGCAAGGAACCTATGCTCAAGTTGGTGATCGGAAGAATGCTCTGCTGTCTGAATCCTTGCAACTTGTAAAGCTGGTACTCAAATCGCATCTCTCGGGGGAAATTAGATAAGCGCATTAAATGTATTCGCAATTCCTTCATTGGCTTATGTATTCGGAATATTGCCGTTGACGAAAACCGGTCTGGAAATCGTTCATTGGCGGATACGGACTACTATGTCCAAATTCAGAAAACATCATCAACCCGCCTGGTGACATCGGAGCCAGGGGCATGGTTCGGCTCGCTATGCGCTTATTTTTACAGCAACTCATAATGAAAGTACAGGTAGAGAACGATCAGTGCAGAATGTGTAGTTCGGCGTTAGAGTCGTTTGACCATTTCATTTCTGGCTGCACTGTAATGGCATCGGTCCAGTACACGAACAAGCAGAATATAATGATGGTATGGCAATTCACAAAAATCTTTCAAACAAGCATGGGCTGATTACGGGAACGTGTTCGATTTCCCTATTATGATCGGCAGTACTTGATACTCCTGCTTACAGCATGCATAGGGACCGGCCTGACGTGCCTTGAATTGACAAGATGGGTCGCTCCGCGTATATTATTGATGCTGTTATTCCCCATAATAGCAACATTGAATGGAAATACATGGAGAAGAAAGCCAACTAAGAGCCACTGGCTCAGGAAATGAAGGAAATTTGGCGTCTCGAGAGGGTGGTTGTAGTTCCCATAATGTTGTCAGCTACATGTATTGTACCTAAATCGCTCGCGGCTTCTAGTGGTGTCCTGGGACTCTGACACAGTCTAGTTCAAACCATGCTGAAGTACACCATTCTGCATTCTGCATACAAATTTCTCGCAGATTCTTCCACCTATCACCGGCCAACACCACCAGAGCCCCTTTATTTTTTAAGTACGTTTGAGCCTAAATAGCGATAGTATTACGTAAAATCCGGCAATCTTATGAAATCCGGGCCTTGAAGTGTCTGCCCTACGGGACCACGGCACACTGTAAGTTAGCATTGCGGTACTCATTCACAGCTGAGTAGACTGGTATGAATGTCGAAAATCACGATACAAATCTCTCTTCCACCAGTGAGATTTGAACTACGACCTTCCGTTGCGATAGCTTATTGTTCTAACCACTAAAACAACTTTATTTGAGCAGATATTGAAGTGGGATATATCACGAAGCTTAGCTTTACATTTGATATGTCGCCTTCATGAATTTTACAGACTTTCAGTTGGTTGGCTTCTGCAACCGAGTCATGTCTTACTTCAAGTTTGTACTTTTTGACTCCTTGCTCATCTATTTCGCATGTGATATGACGTACCAGACGTACAAACTGCCGTCATCCAGATCGAGCAGGCGGCGCGAGATCTTGGGTTGCACATCAATGAAGGCAAGACAAAATATATGGTGGCAACGTCAGCACCGAGGACGAATCAACCAACAACATCAAACCGCACTGGTCAAACACGAAGAAGAATAAGGATAGGAGAATACAACTTTGAGACCGTTGGCAATTTCTCCTATCTAGGGTCGAAAATCGCAACCGATAACAGCTACGATGATGAAATCCGCGCACGGTTGTTGTCAGCCAACAGAGCCTATTTCAGCTTACAAAGACTGTTCCGCTCGAAACGTCAAACGTCAAAGCTCTTACTGTACAAGACTATGATCTTGCCAGTCCTCATATATTCCTCGGAAACTTGGGTTCTTAGCAAGGAAAATTGCGAACTCTTGGCCGCGTTCGAGAGAAGAATCCTCCGAAGAATTTTTCGCCCCCTACATGAGGATGGACGATTCCGTAGCCTACACAATGACGAAATCTATGAGCGATACCATGACGGCTCAATAGGTTACGGTGGGCGGGTCACTTAATCCGTATGAGTGAGGCTGATTCCACCCGGAAAGTCTATAAGGGCAATATCTATGGTAGAAAAAGAAGACGAGACAGACCCTGCCTAAGATGGAGCGACGGCGTAGGTCAGGACGCCAGACAGCTTTTAAGGATATCGAATTGGTGGACCTCGGCGCAAAACCGGGATGTCTGGAGTTCCTTATTAAGGCAGGCCTAGACCGGATACCGGTTGTTGCGCCGTGGATGATGATATGACAGCTAAAAGCCCGTATGAGAAAGTCTAATTGAGGCCTTTCGTTTGGCACCCCTTCTTTTCATTCGGATAATAACTATTTTATACACAAATCACAGGATTAAGACTTAAATATTAAAGAATTGTATCTAAATTACTGGCATATCGCTTTATAGTTGCTCAGCTATGAAGTTGGTCACTGACCTATTCCAATATGAATCTTATGTATGTATTATATTCAGTTTTTATATTTCGCTAATGAATTGCTAATAACGAAATTAAAACAATTTACATTATAATTTCTCTAATTAGTTAATAAGTATCGTTATTAATTAGCGTTCTGTGACTTATTATCTGTCTGTCTAGGTTATAATTTCTTATATAGATTGAAGCAATTTTTACTGGAATATATAAGTGCAGAATACGTTTAAGAAAACGATAAATATGTCCGGCCATATTTTATTAAGTCGTAAGCGAATAAAACTAGAAAACTATCAGATGCCATATTTGGGGGAATGATTTATATTGATGGAAATGATTTTCTAGAGAAAGTGTATGTGTTTAATGTATAAAAGTGAAGCTCAGTATATTTTGTTTTCAATATTAATTCGTCAACATAAATTATAATATTTGAATGTCCGATTTAAAGGACTCATAATTGATCAGAAGTTGTTATGTTGTTTTTAGAGATGGGTTTTCAATTTTACGTAATTATAATACTTTTTATTTTTAAGGGCTAAGAGCTAAGGCTATTCCGTTCCCCGCATATATCGATATTTTGGAACCCAGATGCATACCCTCATGAACAAATATTGGGTTTTTTGTGCTTGTCTGTGCGTCAATAATAGTAGAATACCTGCAAGAAAAGAATCATCTTCAACGGAGCAACAACCGGTAACCCGTCTAGGCCTGACTGAATAAAGAACTCCAGACATTCCGGTTTTGCGTCGAGGTACACCAATTCGATATCCTTAAAAGCTGTCTGCCACGTCTTCTTTTTCTACCATAGATATTGCCCTTATAGACTTTCTGGGCTGGATCATCTTTATCCATACGGATTAAGTGACCCGCCTACCGGAACCTATTGAGCCGGATTTTATCTACAACAAGAAAAGAATAGTTATTTAAATGTTCACAGCGAATAATTTCTGAATGCATCTGAACATGATCGAGTCATTATCTGTCCCATACAGAAAACGGGATATATCACGCAGTACTGCAAATATAGAGGTATCACGTTGCTGAGTACTATCTTGCTAGGCCGGATAGCCTCATACGCCCAGAATATCACCGGCCTATACCAAAGAGGCTTCACTCCAGCCAAATCAGCAACAGATCAGATTTTGTCTTTGTGGAAAAACTGCTAGAGTATGAACCCATGCGCACAAAGGCTTGCTTAAACTTCACCAAAAAGAACCTTCGAATCATAGTGGGAATTCTCACTGGTGACTGTCGGGTAAACTATCACCTAGGACGCTGCCTGCCGGCTCTGTGCGGGGTGTAATGAAACCACTACACACCTTCTGGGACAGTGTCCGGCACTTGTGCAAAGTAGGTCGAGGCATTTGGTAGAACACTTAATACAATATGCAATGCTGAAAGATCTGGAAAGAGGGAATATACTAAAGTTCCTGACGGTTATAGGCTTGCTTGAGATACTATGATTAATATGTACCCCATAAGTAGCAAAAGGGGCACAATAGTTCTTTGAGGACGTGGTGCGACTTTACCGTAACAGGCTAGTCTTCTGTCCGCCAGCAAAGAATTTTCGACTAATATTGCGTCTTGACCATCGGCTCTAATTAGGGAATTGAATGCTGCTAGTGTCAGCTGCCTTCAGCTTTTTTTGGTCAAATGAAGTATCCCTGAAGGTAAGCCAATAGAAGCGAAGGTTATCAACCGACTCCGGCTTCAAATGCCTTTAAACTATCCTCACTTATTCTACGAATGGGCCTAAGCCTGCTAAATGGCTTCTCTGGGCGGTTCACATCCAAGATGTCCCTGTTCGGTATCTAGGCAACAACCTAGCACATTTTAACCACCTCCCTGACGTTGCCGACCCATAGAATAATATCATCCCAACAGCGATATCATTAACCTCGCTCGATCGCTGATCCGAGTACCATGCTGCAGGTGCTTATGAACAACTCTCTGGACTGTCTTGCCTCTTGGAAGTTAGATTTGCCTCCACAACTGATATTATCCGAGGCGCACATTTCCCAAGATGTTTCCCTGTCATTGATCTGCCAGGTTTTGTTTCTGGGAAATTAGTACCATATTCTATCGCAAGAGTATAACGGTATTTTTTGATCCCCTTAATCAGTGGCCCATGTAGGAACGCACACTGCAGGAAGCGCGTTACTCAATGGCTCCATCTACAACACAGATCATCCCTAGTTCCATTCACTCATAGTCTTTGATCTCCCTTTAGCTTGGACTTTCCCTAGACTTCGCTCCTAAGTGGTTTCCTAAAATAAGTTCCTTACTGAGCCCCCTACAGCAGCACAGAGGGGTCTATCACTAAAAGCAACTGCATTTGAACAATCTTATACTAATCGCCTGATTAAAATGCAATTTGATACGCGATGGTAAACTCACAGCAGCTCTGCCCCGATTTAACTGCAGTTTGGTGAAAAGTATACGTGGTGCTTGGTTGCTTGCCGCTATCTTAGTTAGTTTGGGAATAGAACGGTAAGATCGACGAACTCTGAATAAACCTCCTGGCAATATTAATGAGAATTCCGCCGTCATTAAGAATGCTTTTATCTCTGGAAAGGGTGAAGTTATTGACAACGTTCCAAAAGGCCTAGCAACGGAAGTCTGGAGGCAATGAGGTGATGAATGTCATCGTTCGAGTACAGGTGAGTAATACACGCTAGACAAGATAAAAGTAATTCCAGAATTGGGTTGATTTGACAAGCAGAAGTTTATGCAAATAACAAATATTTCGCTACCATATACCACGACCCTTGTGATGCAGGTGGCCGTAAGCCTTATGAGGGATGTTTACGATGATGAATAGCTGAATAGTTGGTTCTCAACCGTATGATGTCCGGTGAAGCTCCACCTCTTAGTGATGATGTGTCATTCCAGCTCTTGTAGTTTCCACTTATCCGGAAATCTTGCAAATCTGAGAAGGAGTGGAAGAAAAGTACCAGTTTGGAAAGTAGAAGAAGCATGACCTCTCTTAGACTTCGCAATGCGTACCGCGGCGGCCAGAGTGGTATAAGCCCCAGAATGAAACGTGGATTGGTAAACACGATGAAGCATAAAACGTGGGAAACAACTGCTGAACCAACACAAATAGCTCTACTACCTTGTTTTCACCTCCACGTGCTGGTGAGTTCTTTCTTAATGAAAAACTGCAGATGTGTGGCGCGGCAGGAAATTTAGTTCGAATGTTGCGAATATCGTATCAATATCGTGGTTGTTAGAACTACTTGGTTTGCGCGGAAAGCGGTCTACAAACCAACCAAATTGACTACGTGTTAATTGAACGTCGCCACCTCTCAGCCTTGACGAATGACAGAACATATAGGGGGGCTAATATAGACTCGGATCACTATCACCTTGACATGGTGCTCCGAGCTCGAATAACAACACCACCTCGAATCACATCTGACAATAAGGCGAGAGTGAACATTGAAGCCATCCACAACAAAAGGGGTAATGGATGCCGTGACAGGTCTATGAACTCGAGAAGTATAGGTAAAAACAAGTCGGTAGGATGAAGCCTTATACACCTCGATGCTCATCCAGCCGATAAAAAAGAGGGAATTTGATTTCCGAGAGAATGGGCAAATTGGAGCGATGGGTTGAGTAATTTGTTGAACTCCTCAATAACTAAATATCGTTGATGGCCAAAATGCTAGAAAGCAGGCAAATAGAAGTACCGACAGGTACAAATTCTATTGTCATGAACACCACTCAAGGGTGGGGTACCATCGCCGCTGATGTGGAGTATGGTAGTGAATGAACTCCTGGACGTGTTAACAAATACTGGAATTCAAGTCCCGGGTTACGCGGACGACATTGTTTTAATCTGTAGGGGCAAATATGAAGATACCCTATGTGATAGAATTCAAACTGAACAAAGGCTTACTAGTGGCTGGTGCAGGAAGGTGGGACTGCGGATCAACCCAGCCAAAACCACCATAGCACCATTCACTAGGAGGTGTAAGCTTGATCACCTGAGAGCCATAACATTACATGATATGGAGGTGAAACGAGAAACAGAGGTCAAATATTTGGGAATTACACTAGACCAAAAAGAGGGAGCGGGTGCCGGTGTCCAAGGAAAATGTACTTTGAGCCAATGGGCAGGTACACTAGCAGGCACTAGGCAGGCATCAACAACGGTCCACGACAAGGGGATGCCCTATCATGCTCCTCAAGTCCACGCAACTACTGGCGTATGCTGACGAGATCTTGGGCTGCACAGTAATGAAGGCAAGACGACGTACATGGTGCCAACATCAGCGCAAAAAACCAAAGAACCAACATCATCAAAATGCACTGGTCAAACAAGAAGAATAAAGATACGGGGCTACAACTTTGAGAAGGTTGATAATTTTTTCGATCTAAGGTCGAAAATCACAACCGATAACAGCTATGACGATGAAATCCGCGCCTGGTTGTTGGCTACCAACAGAGCTTACTTCAGCTTACAAGAACTGTTCCGCTCGAAACGTTGCGTTCGGGAGAAGAAACCTTCGAAGAATTTTTGACTCCCTACATGCGAATGGACAACAGGTTGCGGTGGGCAAGTCATCTAACTCGTATGGTAAGGATAATTCTGCCTGGAAAGTCTATCTATGGTAGAGGCAGATCCTGCTTCAGATGGAGCCATGGTGTAGGTCAGGACGCCAGACAGTTTTTATGGATATTGGATTGGTAGACTTCGGCAAAGAACCGGGATGTCTGGAGTTCCTTACTAAGGCAGACCGAATACCGGTTGTTGCACCGTTGATAATGATAATCTTAACATAGTTAAACCGCACAGCTGTTTTTGATTTCTTGTTTCACGGCAACTCATTCAATTTATATCTACTACAACGTTAACGTAATTTACATAATTAATGTTTTGAGTGAAAATCTAAACCAAATTCATTTTTGTAAACCAAATGGTAAAAACTAATGTTATCAAACGTAGAAATAAACTTTCTACTATAACCTCACTGTCGATTCTCCAAATCGATTCATGGTGTTTTTACTTCTTTCTAACTTTATTTTAAATTATGAGTTTATGAATTAGCAAAGGTGCAAAAGTTGCACAATAATTAATCGCAATGCCTTCTGTCTCGAAGCAATTCATGTTGAAATAGGAAGACATAATTATATACAATATGTATGTGCATAAGTATCTATTTGAATTAATAATGTAAGCGAGTTTCCTCACTGTAATTTTCACTGCAGGGTAACAGAGTGTAACGTATTTGTACTACTACAAATGGACTTTACAATTAAGTTCCTCGATTCGACTACACGTTAGTTGGTTGAGATATTATTTTTTCAACTTTGACAAAAAATTCCTTTATTAAAATGAAATGAAATGTTTCTGCAATTTTTCCTTTTGCATTAATACATAAAAACATTGGAATTGAATTTCTTCATCAATTCATTGTAAAGAAAATTTGATTAATGAGATTTTGTCATTTAATTGGTTTAAATTACTTTGATCCCATTGATGCGAAATTTGGTGGGACTAACAGAACTATAATGAATGATCAAATATAGTCACTACATCAACATATCAAAGTGACTTTTTCTAATAACGACAATTCTTAGGACATTCTTCAGCAGGCTATCAACGACAGCCAGAGACAGCCACTGACACTAGAAGCCTGTACTGCTCTTCTATCGCTATGTGCCACGTATTTTCAACTAGCGTCCTACGCAGTGAAGGCCACTACGCCAGAGTGAACGCCGAATTCTGGGGTAGTGGCTTTTACTGCGCGGTATGCCTACCAATAGAATTTTCCCAATTTCTTAATGTATGGCCTATCTACAAGGATGTCCGTCTTCTAATTAACATATAGATATGTATCTGGGTATCTGGTCCGTACGTCAGCATAACTCTATGCTGGAGATTATATCGGACCAGGGACCTCCAATAACAGAACGAACATGGGTTTTGAAGAAAGTTATGAACTTTTGTGGAGCAGCGAAGGTCCTTTTCCATGTGTTGCTCCCATATAGTAGCAAAAGATGGAGATAGTGCAGTTTGAGGTTGTTGTCGAGGTGTAGATTTTGGATAAAACAGCATAAACAGGTCTGGCGCTGTTAATGCGAAATCGAGTTTGGAACTACCGTCGGCAAAAACTCAGATGTATAAATTCAAATTGTTTGGCGCCTTCTATGATCTGTATATTGATGGAGAAAAAAGTACGATGACTCATCAGACTATATTTATCGTCCGCCCAACTCTCTTTGACGCCTTTTCCAGAACTCTTTTCCCAAGGTCCACGATACGGAATGTGAGCAAGTAGTTATAATACTGAACACCTCCATAAAATTAAGTAGTTTAGGTGACACCTACTTCGGGATTTTGATGAAGCTAGTAAAGGATGATCTAGAGCAGGAACCAGCCTGCGCTCAGTTGATCAAGTTTTTATTGCAGGGAACTTGGAAATATTATTCCAATTATCTCACTAAAGACAGCTGTCCCACATCGAGGTCCTAATGAAAACATCTGAATCACGACAAAAAAATTACTAAGTTTGTTGTAGATTTCGTCCTTCGAGAAAGATATTTTCGCATCTCATAAACTCAATGGAGGCGGTATTTTTAAATGCTGTTAAGCAGTATACCCTATGCCTTTTAATCCCCTTTTTTATCAGTGCTCGTAATAATGAACGTCTTTATACCATAGAGGCTCTTTCATATTTGTAAGCCTTTACTTCTCTCTTTCTTTCTCAGTCGATCATGATCTCCCTTTTATTCTCTGCGGTAACTACACACCTCCTTCGCATCACCTTATACATATTATATCCTCGTATTTAGCACCTAGATAATTTATAAATTCGCTCCGCTCCCTCCGTTCCGGCATAGACATAGTCTCTTCGTTGTTATTGTTGCTGTTTTCAGTAAAACTGTGCTTCAGCGTCATAATCATCATACTTAATGCTGTTCAAGTGATAAGCTCACCGCAGCAGCAGGACAATAAGCTTGTATTACCATAATTCATCAGGTGCTCAGAGGTGGCGGGGAGGAAGACGGGGCGGCAACCCTGTTGGCTGAACCAAAACCAAGTGGCCGAGGAGAACCTCCAAGTGGTGGTACCCGGAAACGCAGACTCATCTGAAGTGGCTTCGGCCACGAAACCTTACCAGGGGTATACTGGTACCATGGGAACCGGGGTAGCCCCTGGACTCATATACTTCGGGAGAATTCCTGTCGTATATGAGTACAGCTCGGTTGTTTGCGGTTGGTCCTCTAGTGGGAGCTTCATGGGGGTTGTTGGTGATGCTCAAGCGAGAAGAGACCTTCGGGCCTCGGCGTGGTGTTGCGTTTCAACACGGGTGCCGCACTCCTTAGTTCGGTAGAGATTTAGGTAGGTCTTGCATCCACCAGTATGAATGCTAAGCCATGTACTTGGTATAGACTGGTACCGTTGTTGCTTGTCACAGCGGGGCTCTGATTGTGGTCCCAAAATCAATCCGTGTCTTAAGAAGACCGTAGGATTAAGTCTCCACGACAGGTACCTACGTTAAAACCCCAAGGACTTAACCATAATTCATCAGTTGGTACCAATTGCATTATGTAGAGAAAGGCGGCAGAAAAAAATACATCCTACAACAAGGAGATATGGTGAACACAACGAGCTGAAATTTCAAATGCGTTAAAAAGGAAAATATACACAAACAAACAACCGAAACGAGATTACGGGCAATCCAGGACTCAACGGAAAAAAAGAAGAAAACTGGGATTATACAGAATCACATTTCTCGAATATGGAATGACATATGTGGGACAAACAAAAATGTTTGTGCACGCAAGGCTGCCAAAACACATCAAGGAACTGATATATGCAAAAGGGTCTGCTAATCAGCACATTTGTTCAACACCCAACAAATTTGGTGGGAAAATACAGAAGTTGTTCCGAAAGTCTAAACCGTTTCTTACCCATAAACCACGCTATAAGTGACATAGGATAAATGACGTAGTTATTTAGTAACAGGTCTTAAATTTTAAGAAGGTTAAATGCGACAATGTGTCATGGTTGTACCGGTTGTCCCGAAAATTCGCCAAAGGGCTTTCCTTTCGAATGTGTTTAGCTAATTTTCGGAGGCTTGGGTTAGGGTCCAAGTTTCGCACTCATAACATAGCACTGGTCGTATGATGGTTTTGTATATGCGGAGCTTCGTGTTTCTGTGCATATGATTCGATTTCATTATGAGCTTGACCTCGTCAGTCTCATTGGCATCCTTTAATAGGCTGCTATCCAGATATATAAAGTTGTCTACGAATTCGATATTGAGGTCCCCTACGCTGATGTTTGAATGAGCTGGCGTCCTACTTCTTGTTTGTATCATTATTTTCGTTTTGTCCTCATTGGTACGTATTCGAGTGTTGGGTTGAAAAATGTCAGCGCCAGTTCGTCGCCCTGCTTCAAACCAGTACGTGTTTCAAAAGGATCAGTCAACCTGTTCTGGATCCTCACCTGTGAGATCAACCTGGTCATAGTCATCTTCGTCAGCAGTGCTAGTTTAGCTGGTATACTAAATTGTAGCATTATGCTGTACAGTACTCCACGATCTATAATATGGTATGCCTGCTTGCAGTCGTCAAAGATTTGGTATACGTTATATTCCCAGCACTTTTGCAGGATTAGTTTAATGGTAAAAAACTGGTCGGCTGTGGAGCGACCCGAACTGAAACTGCTTTGGTACTCGCCAATGGGTCGTTCGACGTATGGTCATATTCTATTCTCCATAGTTTTCGTTAGAATTTTATAGGACGAACAGACTAGTGAAATGCTTCTGTAGTTTTTGCAAGGCAATCTATCCCCCTTTTTGTGGATAAGACAAATGATGCTCCTGCGCCAGTTGTCTGGGATCTCCTCGTCCTCCGAGATTCGCAGCAGCTGTTGGTGTATCGCATTTAGGAGACCCTTTCCATCGGATTTTAACAGATCAGGTTGAATCTCATCCGCTCCCGGTGCTTTGTTTGATATCAGTGACCGCACGATGAAATTAACTTCCTCTGTTGTCGAAAGATGTGTTGTGGGGCAAGGATCCAATACCGCCATCGATTTGGGCTATTTGTCGGATTCAGAAGCTTTTCCAAATAGGACTCCCGTTTGTTTCGTTTGTTGATGCTGTTGGTATCCCTGATGATGTTTCCATCTTTGTCCTTGCAGAGATTAGTTCTGGGTTAATAATCGTTGTATTCACTTGCCTAAATGCTTGTCTGGTGTTTCTATTAGCTAAGTTTTCATTAAAGTTCAGCAACTGCAGGTCAAAATATTTCCGTTTCTTACGTCTAATTATGCCATTCGAAATTCGCCGTAGCTCGTCATGCTTTCCTTTTTTGGCTCTGGTTGCATGTTGGATATATTATCGGTAGGCTTTGTTCTTTGCGTCCAATGAAATTCTGCGTTTATCGTCAACCTACTCAATTCGCATTCGCCTGGAATTGTATCCCACCATCTTCTCTGCGACTTCCTTGATGGTTAAGTTAAGTTAAGTTCTCTCCAGGACCCGCGTACATTTGTGTTGCTGATGTCGTGTAGCATAATTGATAGTTTTTCCTCCAGGACGGCTGTATATGCCTGCGGTGTAGCATCGTTCAGGAGTTTATCAGTCGCGAAGATTTCGGTAGGGCAGATTTCCGATTGGTGCACTGAGGAGTTGAAAAAATCAAAAATGACTGACGGTTTCGTCCAGGGCAGAGGCAACTCATCAGACGCTGCCTCACCTCTGCCCTGGGAGCAGCGTGACCGAAAGTGCCAACAGGTGGAAAGACGCTCCCTTTTATCATTGCAAAAACACGACAAGGTTGCGAGTTATATTGGACTTAAAACGCCAGTCGTTGTAGTCTAAGCTAGACTAAGGCTAAAGCTAGGTTGTTGTTTAGGATCTCATCATCAGACGCTGCTTCACCTCTGCCCTGGGAGCAGCGTGACCGAAAGTGCCAACCGGCCGAAAGACTCGCAACCTTGTCCTGTTTTTGCGATGATAAAAGGGAGCGTCTTTCCACCTGTTGGCACTTTCGGTCGCGCTGCTCCCAGGGCAGAGGTGAGGCAGCGTCTGATGAGTTGCCTCTGCCCTGGACGAAACCGTCAGTCATTTTTGATTTTTTCAATTTTTAATGCTTGGGGTGCTACGCTCCAAACTAGGGATCCATGGACTAAAAAACGAGGGAGTAAGTTGCTCCTCATTTAGTCCGGTCCACCATCATGTGGATGGGGACTTAGGATCCCGCAGATCCTAAACAACAACCTAGCGCTGAGGAGATTCTGCACCGATATGTTGCCTTCAGCAAGGGACAGTCTGAATTGCAGTTTGCTCTTCGATAGGATCCTACATCCAATACACTGGACGCTTATCTTTTACCAATGGGGCTTGCACGTTGATGAGCCAGAAGTTGAAAATAACGAGTCCTGATGCGAATCCCACACAACCTTTCGTTGATAAGTTTGAAGATGACGTTGTGCTTTGGTTTGAGCTGTTTGTTCACTATAAATGGAACTCCACAGTCCTTGTGACCCGACGGTTTGCCGGTTTTGTAAATTGTGTGCGAATTCATATCGTTTATTCCACTACCAAACCAATTTGTTTCTTGAGGTACAATCATGCTCAATTTGTAAATCTCGACCTGTCAAAGGAGAGCCTTGATTGCCCCCTGGTTTGCTCAAAGTGCGTACATTCCAGGTTCGAAAGAGTAATCAGTTAGACGTTTGCTTGGTCGTTTATCCGTCCAAACCGAGACAAATGTTCCAGGTTTCCTGATATGGAGTACTTTTTTACATGGATGGGTTGTCGGCCTGACGCAAAACCCTATCCAGGGGTGGCTTCGGTGATACCTGCTTCAAGTGGTTGGAAATGTGCCAGAGTTCACATAGCTATGTTGCAGGTCTGGCTATGTAAATCGTAACGCCATGCTTACCTGAGACGTTTAGGTGTAACCCAGCCATTAAGGCTACAGCTATCGATCCTTCATTATATTCCCACATCCTGTCTTACTGGAGTAATATTTAAGGTTGAACATCCTGCACGAGCACATGTGGATCGGTAGATGTCCTTTGCTGTTCTTAGAAGGAGTATTAGCCTCATTAAATTTTAAGACTTTCACGGATTTCACTTCATTCATTTCAGATAGACGAAAATGGCGGATCTTACACCAGTGCAAAGTTTTTATAAGGATAAAACGGTGTTCATAACAGGGGCATCTGGATTCATGGGTAAAGTACTTATTGAAAAGCTACTCTATTCATGCTCGGAATTGAAGGAAGTTATTATATTGATGAGACCAAAAAAGGGAAAAGTTCCTGAAACTCGACTGGAGGAAATGTTTCGACTACCGGTTCGTATCTACCCCTTCGATTTTTTGTTGGTTCTTCATATTTTTAATGGATTAATATCTGCTTATGTACGGTAATAGATATTTCAAAGAATAAAAGAGGAGAAACCACATGTGCTGAAGAAGTTAACGATCGTTCAAGGAGACGTTACATTCGATTGTTGGTCATATATGATTAAAATACTGGTCAAAATATTATAACTCTTTTTAATTGTAGCACTTGGACTCAGTGGTGAAACATTGAATCGTATAGTAGAAGAAACAGCTATCGTTTTCCATATGGCGGCTACTTTGCGTCTTGAAGGTAGTTTGAAGGATGCCATTCAAATGAATACAACTGGAACGAAACGAGTTCTGGATATCGCTAAGAAAATGAAAAAACTTGTCGCATTGATACATTTATCGACAGCCTTTTGTAATTGCGATCAAGAGGTTATGTATGAGAAAGTCTATGATTTCCCCCACCGACCAGAAGATTTGATCCGTTGCGCTGAATGGATGGATGTTAAAACTTTAGAGACCATATCGCCTGAAATTTTGAAACCTCATCCCAACACCTACACATACTCGAAACGGTTAGCAGAGATTTTAGTCCGGGACCATTATCCTCAACTGCCGGTTGTTATTACTAGGCCCAGCATTGGTAAGTGTTGACTATTTTTCCTATCAAGTGATTCGTTCAAAAGACAGATAATAGAAAAAACGCAGGGTAGGAGCTATACAATTGGTACAAATGAACAGACATTGATAAAAGACAGTCCGTTTTCCAGTTTATTTAAAGGTCCTTTCACTTATATATCTCTAAGTAGGTCTGATTACAAAATTGAGAAACTCTAATTCTTTCGAACGAATACTTTGTAAATATGTAAATTTTGTAGTTTATTATATAACGCGAAGATTTCGTTATAATATGTATATACTATATGTAGATCCTTTGGTCGCAATTTAAATATTCTGCAGGATGCAATGCTTTTATTTAATGTAATTCGTTTGCTTTCACTTCGTTTGCTATAAGAAGGATTTCTGGCCGTTAAAAGATATGTACATATAAGCAGAGCGTAGCTAAAAACATAATTATTTAATTTAAATTAATTTAATTTAATTTAATTTAATTTAATTTAATTATATTGTAAACATATCAGTATGCTTACGGAAGAAAATTGCTGTTAAGCCAATTTACCTCTTTTTCCTTCTTTTGGAAATGGTTTCATGACACGTATGGGGGGATGTGGGATTTTCCCACAATGTATATATACTAGTTTCAGAAATTCGGCGAGTTTACACTTCTGCACCGATCTGTAAATAGAACTTAATTTTAAAAATTTGTATGTTATAAAGTAGTGAAAATAAGTAGTGTTAAGTATTTGGTATCAACGTTTTTAAGTTGATATGTTATGAGTTGATTATATTACCTGTATACAATTTATTCTTCTTTTTCTTCAGTCTGATCTCATCGTGATCGGCTTCGCCATTTGGCTCTATCGAATGCCTGATCTGGGTGCAATCTCGAGACTTTCAAATCCCCATCTAGCGTATCAAGCCACCGTTGTTTAGGTCTGCCTTTTGGTCGTTTACCATCGACTTCGATGTTCAGACCAATCTTGGCAAGTGAATTCTCGTTAGCACGAATTGCGTGACCATACCATCGAAGACGCCTCTCTCGAAACTTTTCCACGATCGGTGCAACTCCATAACGATCGCGGATATCCTTATTTCGGATGTGATCTAAACGTGTGACGCCACTAGTCCAAAGTAGCATCTTCGTCTCCCTTACCGCAAGACGCCGTTCATTGTCTTTTATAGTCGGCCAACACTCAGAACCATAGAGAGCGACTGGACGGACGACATTGCGGCAAATTTTAGATTTGAGACGTTCGTTGATACGACGATCACAAAGAACACCAGTTGTGGAACGCCACTTCATCCAGGTTGCGTTAATGCGTGTTCTGGGCAGATCACTGCCGCTGACAGTGATTGTGCCTGTTTCATGGGGATCGGTCGTCAAAAATTCAGTTTTGTTTAAATTCAATCTGAGACCGTGTTGCATGAGGCGATCATTCCATTTTTGAACAAGTTGCTTGAGATCATTTTTGCTATCAGATGCTAGGAATACATCATCTGCATACAGTAGCGTGTAGGGCGCTGGACGTTGGATATCCCGTGTGATGATGTCCATAACAAGAACAAAGAGGAGTGGTGAGAGGGCGCTTCCTTGATGAACACCAACAGAGACACGAAGCGGTTTTGATACACCCGCCATACTTCGAACTTTACTTTTCCGATCGTGGTAGACGAATTGAACCCAATGCACAAGTTCTTCTGGTACGAAGGGTTGTCGTAAAGCATACCAGATGAGTTCGTATGGTACACGGTCAAACGCGTTCTCTAGTTCCAGAAAGGCAATGTAAAGAGGGCGATGATTCTCACGGTGTTTCTCCATGAGTAACCGCGCAGCGTGTATTGCGTCAGTAGTTCCGCAGTTCTTGACAAATCCGGCTTGATTCACGGTTATTTCAACGATTTCGCGAATACGGTTGTCAAAAATGCGTCCAAAAATCTTCATAGTATGGGAAAGTAACCGGATCGGACGGTAATTTGAACATTCTGCTGGACTACTTTTCTTTTTCCATATTGGAACAGTAGTACTTTCTTGCCAGTCAGATGGTGTTCTTCCTTCCTGAATAACCCGGTTAAAGAATTCACTGGGCAACAGTATTGGGTCCAAGCTCCTCGCTTTCCAGAGCTCAGATGCGATGTCGTCAGGTCCTGCCGCTTTCCCCGATTTCATTTGTTTTATTGCCTCCTCATCTTCAGTTGCGCTGACTGGTAGAACTGGTCCAAATGTCGGCAATGATTGTGGAAGTGGAGGATGAGCAAATTCTTCAGTTGAAATCTGCTCGAAGTATTCTCGCCATCTATCCGTTGTGGCTCGCCGGTTAGTAAGCAAAGTACCGTTCTTGTCATTAACGCAACAAAAGTGTTCGATATCCTGTGTGCGTTCATTACGGCTTTTAGCAAGTCGATACAGATCTCTCTCGCCATCCCGAGTGTCCAGTTTATCGAAAAGATTTTTGAAATGGTTCGTTCGGGTGACAGCGATCGCTTTCTTTGCTTCACGGTTGGCATTCTTATAAATTTGCCAATTAGCAGGCGTTTTATCGTCGAGAAATTTGTGGTAGAGGCGTTTATTTTCACGGACCTTCATTTCAACATCATCATTCCAAAGCCAAGTATCTCGGTTGATGTACCGCTTACCCGGCTTGGTGACCCCGAGGGTTGCAGAGGTCGCTTTGTGGATCGTGTCTTTCATTTGTTTCCATGATTCTTCCACATTCGTAATGGTCGGCAATCGTATGAGTGAGACCGTTTCTTCTTTCTTCTCACCAAATCGCCACCATTTAATGCGCGGCGGGCCAGTGCGTTCCTCACGCCGTTTTATCGGTGGCTTAATTCGCAGGACAGCAATCAACGGACGATGTTGAGGTGCGATGGTCTCATAGGGAACGACTTTGCAATCAGTGACAGTGGTAAAATGTTGACGTCTTATGAGAATATAGTCGATTTGCGTTTTATTGTTCCCACTATAAAATGTTGGAAGATGAGACAATCGTTTGATGAACCATGTATTCATAAGTACAAGGTCATGGGTGTCCGCAAAATCGATTATACGCTCGCCACCTTCATTGCGCGCTCCGAACCCCTTTCCCCCATGGTACCTGTTACCGTCTGCCTTTTCACCCACATAACCATTAAGGTCGCCGGCAATGATTATATAATCGTCAGCAGGCACGTGACAAGTGTTTTCATCGATAAGTTGCCAGAAGGCATCTTTCTTGGAATCAGGTCGACTTGCCTGTGGTGCGTACGCGGTGAAGAAGTGAATAGTGCGATCAGCTGATATAATGGTGAGTTTCATCAGCCGATCGTCAAATCGTTCGACTTCTTTAATGGCATCACGAAAACCCTCTGAGATGGCAATGCCAACACCATATTGATTGTGTGGGTTACCAAAATAGAGAAGTTTGTAGCCATTTTTACCGCATTCGCGTTCAATGTCGCAGCTTTTGGCACCAGACCATCGGGTTTCTTGCAGTGCGCAGATATCAATGCGCCTTTTCCGAAGGGCTCTTGCGAGTTCCTCGGTCTTTCCAGTTAGGGTACCAACCAACCCATACCATGAAGATTTTTGGTACCACCAACGTTGTGTGCGGACTAACTTGCTTACGTCCTGACGCCGTCCATGCGTCAAGAACCTTTGCCCATTTCTCGACAGGACCGGGGCCCGTCCTGGCGCGTCGACTGAGGTGGACGCTCTAGCGTTTCTCCGAGGCTTGTGATTCGTTCCGATCATCATGTCTGTAACGACATTGTATGCATTTTCTTGGTCGGCCTGTCGCGGGACCTGTCACCAAGAGAGTTCAGGTAGGGTTTAGCATAGTGGAATAACTCCAACTATACTCTATTTATCTCTTCCCCTGATCTCAGCATTTTATTTTTGTTTTACTGAGGTTAGTACAGAGTACGTTGCTTCAAAACGTCCTCCTTTACCTGGGCTTGGGACCAGCATACTATGTTAATAGCATGGCGGGTGATTTTGCATTATGCCTCCAAACCGTAGATAGTGGATCTCGAATGATTTTGGAAGCAGTCAATAAATGCCTCTGAACAAATAATAACTTCTAGATAAAAAGATGATCTTCAAAATAAACTGAAATTCAAATCAAATGATAATAGCGACTGTCTATAAAAGAGATGAATATTATTTTCACCATGAATCTGCGAAGTGAAAAGAAAAAGTGCTCCGTGTCTTCCGGGACATTATCGCAGGTAGGGCATTTAAGTGAACTGTCAGATCTTGATACTGAAAGTCAGTCTGTAAATTTAACGAACCTTTTCGAATTTCATCGGCCAAAATGTCCATTGGTGTTATTTCAGCAATGGCATACTTCATCCGCCTACGGGTGTATTCCAGACCTCGGACATTTCGCATCAATCCTACCATGGGATACCTTCCACTGAGGAATGGAATAGGTTATTCTCAAAATATCGGTTTCTAAGAAGTAAAAAAAACTTTGCTCGTGGTGGAAATGAAGTCGACTAGAACTAGAACCTCCTGAAATAATCATTCATGCTGCTTATATGTAGTTTATTGCCAAAACATGGTATCTTATGGCCGGTTTTGAAGTGATGTCATTCCCTACTCTGATGCGGAAACCTGTCCTCTTTCGGCGCTTCATGATGAGCACTACTTTTGTTTTATCAATTTTCAATTCAATTTACTGCATTGAAAGCATTTCGTAAGCAACGGCCGCGTAATACATGTTAGCAATACCTTTTTCACGTCAAAGCGTTCACCAATTTGGTGACATACACGGTTGATCTGACTAGGTAGGTGAAATTTTCGGTTCACAATGGGGAGCATTTATTGTCGATTACTCATTCCAGCACTTTCCTCATAGTGTCTAAAAGACATATGGATTGGCGTACTAACTCCTAACCCTCGAAGGATGCTGGAAATACCCCCACTTATCAAACATGTCTCGAATAATTCTACAAATGTAAACCTAATCGCCACCTTAAAAACAAACAAACCTGTCCATGATATCTTTGGATTCTACCAATGTGAGGCTTCGAGAAGAATAGCCTCTATAGACGATTGTACGGCTTATTTTTATTTAATAAAGCTGGTTGCGCATTTCTTCATAAATAACTGCCTTACTTGGTTGAGGGTCGCCCACAATGCCGCTCAACCTGTCGAATCAATCACTCAAACGTTCTAATAGGCTCGCTTATGTATTATAGCAATTTGCACTTTCGATCGTTGATTTGATTCAGCTTCATTTTCGCACTCTAATCAGTATCAATATATCTACACCTACTGTGTTGACAACAACGATCAATAGCACTATTACGTGCTTTCGCCAAATGTTTTTGCTGGTCTTCTTACGATCGCCGCCCATGTGTCACCATAAACTTTCGACTTACCCTCTAAGGTAGTGTAGATTTTTGCCTTAGAAGTGATCCTGTCTCTAGCGCCTTGCACTGGATGGAGATCTCATGCGGTTGAGATCGTTCCGTAATATTCTTCCCAAGCAGGAGCTTTTAACTTGACAGTGGCATCCTTGAGCCTTATTTTGACAGCCCTTTTCAGTCCCAACATGAGATTTCCTTTTCAATTGCTCCGGATGCTGATGAAAATTCCTTTCAGGTCTTTCATTTACTGCAAACGAATTTAGCTAGTGCTGATCAGGTGGAGGGTTTAGGACCGCTTGTGGTCAAAAGGATGTTAGATGAGAGTGTTAAGTGGCAGGTTAGATGAAACGAATGCGAGAAAGATTAGGCCACATATGTGTACATAAAATGTATTTGTCAGAGGAAGTTCTATCGTAGATTTCAAGTTCGAGATGGGTTTCCTCCTGACGGGGCATGCTAGCCTTAATGAGTTGCTCTTTTCACGGAACTTTGCCTCCAGTTAAGATTTTTGTTCTATGTGGGGCAGGTTCAGGACTGGTTTCATGCTCTCCATGTCTGTTCAGCTTACTATGAAATTCGGTATCTTTATATCTTTTAACTCAATGTGGTGGTTGTGGTTCTCCGCGTCGGGCTAATCTAAGTTAGACCTTTGGGAAGGGCCGGCCTCGAGCGCTCAAGGTCTGATCGCCCTATCAGACCCAGGTTTGCAAGGAACTCATCTGATGTGGCCCTAGCCAAGAAGCTAGGCGTTGTGCTTATTTTTTATAAATTCAGGCAGCTCAACGACTTTAGCTGCAATGATAGTGAAAAGTGGGTTGTTAAGGTGATATTGTCCCTCAGCTATTATACTTTCTGCGGACGAGGAGATCTTTTTCTGTACTCCCTCAAACTTCGGGGTATTCCCGGCGTCCCTGATCTATGTCCCTAGCGGCCCTAGGCACTTAAAAAGATGTTAACATCGTTGAGCTTCTCTTGAATGTCTGTATCTGGCTCTCGTTGCAGAAGTAGTTCGTGCCAAAACTTCAGGGGGAGCTGCAATTTGTGCAAAACAGAACCCGAGGTAACGAACTCGAGGAACTGACGTTCAACCATCGCGTTTTTGACCAAAGTTTTGATTTAAGATTATGGAAGCTAGCTTCCTTCATACATTGAAAATGAATTCAGCTTACTTGACTGTTCTTGTATAAATGTATATACTTAGCCATGGTAATGGGTTTGACATCCATTAAATTATGTTTACCAGTTTGATTGTAGAGTGTTGTCTTGTGTGGTTGTTTTAGATTTTTAAGAATTGTATGATGAGATATTTTATGCATTGTAAAATTATATTAGAATGCCAGAATATGTACATACAAAAATAAACTCTTTTGTACCATTATAGCGCAGCAAATTTTTTTTCCGTTTTGGTCTGTTCTTCTAGATTTAATTTAAAACAAATTCTATGATCACTCAAGAAATGCATATGCGCATTGTTATTATTATTATTTTATTTATTTATTATTGCATTGGAAATTCAATTTCCTAAATAATAAGATTGGAACTTTTAAAATTCCGCTTCATGCAATCAAATATATTAAGGGCAAAGGTACCTGTAAACAGCCATAACCAAGTCAATTTTCAGAATTTTTTTTTTCGTAGAAATGTTATGTTTTAAATATTTTGAATAATCTGGTCTTAATTAGGTGTATTTAAATGAGATTTTTCGTTTTTGTCTTAAGAAAAAAAAAATGGCAGTAAGATTTGTACTTGTTTCAAGGAGGTCGCAAACTGAATGCCGAATTGGTGTGGAACTTAGCTTCGTTAATTTTTAGCGTCTTTAAATTTGAACCAAAAGCAATATTTTTCCTCTTAATAACATAATAAAAAAAAATTTATTTCATTTACATATATATACGATATAAAGAGTCTGAACAAAAAAATATGCAACATAAAATTGAAAGCACAAAGGAATTAAATCTGTAATATTTCAGACTTGTTGTCCTTTTAGTACTTGGTTGGGAATCGTCGGTCATCTATCACTGCTTGCAATTCTCTGGGCATACTTTCGACTAACTTTTTCGTAGTATTAGACGTATTTTTCTTCCATTCTTGAAGGATTACGTTTTTAAGGTTTTGTGTAAAATAAAACCTTATTAAAATCGATTCAATGTCTGTCTGTCTGTCTGTCACACGCATTTTTCTCCAAAACCGCTAAACCGATCCGAGCGAAATTTGGTGGACAGATGGGAGCTATGAAATCCCACGCATACAGCGAGTGGCATAAATTTAGGTGGAGTCTAAAGGGGGGCTCCCCATACATGTAGGGTATCAAATGAAAGGTCACGATTTGTACTTTCCGATATTAGTTTTGGCATAAATTGCAAAGTGCGTGAGTAAGGAGGCAAAATGTACGCACTTGAAGTGAGACAGGACTCATTTTCGGAAACTGCCCCATCTTAAAATCCGAAAAAAAATCAGGGTGGTGCGCCTAGATGAAATCTAGGCCTCAAAATATGTCCCATCCCGGTATCTGCTCAAATAAACTTACTCATAGTATATTACTACTTTTTAGAAATTTACTGAAAAACCCCCCTTAAATTCATCCTAGAACTTCCGAATTTTGTATCAGCATAGAGGACAATATTTCATATATACGCGCTAAATTTCGTGGAAATCTGGCAATTAACGCCAAAGTTATAGCAGTTCAAATTTAGCAATTTCGCGCGAATTTACCGCTTCCAAAGCCATGCAAATCAGATGCTGACGTCATAATTACCCGCAATAATTAACATTCGCGTGGAATATTAAAGTCGTATTTATGAAGAATCTATTTATCTGCAGCCCTTTTTAAGATTTTGGGTAAAACACTTATGTAAAATCTAATCTTCGAGAGATGTCCCATTCCAGTATCTGCTCAAAAAATTTACTAATACTACATTATCAACTTTTAGAAATTGACTAAAAAACTCCCTTTAAGTTCATCCTAAGTGTACTAAATTTTGCACCGACATAGAGGACAGCCTCGTGCATAGACATGCCAAGTTTCATGAAAATCCAACTATTAATGGGAAAGTTATAGCAGTTCAAACTTATCAATTTCGTGCTAATTAACAGCATTCTAAGCCATACAAATAAGATGCTGACGTCATAATTAACGAGAATAATTGACATTCGAGTGAAATATTAAAATTCCATTCAAGAAAAATCAAATTCTCCCTAGCCCTTTTTTATATTTGATGTTGGTTAAATTGTTGGTATTTGCTAATAATATTAAACTCAGAGTGTGAAGCGTATGAGGTTGACTATTTCAATACAGTGCTTTCCATCAAATCATTTATTTAAATTACTTTCTAAAAAATAGAGGCCAATAGAATTTTTAACTATGTGACACGGAACTGTCAGGCTAATCGCTCCTCACATCTTCTTCTTTTTTTTCAGCCTTCACAAGCGGGGTCGGCTCGTCGTAATCGGTTTTGTCATTTTACTTTATCAAATGCCAGATCAGGATGTAATCGCGATACCTTCCAATCCCCATCCTGTGTATCATGCGACCATTTTTTTGGCCGGCTTTTTGGTTGCTTACCATTGCTTTCGATGTTCTGACCAATACTGGTTGTTGAATTCTCCTTAGCGTGAATTACGTGACCACACCATCGAAAACGCCTCTCTTGCAGTTTTTCCACGATCGATGCAAACCCATCTCGATCGCGGATATTCTCATTTCTGACGTAATCAAAACGTCTCACGCCACCAGTGCAATGCAACATCTTCGTCCCCATTACCACAAGACGCCGTTCATTGTCCTTTATAATTGGCCAACTCTCAGAACTATAGAGAGCGGCAGACAGACGACATTGCAGTAAATTTTAGATTTGGGACGTGCGCTGATACGTCGATCACAAAGAACACCAGTTGGGGAATGACACTTCATTCAGGTTGTATTAATGCGTGAAACAATTTCATTACGCAGTTCTCCATTGGAAGATAGCATTGACTCGAGATATTTAAATCGCTGAGTTCTGGCAATTACAGTAACCTGCCCTTCAAGATATTTAAATCGCTCAGTTCTGGCAATGGCAGTAACCTGCCCAGAACTGAGCGTTCTGGCAATGGCAGTAACCTGCCCAGAACTGAGCGATTTCAATATCTCGGGTCAATGCTATAAGCCAATGGAGAACTACGTTATGCTCCTCACATAGGGAAACACAAAACCTTTTATACCTGAAGCGTCAAGCTTCCGGCTTCCCGACTTGTTTAACATATTTTGTTAGTGATGGATACTTCGCGGGTAGTTTTTTTTTTCAAAAATGACACCACAAATGTTCAATTGGCTTAAGATCCGGTGAACATTGGGGAGTTTTGAGTTGTTTCGGGGTGTCGTACAGCAACCAGAGCTTAAGGTTGAGCGCCGCATGCTTGGGATCGTTGTCTTATCAATACACGTCCTGTACATTCAATTTGGCAGCACTAGGGTTCAAATTATGTTTTAATATATGTAATATTTATACTGGCCCATCCAATTGCATCGATAATTTCCAAATTTTCGACTCCATTAGCAGCCATATACCCCCAAACCATAATTTCGCCGTCACCATGATTTACTGTTGCTGATAATTTTTTCCTGTTCGGGGTTGTATTTGCTTTTTTCCAAACTATTTGCTTCCCATAAGAGGCAAATACATTAAATTTACTTTCACTGCTCAAAATTACATTTTTCCAAAAGTCGAAACTGTGATTCACTTTTATTTTAACGAATTGGACTCTTTTCTTCCTATTAACTTTGGAAATGAATAGCTTTCTACGAGAAACTCTTCCATTAAAGTAGTGATTCCGAAGCGTTCCTCGTATCGTTTCCTCAGAAATAGGTTTGCGGATCAGGTTGTTTATGGACTTTTTGAGTTCTTTGTTGATTTGGTGTTGAACATATCGTTCATTGAGAGGCGTTATTAGTCTTTTTTGCCCCCTACCTTATTAAAATCGGTTTACTGTCTGTCTTTTTTTTTTGTTGAGGAGGTGGAAATCTTCAAAAAGACACTGGTCTGGACACACCAGCGTGTGGGATTTTTACCCACTAAAACCACCCCCGACTCCCTCCCTGCCCCGCGGAACCACCATAAGGTATTACATCACGGGGCGGAGTCAGCTTTCTAGCTTTGTCACCTTTCTTCTATACGCGGCGCACGTGACCGCGTTTTTCTCCTCTCCTCTGCTTTTCGCAGTTTATTTTGGATAGATGCGATCATGGAATTTACCGCATCCCAATTCTCATGATGTGCTAGTATTGTCGGCACCAGATTTTCTGGTACCAGCACTTCCCCTAGAGTCTCCTCTAGATTCCTCCTTTCTTCCACAAATCTCGGACAGTGGAAGAATCCAAGCTCTGGGTCCTCTGGAACTCCATTGCAATTTGGACAATCGGGTGAGGTGAGACCAGAGCTCTTTAGCCAACTTTTAACAACACCGATTGCCCCACTTGAGTATAACTCAGCATCTTCGAGATGCTTTGCGACAACAACCAGCGCTATATCGTCAGCGTAACCCACCACTGTGGCTTCCCCCGGAAGGGGAAGATTAAATACATCGTTGTACATGATGTTCCACAGTAGTGGGCCCAATACGGAGCCCTGCGGGACACCCGCGGAAACAACGTACTCCTGGGGTCCGTCATCGGTGTCATACCAGAGCCTCCTTTCAGTTAAATAACTATCGACGATAGCAGCGAGATAGGCCGGAATACCAACCTTCGCTAAAGATTTCCGTATTAGATTCAATTGGTCGAATGAATTGAAGTACCAACTTCTGCCGCTTCCATGCCGCTGGAAATATCCCCTCGGACATGCACGCTTCGAACAACTCAGCGAACATGTCCAGTCTGGATTTCACGGCAAGCTTAAGGGCCTTATTCGGTACTCCGTCCAGGCCCGGCGCTTTATTGTCTCCTATTCTACCGCAGATATCCAACAGCTCGTCTCTGGTGACTGGCGGAATTGCCGCCACATTCAGAGGTGGTTGGAATGTGTCGGTACTCTCCTCTTGCTGGGGGAATAACCCCTGGATGATTCGGCCTTCAATTCTGTGAGCATCTATACATCTGTGTATATAATAGTTAATAGTTCAAAAACAAGTCAGAAGGTAAGAGATTATAAAAAGGTCTGAACTCACTCCCCAGTAGAAGCCCAGACACTTCGAAGGTTATAACTTCAAAATTGTTTGGAATTTCGATTTAAATTTTTCAAGATTTATTATACGTGAGATTACATATGTAGCCGAAAAAAATCGGAGTTTTCTGCACCGGTTACAGATATCTTTCTCCTTAAGTCTCGTTAGAGTACACCATCCTAGGACCAGATTCAAATTCAAATCGATTTTTTTGTTCATCTGGGAAAATAATCTGTAATTTTAGGAAAAGTTAAGGGGGTCATCCCGTGTGTCGGATTCGCAGAATCGAATTTTTTTTTGGCATCAATTCCAAAGTTGTCGATCGGTTTGTATGCCGCAAGAGTTCAAGGTTATCACGTTGAATGATATGGGCTTCTTCAAATATGTGCGCTGCCACTGATGACCTTATGGACGACTTTTGTTTCCAAACACAATTTGCAGCTTCCTTGATGTGCTCATTAAATCTCGTCGTTATCAGGCGTTTCGTTTGTCCTATGTATATTTTATTGCAGTCGCTGCACGTTATTCGGTAAATCCCGCTTTTTTCTTCCGCTACCAAAGGATCCTTAATGCCTCCCAGTAAACTCCGCAAGGTGGACGATCGACTCGAACCTACAATTTCCAGTTGGTACTTTTTTACCCAATTCCTGATGTTGTTAAATAGGTAGGAATATGGGATACTTATTCGTCTGGTGGTTACTCCTTCTGCTGCCTATTATGTTGCCTGACTTTGCTTCCAATCAATTTCTCTATGGTCTGAGAATTATACCCATTTTTAATAGCGGTGTCAATAATGTACTGTCGTTCCTTATTGAAACCGTATTCTGAAAGAGGGTATGTGATCAGTCGGTGAATTATGCAATTATAGGCAGCCATTTTTTGGGAAGATGTGTGATGTGAAGTTACCGGTATCGTTCTCTGCGTTGCTGTAGGCTTACAGTATATCTCGAACTCAAGCTTTCCGTTAGAGTTGACGACATTTAGATCCAGGAAAGGTAGAACCCCATCCTTTTCTACCTCTAGTGTAAACTCTATTTTATTATGAATCTTGTTTATAGAGGAAATGACCATGTCTATGCCGTCCCTTCTAACGATCGCAAATACGTCGTCTACATACCTAAACCATACTTTAGGCATTATTCCCCTCGATTCAATTTCTTCTTTAATTGATGACATGAACCTTTCAGTGAGTAACGGCGAGAGGGGGTTCCCCATCGCTACTGCCGAAGTAGTTTTGTAGAATCTGTCCCGAAATGTAAAATAGTTTTCGTTCATGCAGAGCCTGGCAAGGTTAGCATAGATGCGAACTTTTCTTCTCCATTTCGGGCCAGATTCAAACTGGTTCAGCCATCTCTCGAGTTTGAAAATTGACTCTTTCCCTGGTGTGTTGGGAAACAATGCCTTTACATCGAACGACACCATCACCTTGTCATCACCCATCCTCTCAATGCGTTGCAGCTTCTCTATTATGATAACTCATGGGAGTTAGCAATTGAGTACTTACTATTCGTCGTCCCAAGGTTCTGGCACTCATTAATCAACCACTTGGCTATGTTGTACGTCGGTGAGTTCGAGTCCGCAATGATTTCTCGCATTTCATCTCCTTCCTTGTGGATCTTTGGTTGACATCTGATTCTTGGAAGCGCAGGATTAGGCATTCGAAGTCGCCCAATATTCGGCAATACCACACTAGCTTCCTTCAACGCTCGATCGACCCTTTTGATGGATTCGGGCAGTGGGTTGTTCCTTAGTTCGAAGAAGTTTCCACTCTCCAATTTTCGAAAAACAGCCTGGTCATACTTAGTTTTTTCCATGACGACGACGTTGTTCCTTTTGTCCGCCTTGAGAAAGTATAGCGGTTTATCACGAAGTTCACGTATTGTTTTTAAATCGCGTTTACAAATCTTTAACGGCGCGTTATTCCGAATGATTTTAGTTAGACCCGTACGAATTGCATCTTTGATTTTGTTATCCAAGAATTTTATACCCGCCTCGATATTAACCACGGTTTCGTCGACAACCTTGGTTGGTGGTACTGCGAACTTAACGTTAAAATGCCGTTTACTTTTTTTCTTAAGATGATCACAGCGCCCTCTAGCGTGGCAGCAGAAAAAAACACCTTCTTTTGGAGATGGCCTGTATTTCAATAACCAACTATGCTATCGGGGGGGAAAAATTACGCACGCTCAAGATATTAATAAATCTATGGTCAAAAATTCGCATTTGTATCTTTATCCAGTTCTTCACAAAAAAATTACAAAAAAAGCCAAAAAAACGTCCTTCACACGGAATGACCCCCTTAAGAAGAAAAATAACATTGGTCAAAGTACGCTGACAAGATTTGGCTCTCCGATACAATGGGTCAAAAAAATATTCATCTGCTTCCCTTTTCCGTGATTAACTTAGGGTCTTCATAACTAAATAAAAAGGACAATGTTCCGTTCAAGTCCTCAATTTCTCTCTATTATCTATTCTTTAGAAATAAAATGAAAAATTGGCATTTCACTCCATGTTTATAAAGAAAAACCAAAAATACAAAATAATCACCAGTATTACACATCAAAAAAGTATTCGTCTTCTTTACATTTTCTCTTGAAATATTACCAGATAACGGTGAAGTGTTTATTTTTCATTTTACTATAGATTGATTTTACTATAGAGATAGAGAGAGATAAAGAATAGGTAATAGAGAAAAATTGTGGACATGAAGTGAATATTGTCCTTTTTATTTAGTTATGAGAATCCTGAGCTAATCATGGAAAAGGTAAGTAGACAAATAATTTTTTGACAAACTTTATGTGGAAAGCGCTTAATTACACGCTGAAAGATCGACATTAAAACATTTAACTGCGATTCAGTTTTAATTGACTGCAAGCACTTTGTCCAATTGGCAATCCATAAGCTTTGTTACTTTCCTTTTTGGTTCCCTATGTTTATTCGAACCATAATTATCAATAATTTTTAAGAAACTTCAAATAACTTTGTCACTGTATCTTTACATCATTTTCATATGACTGAGTTGTCAATTGAAATGGTAAGCTAAGATTTTGAATTGAATTTTGAATGGATAGCTCCCATAAATACTTGTTTGGTGGCATGCGAGAAAACGATTATTTAATTGAAATAATAAAAATTTGTTGTTTTTTTTCGTTGGTGTGGATATTTATTCTTGCATAAACCGATATTTCGGGAACCACTTGTTCACTTCTTCAGTGCTAACAAGTTTGCTCATATGTAGACATTAAGGTTCTATTTATACTATTCTAAATCTATACTATATACTATGATATTATAATTATGGCTAAAAACTTGTATCTAGGTCCTGAAAAAGAATAACAAATAAATATTTATTTATTTTTATTTCAATTAATTAATCGTTGGAAACACCGCATAATTTCACTCAGAGAAACGATTATGGTTCAGTTTGCCAATTATTTTAGCGGAAATTTCTTATTTTTTATAATAATTTCAGGAATTATTTATGCATTTTTCGGTATTTTGATTTAAAAATAATTATAATAATGAGAAATATTAAAATTAATGTATATAAAAAATAAAAAAAATATTAAAATAAATATTAACATTTTCGTGTAAAAATAAAAATTAACATTTTCTGGAATAATTTAACAAAATGTGAATCTAGTCAAAATATTTGATGCACATTATCTTTTTTTGATACACCTGATTCGTTCATAGAATTTGCTTTTAATTAAATTTAGAAAAACACTCCGAAATGGAAACAAATTTGGGGCGTCTGTAGTTATAAATTTCTACAAAAATTTCTGTAAAAATCTTCAAAGGTCAGATGGAACTTGTAAATATGATATACAGTGTTTCGCTAGTTCTTAAATAGAAAGAGTATCTAAACAAACTTAAAGTAAAAACATTGGAACTACGTTTCAAACCAACTGTGAACACTAACGGTGGCTTGGCCAAATAGTTCAAATAAATAGTTCACGTGGACATGGGTTTCAACACTCTTTTCTGAATGTACGATTTAAATATCGATTGATATCGTCTACAGTTGCACCGTCGGCTTTCGAACCCGTTCCTGGGTGGGTCGACAACTTGAACGGGCCAACTGGTCTAATTTTGGGCGCAGCGAAAGGTGTTATTCGGTCCATGCTGATCGACGTTACGCTTAAATCTGAAGTGATCCCAGTCGACTATGCCATCAATGGTCTAATTATTATAGCTTATGAAACTGCCATGCGCGAAGAAAAGTATAAGCATCCTTTGATTTTGCGAAAATATACACCAATGCTATGGTGATATTTCCACCTAAAAGTTCCTCAATCATGCATTTTCAGAGCAGCAGAGGTTCCTGTTTACAATATCACTATACCGGAACGAAAGAAGTTGCCATGGAATACAATCATCGAGACGGGTAAAAAAATAGCCTACCAATATCCATGTGAAATTGGGATCTGGTATCCGAATGGTTGTGTGACAACGTCAAAATTTTTACACATGTTTAATGTGATATTGTTCCAATGGCTACCAGCGTATTTCATCGATTTCATTCTGCTCTGTATAAGGCAAAAGCGCTTGTAAGTTATTTAAGATTTTCGACTAAAGGCCGGGAAACGCTCATGGAAATTTCGATTGGCAAAAGTACATATAAATATATATGTGTACAAAATAATTCTGAGTTTCGTAAGAGCTTGTTCCACGAAATTTTGTATTTTACTATCTGGGAATATTGAAATTAATGGTACCTAATCCGCTCGACAAGTATTCTGGATACTAGTCGACACAGAAACAATTGGATCTCAAAATTTGCGAAAATTCATTTATTGGGAGCCACATTGAAAATGGTTTGAAAAAGGTTTAATTGGCCCTTGCTTAACTCAGAGTAGAAAATCCAGTTTGGAGCATCTATCTACCGTGAAGTTTTCTGAACATTATTTTTCACTATGGCTGAATAACCTGAAATTACCCTTTCCGATTTAGCATGATTCGCGTACAAAAACGAATTGCACTCGGTCTGACTCTTCTTCAATTTTTTACCATGCATTCGTGGGACTTCAAATCGGAGAACTATGAACGTTTGTTTAAGAACCTGGGACCGAAGGATAGAAAGATGTAAATGCAATTGAAATATGACAAAGAATGCGCGTGATTAAATGCGATTCCCCTTCAACATGTTGACATTCTAGATTTAGTATGGACATGGATGCTGCGGATGACAAGGAATATCTGAAAAGAGCAATTCTGGGCGGTCGGCTCTATATTATGAAGGAACCGCTCTCCACGTTACCCAGAGCCCGGCTGCAATTGCGAATGTAAGGAAGTTCTGCTTACAACGTGGGACCAGTTAAATATTTTCATTCCATTTATTTTTTCTAGATTTTATATCATTGATTTGCTAGTTAAAATTTTTATCGGGACTATTTTGGTCTACTTGGTTTCATCGAAACTCACCTGGTTCAATTGAAGGCTTCATTCTGTGGAATTGACTCGTTGTTATTAGTTTAATGGATGCATTCTTATTTTAGTCGAGTTTTACATAAGGAACACACTGTTACTGGTGTTTGGAATATATGTAGTGTTACTTTTATTAGAACTTATCCGGATTAAGTAGAACCAAGGAAGATAAGATGTTACCATCCAAATTAGTTTGGCATCGTGTTTGCAGTATGGACTAAGTTAATCAAGCTTGAAACTGAAGTTCTAGGTCATAGAGCGCAAAATTTTGCCATTGAATCCAAAAAAAGCATTGCATACGACTTCCTTTCGAGATAGCTGCATCTAAATATAATTGTGTTCCGTTGTTTATTTAAATTAATTTCTGTAACAATGCCTTCAAAACGAATAAAGTTGCTCGAGTCCGAGCTGTCCTCGGTGAAGTTCTAACAGATTTTAATTTTATCATCAGAATATAAGCGGTTGTATCTTTTGCGGGAAGTTGTTGACTGTCTCCTACTTTAACTATCTAAATACTCATATTTGCTGAAAGAATTGATTTTTATTAAAGTAAAAAGGAGAAGGCTGGAATATTTTAATTTTAATTATTATAATTTTACTTAAACGCTCAATATAGGTTTGTTAATGGCCCCAGGCATATAAATGCCTCCATTACTATGGGAGAATCATTGTTTGTATAAAATGAGAATATTTCTAAGCAAATAAGGAAGGATATTGTTCCGCTTTCAATTTATTTCTTTTAGTTATGTAGTTACAAAGTTAAAGATGGCAAATTGATTTATTGAAAAATGGGCTTGCAGGTCTTTTAATAGGATTAGGTGAAACAACGCCTCAACTCATCAATAAATGCGTATACGAGCATAAATAAAGGATCAAAGCTAAGCTCTATATATTACAAATAGACAACACTAGAATTAAGATTGAAGATTCGCTTTTGGAATAATAACAAACATTTGTCATGCGTGTCTTACAGTTTCGCCAGCTGCTTACGAACCCTTACCAGGATGGGTGGACAACTTGAACGGACCAACCGGTTTGATGATTGGAGCTGCTAAAGGGGTTATTCGGTCTATGCTTTGCGATGGTCAATACAAATCTGAAGTGATACCCGTCGATTATGCAATTAACGGGTTGATAGTTATTGCCTTCGAAACAGCTACAGCCAATCCAAAGTATAGAAAAAAATATCGTTTTTCCGTTGCTCATAGTTCAACCATTTGCCTTTTTGCATGCTTTTTATAATCCGCATCCTTTTACGTTAATTATCAACAGCAAGCGAAAGTATTTTTGAATGCAATTGTTCACTTTCAGGCCCGAACAAATTCCTGTTTACAATATAACATGCGCAGAAAAAAAGAAGCTACCCTGGGAAACGGTAATGAATTTGGGCAAAAAGCTTGGCTATGAATATCCTTTCGAAGCAGGGGTTTGGTACCCAGATGGGGGTATAACCACATCGAAACTCTATCATACAATCAACGTCATCCTCTTCCATTGGTTGCCAGCCTATTTAATTGATTTTCTGCTATTATGTGCGGGCCAGAAACGATTGTAAGTGAATGACCGTATTTTAATTCCTGAGTGATGGCTACCTTTTATTTTTTGCTCTTTTAGCATGGTGCGAGTTCAAACCCGAATTTCAACAGGTTTAGATGTTTTGCAATTTTTCACAACACGTGCTTGGGATTTCAAATCAGAAAACTATGAAAAGTTATATACGAATCTATCGGAAAAAGAGAAGAAAATGTAGGTTATCGGCTATGCCCGTACATTTTAGAACCTCTGCGTAAACCAGAGATACTTGGTAGTTATAAATTATGAATTTTGCCAAAAAAAATAAATTCTTGAGATGATAAATTTCTAATTCTGAGTACTAACATCTTTTGAATTGTTTCGTTTTTCTGAACGATAGATTCAACATGGATACTGATTCCATTGACGATGAGGAATACCTAAAAGTTGGTATCTTAGGAGGTCGTCAGTACATAATGAAAGAACCTCTTTCGACTCTCCCAAAAGCCCGCAAACAGCTGAAAGCGTAAGAAAATATTTGATCTTGAATTTTTGGTTTCAATTAAGAATATATTATATAACATTTTTCCTTCAGTTTGTACATCTTGGATAGGACCGTAAAAACTTTACTCCTTGGCTTTCTTCTTTACTTCATCTTCTCGCGAACTGGTCTTCTTGACGTAATGCTGGAATCTTTTGGATTAGCAAAGTGAAGTTTAGAGAAAAGGGCGAAGGCACTTACCTGATGGATATTTGGTTATATAGTAAAGACTTTGAGACTGTGAAAAACAAATGAACTTGCGCATAGAATAAGGGAGAAGAAAACATAGTTATAGGAATTAATTGTAATTACCATAGATACCTATGCACCCAACTTTTGCGGTACTTAAGATATTGTATGGTGTTTGTACAGTGTTGACATCACTTTTTGTATGGTTTGTTATTAAAAGTTGTTTATATAGATTGTATTTTTATTGTATTTTTCCCACTATTCTTCATTATAAGGATTATCCCTACGAAATTCAACCGTTCATTATAAGATGTAACCGTCTTGAAAAACAATATGGTGCAATCTGTGAATATATTTCTAGCGTATACTACCAACAATTATGGCTTTTGAACTGCAATTTGGAATAAATGATTAGAGGAGAAGGTCTAAATGTGGCCCCCCTTTTGTTTTTCGAGCATGAAAAGAAAAATGAAGATCGGCATGTCAAGTTTCATGTGCTATGCATTTCAATATTCTCCTGGTCATTGATTCGTAAGGAAAAAACATGATAAAATTCCATATATTTTTAACAAAATCGTATATTTCGACGTATCCAAAATTTTGGGTTTGATGTAAAGTGTGGGTAATATGGCACCCAGGGGGCCATATTGGAAGTATGAAAAATTCTTTAAAAAATATTCTCCAAAACTTAACAATTAAGTAAAAAATAAACAATAAATTACCTTCTTTTCTTAAAATTAAGTAAATCCATTAATAAAAAAATAATAATGAACATAATAAAAACGAAATCAAGATAAAATACATATAAAATAAAGTTATCGGCAAAAATCGCAAATATAATAATCTCCTTCGTTTCCCGCACAAACGCAATGAGCCCATAAATTGCATCCCTGGCATTGAATCCACTCCTCCCCTTGTTGGTCATTTGAATACCTTGCATCACAAAATAAGCATTCTGCATCTAAGCTCGTTGGTATTTTATCATTTGAAGGTCCTTCGTCGAAGCTGTCGGATTGTGTGTCTAAATGATTTTCATCTGAGACAGTGGTTTTCCCTCCACGGCTACGACTTTGGATATTGTCAGGATTCTGATTTCCATCTGAAGCACTTGATGTACCTGCCAGGTGTGTTCTATATGCAGAAGAAGTGAGTACTTTTGGTGTGGTACGTTTTCGCCCTCGATTCGAAGTTTTATTTTTAGGTTTTGGTATTGGTTGAATAATTTCTGGTGAAACTATGATGTTTAACTGATGATGCAACAACTCATCTCTTTGCGATGCAGTCAAATTTTCCTGTGTGTTGCTCCCTGGGCGGTTTTCGGAAGTGTTTTCATCGTTATAAACTTGAGCTTCTGCTAAAAAATCTGCGTCAGAAAAAATCTGCGGATTAAAGGGGTAGATTCCGGTGACGCGAAATCCATTTGCAGCGATTTCTCCTGTTGAGCTTCGTAGATAGGCTCGACCAAACAATTCGGCGATATCGTAGGGTTTAAGCAACCGATCGGAATGCAACAAGAAATTTCGGATTTCTTCACTATAATAGGTTTTTAGTGCCCCCATAAAGGTTTTATCCAGGGGCTGCAATTTATGCGTGGTGTGAGGTGGAAGAGTAACTATTGTTACATAGTTCTCATGAGCTAACTCCAGAAGTTCAATGTTACGAGTGTGGCTGTAATGCCCGTCAAGTATTAACAGTACAGGCGACTCCTTAGTTGGATTTGTTTTAGAAAGAAAATGACGAAACCAATCGGTGAATAAATTCGTTTGAATCCAGCCGGATGGGTGGACTTTGCCGATAGCACCATGCGGAGCTCCTTTCATAAGTATATCGGAATAATTTTTTCTGGGGAAAATCATCATGGGTGGTATAAAAAACCCGGAAACATTCATACAGCAAACCACGGTTATCAATGATCCTCGTTCCGCAGCAGTTAAAGCACCTATTTGTTTTTTGCCTTTTTTCCCAATTATTTGAGGAACTTTAGATTGAACGATTGTCAGCCCGGTCTCGTCAACGTTGAAAATGCGATCAGGAGGGTATCGAATTTTTTCCATTTCCGCCTTCAAAATCTCAAAAAAAGCCTTGAACACAGGCAAAAGATGTTCCTAATGGTTTCCTTAAAGAAAGTTGGTGTTTGTGTCTTCGTAGAAAAAGGTCTAACCACGAACGCCCTGCTATTTCCTTTGTAAAATTGTTGGGTATGTTATTTTTCAAAGCTAACCGATAGGCCATTCGCCGAACATCTATTCGTGTTAGACCATAGTATTTCGCTTCCATTAGAAGAATATACTCCACGAGTTTCTTTTCTATATTAGGTGGAAGTACAGTTTTCCTGCCTAGCGGTTTTTCAACAATTTTTTCAGACTCTCCTAGATCGTGCACCAACCTTCTTAATGTAGTCCTCGGTACGCCAAACATTTTTACGGCTTTTTTGTAACCCATCGTCTTACTCCTGACTGCATCTATAGCTTTTTTCATTTGTTCCGGGTTCCATGTTTTCCTCTTTTTGGCTACGGTTAACATAATGCTGTTCCGGGGCATCTATAGCAAACAATACAGCAATCTTTAATACTTTTGTGTTTCAAACATCGATTATGGCCCCCGGAGGCCATAATCGAAACCGAACGGGGGGCCATATTAGACTTATGCAATCACAGAAAAAAAAAGCAAAAAATAAAACAAAAAGTAAGCCGTGCTTCAGCATTACCTTGATATGTAATACTGCTGAACCTGTAAAAACTTTTTAGCACAAAACACCATTTAAACATGCCACATTTACAGGAATACCGACAACAAATATCTTCTTGGAAGAAAGTTAGAAGAACACAAAGAACAGAAACTAGAATTTGTCTCTACCATTTGTCATTTAAATGACATATGGATACATGAAAAAACAGCTGTTAAGATTGTGGTTGTTGCACAGTGGCATTTTTATCTGTGGCTGTTTTGTGTCGCGTAGAATCGTAGGGGGCCAAAATACCAGCAGGGGCCAAATTTAGACCTTCTCCTCTATAATTGTTACTGATTGATGATTATCCAGATTTATTTCGTAAACGCTTTGAAAGTGTCGCTTAATTTTCTTCTCTCTATGGGCTTCGGACAAACCAGTATAATGTACTTAGTGCCTTCTCACAATTTTTTCACGATCGGCGCAACCCCATATTGATCGCTGAAAAAATAATTTCGGGTGTGATCAACGCTTGTCACCCCACTAGTCCAACTCATCATCTTTGTTTTCATTACCGCAAGGTGCGGTTCATTGTTTTTTACAGTCTGCCAACACGCAAAACGATAGAGGGCGACAGGGTGGACGACACTGCGGTAAATTTTAGATTTGAGACGTTCGATCGTGGTTATGTCGATCAAAAAGATCACAGTTGTGGAACGCCACTTCATCCAGGTTGCGCTAATGCGTGAAGCAATTTCACAACGCAGTTCTCCATTGGATAATAGCATTGACCTGAGATATTTAAAACGCTCAGTTCTGGACAAGTCACTGCCATTGATAGTGATTGCGTTTGTTACATGGGGATCGGTCGTCAAAAATTCAGTTCTATTCAGATTCAATCTGAGACTGTGTTGCCTGAGGCGATGATTCCTCATTTATTTTTGGAAAATGGCTGGAGATCTTTTTTTTAATGGACACTGGAAAAACACCATCTGCATAAAGCAGTGTACAGAACGTTAAACGCTGGATTTTTCGGTTGACAATGACCATAACAAGAACAAAGAGGAGTGGTGAGAGGGCGCTTATTTGATGAACACAAACAGAGACACGAAGCGACTTTGATTCACCCGCCACACTTCAAATTTCACTTTTCGGATTGCGGTGGAGCAGTTGTACCCTGCGCACGCGTTCTTCTGGCGCTAAGTGTTGAGCATACCATATGAGTTGGTGTGCCATACGGTCAAGCGCTTTCTCTAGATCCAGAGATGCAATGTAAAGACGGCGATGTTTGTCACGGTCTTTCTCCATAAGTAACAGCGCAGCGTGTATTGCGTCAGTAGCTCCGTAGTTATTGACAAATCTGGCTTGATTCACGGTTATTTCAAGGATTTCGCGAATACGGATGTCAAGAATGCGTTCAAAAATCTTCATAGTATGGGAAAGTAACCGGATCGGCCGGTGATTTGAATATTCTGTTGGACTATCTTTCTTTTCCCATATTGGAATTGTGGTATTTTCTTACGAGATGGTGGATAGTCAGAATACTTTCAAACTTTTCAGAATTATGTCCTATATTATCTCCTATGCGATGTCAAATTTCGTACTTCTAGGATGAACTTAAGAGGGGTTTTCCAGTAAATTTCAAAAACACGGTAATATACTATTATTCACTTCGATCAGATATCGGAATGGGATGTATTTTGAGGCCTAGATTCCATACAATTGCATCATTATGATTTTTTTTCAGATTTTTCGGTTGGGTAGGTTCTGAGAACGAGAGCTGTTTAAATTTTTCGGGCACACACTTTGAGCCCTATCTCCCCTATGTTTCACCCAATATCAGAAATAAGATTAGTTTCGAAAAGTACTGACTATATTCGGTGATACAAAAAATGTACACCCTCCTTCGTTAATTCAATTCCATGTATGGGAAGCTCCCTTCAAACTCAACACAAAATGGAGCCACGCACTGCATATAAAGAGACACAGAGACTACATCTTCTCACCAAATTTCGTGACAGTCTGTTCGGCCGTTTCCAAGTAAATCGGGTGTGATAGACATACAGACAAACACACAGACAGACAATTTTTTAAAGGTTGGTAATGTATACGAAATATGCTAGTAAGTTTATTTGTGTGAATATCGGAATAGGATGCCCAGATTTCATATAAGTGCAGCACTCTTATTTTTTCCAGATTTTTGGTTTCCGTAAATGAGTCCTGTCTCACTTTAAGTATCCACATTTTGACACCTTACTTGCACACTTTACAATCCACGTCAAAACTATTATAATATCAGTTTCGAGACCTTTCATGTGATATCCCACATGACAGTTTCCGGCGAGTTTCCCATTCCCAAACTTTATCTCATCCATTTCGTTTCTCCCCCTCAAACCACCACCAAAATTAACCATCTACGATGATTGGAGGCTTTTTGTAATCTTTGCTCTAGGTTCAGCGCATTAATTACAAATAACGCAAACAAATTTTATTAATCTAATTCCTTAATTATAACCTTAGATTATTTTGTTTAAGGATTGAGGGATCCTAAGACCGTATCCACTTGATGTCGGACCCAAAGTATGGGCGGATTTACGTTGAATATAATTCGTAGCCGTCTGGGGTTCTGTGAATTATGTAAACGAGCATTCAACGTCTGCGAGCCGCTTCGCTGGTAGGAAACCATAAAGCCGTTTTAGCCTAATATCTTAGATTATTATTATTCTGGTAGAGGAAGTTACACTGCGTCCTAAAAGACCTACTGTGCTCAACCTTTCATTAAGTTTCTTACTAAGGTTTTTTAGGTTAAGTTGTGATGTCCACGATGTATACGGAAAAATGTTGTTTAAAAAAACCAAAAGACTTATCTTTCCAATTTTCTATATATATTTTTTAAGAATTGCGGGGTCCTAAGTCCGCATCCACTCAGCTCTGACCAAGCTTTGATCGAAAGTATGGGCGGATTTACGTTCAATATAATTCGTAGTCATGTTGTGTTCTGCGAATTATATAAAGGGTCAAAGGGTAGAAGTGAGGCAGCGTCTGAGGATTTGCCTCTGGCCTGGTAAGAAACCGTAAAGCCGTCATCTCCTAACATTTTTTTTTCTATATATGCTGATATTGGAATTTCCGTTTTGGTAAGAGATCAATAGTTATTAAATCATTGAAACTAATTGCGGCCAAAACTATGCAAA
Source organism: Hermetia illucens (assembly GCF_905115235.1). NCBI lineage: Eukaryota > Metazoa > Arthropoda > Insecta > Diptera > Stratiomyidae > Hermetia > Hermetia illucens. The sequence goes on along the minus strand of NC_051849.1, from coordinate 439,820 downwards.
CCCAAAATTCTATCGTAAACACGAACCGTTGTCTGGAATTGGGTACAACCGCTGTATGCGATACGAGCAGACGGTACGCGAAAAAGGCGAGAAAGAGATAACAGTTACATGTCGAATTACCCTTTCCCAATGAAATTGGAAATTTTTCAATGAGAGCACTCCACTACAAATTTTCAAGAAGCTTTGCAAATAATTTTGATTAGCATTTGCTGTGCGGAATCGAAGTAATTATCGGTAAACATTTCAAAAGCCGATCTCGACTACGCTTCCGCCGGTTCTATAGTAGGGGAGGGGCGGCCAGTAACGTATGTACATATCAACATGTAGGGACTATTTGAACACGACCGAGACTACTCATGTATGGATGAATGAATATAAAAATATATATTATGTAGATGCCGCACTGCATCCTCCTAGCAAATTTAAAAATATTCATTAGAAAATCTGAAGGATATACATGAATATGTATTTAAACACACAAAAGAAAGCCTAAATTGCTTACATAACCGGCGTGAATAGCGCATTGGTGTTAATTGATTTCCAAGCAATTCTGTACGAACGGGCTAGTGTGCACGTATAGAACTATTCTGCGAACTACGGATTCCATGTGGTCATATACGTAGAAAGCAAAAATATTTACTGGAAAAATGACAAAATCTCACCGCGGAAGTTTAGAATAAACATCTCACTCCGCGCACACTGGTAAAGTACTAAATCAACATTATTTGCATATATGGATGTACTAGGGCTAGGTACAAGGAGGGAAGTCACACGCAGACGTTAGATTTGAAAGGCGAATGAAGGAGACATTTCGCTGAACATCTGAATCGTCTGGCAAGTGGCTCTCAAGAAGTTAAGTCAAATTCTAAATTGTATACATACCAACTGGTATGTTTCCGGCAAAATAGCACATCTAGAATATAAAATGGAATACGGACCACAGAACAGAGTATAGCAAACACTGTGGTGCCCATGTACATAGCTATGATGTGGCCGTATATGCATGTATGTACTGTTCAGTGAAACTTTAACAAATTTACTCTTTAAAGTCGATCATTTTTACTCACCCAGCCTGAAAATGGTATCTGCGCTTTATGAAAGAAGGCCTGGAATAAAAAGAAGCCGTTAAGAAGGCCCAGGATAGACATAAGCTCTCAACAGTGGAATAAGATCGGCTCACAAGAGAGGAATACTCTAAATCCAAATTCAAGAGGGGAGAAATAGGGGATAGGTCAGGAGTGAAGGTAGGAGCCCGGAGGTCCCGGAGCAGAACTGTCGGCAGTCCAAAACGGCAGCGATGGAGACGTAAGAGTAGAAGTACGGTCCAGAGTGTTTATGGGGGTATATGAACCAAAGCACACGAACAGTTGTATAAACCTCCCAAAAAGAGCCTCAGAACCATAGTAGAAATACTCATTGGTTGTTTTTGGCTAAATTATCACCTGGGGAAGCAAAGGACATCGACCCAGCCTGTCTGCAGATTCTGTGCCGGGAGTAACGAAATTTCCATACAAGGTCTGGGACAATATCATATCCGGCATTTGTACAAAGTACACTGAGGTTCCCGAGAGAATATTTAATATCAAATGCCAAACTGCTTATACATAGAACATATAAAAATTCCTGTTTTTCCTGTTTGATCAGAATACCATTAAGGGGCACACCGCTGGCAATATTATGGGAACTACAACGAGATGCCAAATTTCTTTGATTGTCCGAAGCAGGGGCTCATAGTTCACGTTTTCCTTTAGGTATTACTGTTCAATGTTACTATTGTGGGCGATAGTAACATCGATAATACCACATACGTAGAGCGGACTCATAGAGTCAACTAACAGCACTTTAGGTTTCCCCAATGCATGCTGTAGGCAGAACTATCGAGTACTGCCCGTAGCTGACATTGGTAAACTGGACATGTTCCTGTGACTAGTCCATACTTATATGTAAGGTATTGGTGGATTCCTTTACATACAGCATCCCTGTCCGTATATTGCATCGGCGTTATAATTGAGCATCTAGAAATGAGATGGTTCAATTTTTTAACGCGGTGCCCTTTCATTATGAGCTTTTTATAAGCCCGCGAGGCGACTTTGTCATCCTGAATGGCACACATAAATCCCTCCCTCAGCAAAGAACTCCCCAGTACACAGCCATCAGTTCAGTGCAAATCGATCCACTCCTAGTACTTGAAAGATCCTACTCATAGACTTGAAAGATCTATCCTTCAAGTTAAGTGGAGTCAGTCCGCAATTTGCCTTACAAAGGGTCCCATGCAAGGGACACGCCTGCACCTTGCTGTAAAAATAAGCACAGAGTGAGTCGATTTGGCAGTGATGGTGTACCGCAATATCAACCACACCCTTAACTCCGATGTCACGGGACAAGTTCATCCGTTCTACTACAGATTTTAGGTGACGCTTTCGGAATTTAGATATAGTAGTCCATATTCGCCGCTGGACGTTTTCCGAGAGATACGGTGTGAGCACCAGCTTCACACGTCGCAGAAATTTGCAAAGCAGAGCATCGTTCAAATTACCAACTCGAGTTGGGTCTCCGTCATAGATTCGCTGTGAATGCAATATCCGGTATTCGGCTCGTGATAATCTTTGCGGATGTCTTGGATTCTACACTTGTCTAAACCAATTTCCATCCAAATAAACATGTATTCACAGCAGACGCCTTAAGTAATCATCAGTACCAGCATACAACTTGATGCAATTGCATCAAGCGTGTTAGCTCGCACTTAGCACATAGGCAACATTAGGGTATCTTTGATTTTCAAACCATGCGCTCTAGCATCATTTAGTAGCCATGGGAAGGGTTTAGTGCCATACAAAACCAAAGAGGACTCAACGAATTTCCCTGGAAGATGCCTCTCCGCATGCGGGTGGGCTCTGAGTATTGGTACCCCTAAGGGGTAAATGAGCTCACTGATTGGTATTGCTACATTCCCATGACCGTCATCAAAAACTTTAATAATTTGGGATCCATGCGATACAGACGTAAGACATCGATTATTCAGGTTTGCAGTACGCTGTCAAAAGCCTTGGCATCATCTATATAGCAATTAAAGATATTTCTTTAGCCGTCAGTTGTCTGTATTACAACAATTCGATAATGAGTTCCTCCACCCTTTGATCCACCTTGGACAGAATCTTGTCGGCCTCGAGGTGTGCATTGACGCTTCATATAATAATGATGGTTATGAACTTGCAGAGGGTTAGTAAGAAAGTAATCGGTCTTGTGTTTGCGGGCGGGGGGGGGGGGAGGGGGGGGGGGATAAGGTAATCTCGCAATCAGAAAAGGTGGAAATTCCTGCAGCTGATTAATACCCTGATTTATGCCATGTGCAATCGACCGTGTATACTAGTGTATTTTTCGTTCCAGAAATTCTGCACCTTTATGAAACCAGGACTCCTTCAGTGCGCCTGCTACTTACAGTCAAGCCTAAAATTAATAGGCAAGGAGCAGCTTTATTTACATGAACTAACGATATTTGATCAACATTTTGCGTACAGATACGTTGAAAGTTCATTTTACTTTATAGATTAAATCCAGTGGATTCGTTTTAAAAAGGAGAAACGGGAAAACATTGAAATTGCTTAGAGGATTCACGCTGTAATGTCGTTAAAACGTTCACCCATGAGAAGTCTCAAAAAAATGAAGAGCCTATCTATCATCATCTTATATTGGTTGAGTTCAAATCACTCCTTAAGATTGTGCGGAATCTTATTCGCTACATAAATGAAGTGAACTCCCAATGGCGGGAGAAGTTAAAGATTAGTTCACCAAGCGACTTGGATACCATGTTTACAAAGATAATCAAAGCTGGTAATAGCGAAATATAACACCTTATTGACTCAGGTATAGACACTAATAGCGTAACAGCTAATGCGCAAGGCCATTACATCGTGATGGATGATGCTTTGAAACACGAGTTTCTAGGAGAGCACTTTTAGTCGGTCCATGGACCAAGAATGGTCGTAGAGCCAACGCGACTTTCGGAAATCGTGCAACGAGGTGTCCATAATTGCTGTTTTGCAATGCTGCAAATTTATTTGCAAGATATGGGCTTCATCTACGATTCAGATGAAGATCCGGTGGGCTCCACGTCTCCTCGATGGTTTTAAGAGCTGACATTTGTAACATAACGATCTATCGGCTGTCTAACAGCATCCATGTGGAGGTATTGAGGTTATTCTGGACCCCAGAGTGTTGCAGGACCTCAGCATCATTACGCCCTTCTTCCCTGAGCCTGAGAAAGCACCTATTGAACGATGGCAGCTTGGAAACCCTCATCAGGGTCAGTCACTATTGGCACTGCTCGATATTGTAACTGAATGGATTGATGTCTTGATATTAGACCCATCCATCGGCTACAGTAGCCTTAGCTGCAAATGGAGACTCGGCCGTTGCTGGCTATATTCGATAAAAAAATTGACTGCTTCGTTTTCCATGTATGAGGAAAAGCAAAAGGTGAAAGCTCAACCCAACCTGAAAGACCTACGCGAAAATTTCAGCAGGATCCAAAGAATTAAGAAAGGGTATCTCTTATTAAACTCAAAAAATCTAACGCCACCCAACCCAAAGCGGATATCTTTCGAAACTAAGGTAAAAACTCGCTTGAGATCGCTGAGTTGGTTAAAGGGTGCATACCGGGGGAGATATTTGCTTCATCGTGGAAACGGCAGAAACTGGTACTGCCGCTAATTTCGACAAACTTACGGGAGAGTTATCATCAGATATATCGTGTAGATGCTTTGGAGAAAGTATTGCTGATGGTAATATACAATAGATTGCTTTTAGTTGTTTAGAACTGAGGAGGTCTTTTTGATCGGTAGTATGGATTACCTAAATCAACTATTAACCCAATCAAATTGGTTATTGGATTGCCATGAAAAAGATAATATCAGCAAATTTTGAATGATGATGGCTTTGAACTTAAGAAATGCATTGAATTCAACAAATTGGAAGCTCAGAATTTCCTTGCATTCATAGCTGGGTGGTGTGGGTAGTTCTGATGACAGTGGAATTACATCTTAAATTCAAAGAAAACATAGTGAGAAAGGAGACGAAAGAATGTTCGGAGCAGAGACTTGGAACGCTGGTACCTGTGGCTTTTGGGGGCCAGCAAGCGGGCTTTCGGTTGTCGATATTCGTCGACCGCAGTCGTGGTAGATAACTTGGCGGCGAAAAGAGACCATGAAACAAGTGGATTCCTTGAAGCGCGGCTTTACTATCATGAGAATGCCAACATTAGGCTTATAAAAAAAATAACTTCTTAGAAGAGCATCAGCATACAGAATATGAACAGCAGTCTTTACTTCCAAAGAATAATGATGAGGAAATTTACCCTTTAAAAGCAAGAATAAGAGAGAGAGAAAAGCAACGCCCCGTTTCAGTGGCGTTCAGAACAAAGTTATGTAATTTGATAGATAATTTGGGAATGCGGAGAGCGGTAGCGAAGCTTGTGGCTAAACTTCTTACTGGGTATCAAAGAAATCGTTGCGTTCAAGCCTGCCATACTGCCTCGACCTACCCGATCTACTAAGCAGATTCAGATCCCTTAGGCTTCTACCTGGTTCCCTAGGACGAAAAGCGGTTTGAAATGAAAATTCTTTGTCCATATCGATGACGGAAAAGCTGCAGAGTAACTTAAAATTGGCAACAGCCGATTTGACAGTTCTTGGTTGTTTTGAAGTTAGCATGGCAGTTCATCATGAATAGATCGCACGTCTGGACAACGTATGCAAATTGCTCAATTTTTTTTTTTAAAAACATTTTTCAATTTAAGAAATTTATTATTATGGGGGTGCTTATAATCGTCCATTAAAGCAAATAATTTGAGAAACTATGGATCGTTTTCACATTTTAGGTAAAAGCATTGATTCATGTTTTCAAAAATGATGATGATTAGATGATTAGAACGTTACAATCAACGGTGAACGCTACATAGACATGCCTAGTAAGTTTTTCGTGTCCCAATTCTTCTTCTTCAGCCTTTGTCCCGGTTACAATCGGGGTCAGCTCGTCGTGATTGGCTTCGCCATTTGGCTCTATCGAATGCCTGATCTGGGCACAATCTTGAAGCTTTTAAATCCCCATCCAGCATATCAAGCCACCGTCAGGTTGCTATTATACTGAGTGATAATTTGATTGATTACTTTCTCTCATGTGGGGCGTTAACCTCCATATTTAGACGAATATACAATAAGAGATCATCCGGTATGGATGACATTCCCAGCGTTTTGAATAGATTGCAGCAAGGGACAGTGACTGCGTCTACACTTTTTTCAGTGTTTGCCGGTGCATTACTGAACTTGTTTGAGTATAACAAATCTCTTAAAAGGTCGTTGGTTGCTTTCGCTGACGATCTGATAGACTACACGGCACATAAGAAGGCAACTGAGGTGTAAGTTGCACTTTGACATTACGACATTATGTTCTCCACGAATAGCTGGTGGATGAAAAATTACCGCGAACGAGGATGGTTCTGAGCACATGGGGTGTGTCTTGGCAAAGGGCTTCCACATAATGAGCACATTAAAGTCGCGCTAGAAATTCATTCTTTTCTCTTCGAAGACTCTTCTATACTCCACGTCTTAGTCGGAAGGCTAGGATCCCTTGATGTTTTACTTGGTTTAACTTAAGTGATATCTAGAAGGAGGAAATAAGAATCTTTGAAACGAAATGTCTGCGCTCTTGTACGGGGCTCAACAGGACTGCCTCGTCAAATTATCAACGTTAGGTAACAAACGAGGTGATGTATGCAGTTGCTGCTGAGCCGAGAATCGTCACAGTCACATATGTTAGTACGATCCACTTCTTCAGTAGCTTTGTACTACAGAAGGGGGTATGTCGCTCCGTTACGTTAAAAACAAAAAATTCTAGTTTGAAGTCAGCTACTCCTTGTCTATTAATTCTTTGAGTTGATTATGGCTCGTTGAATCTAAATTCATACTCGGTTTAGTGGGGTCACGCAAGCTCAGCATGCCGGGCGGGTAACCCCCAAAGTCCACCCCAATATTGTTTTGCCTCCGTCTGGACTGTCTCTGAAAAAATTCGCCGTACCGTCGCAACCAACTGCATACGACAGAAAGTTTCTGCTTTCGTATGTCCAGAATTTGAACTATGGGTGTCTCACGGGGTGGCTTATTTTTGGTAAACCCGCCAGTGCTGATTTGAGTCAGCCTAGCGAACTCCTGCCTTAGTGCTCCGCGCCGACGTTCCAGACGAATTTTCCATGGTGGATTAGATGGTTTTTTCCTGAGGGATGCCAGCCGGGCTAGAATATGGGGAGGAGAGGTGTTCACGGAGTTGGACTTGGGATTTCCGCCCATCAAGAAAGCTAAGAATTAGCTTGCAGAGGTGCGGATGGAACTGGAGGACTTCAGAAAGCTTGTATGCGAGTCCGTATTGCCATACAGAGTCGAAAGCCTTCTTTATGTCGAGGAGACAGGCTATGGTCGGAGCGTTCCGGTTGAGGCCGAGGAGGACGTCCGATTTGAGCACGAGTAGTGCATGCTCGACTGAGTGTTTGGGGCGGTTGGCGAATTGGAATTGTGAGATTGAATGATTGGAGTCACAGTGCTCGTCAATAATGACTTTGATGATCCGCTCGAAAATCTTAGCGGAGGATGAGAGGATTGAGATAGGCCTGTAGCTATCGGGATTTAGTGGGTTTTGGTTTTTTTTGGGGATAGGAACAATTCGAGCACTCTTCCAATCTGTTGGGAAGTGGGCGTTGATAAGGCAGTGGTTGATGATGGAGGACATAATGGGGGCAATGCTTGGGGCGCATTTCTTAAGGACGATGGAGGGGATTTTGTCAAGCCCAACCGATTTCTTGTTTTTGGAGGCGGCCATGGGCGCCCTGACAGAGTCTGGACTGACAAAGTGGATGGGGAGGATATTCTCTCGCTGACTTGGGTCGACGAGGGCATGGGTGAAAAGGTTTTGTGTGGGTTGGGGAATGAGGTAGGAAGGGTGGGTTAGGAGTTGAGAGATCTTTCCGTTTACCTCGTTATCGAAACTTGGTTCACGGAAGTGGAGGGGGCAGTGGTGGGCTTGCAGGAAGCGGTCGGCGAGCACTTTCACTTTTTCTGTGGGTGGGATGTTTTGGGGAAGGATCGCGTTTTGTTGGACTGATTTGCCCAAACGCGGACAGGTCTTTCTGTATGTGCCAGGGTTTAGCTCAGTGTTGGAGAGGCGGTTGTGGAGATATTGGGTGTATAGGGTGAGGATTCGTTCGCGAATGGACTTGTCCAGTTCGCGGATTTCGGTGAGGAGGTGAGAGGATTGCGGAGAGTATTTTTTCCTAAATAATCTCCGCCTGAGGGTCTTTTTATATTGTATGTCGGATAGGATATCGTCGGGAAGGGTGATTACGTTGCGGTAATTTAAGGGACTGGAGGGGATCAATTCGTCGCATACTTGCCGAACTGCTTCGGTGTATTGACGAATTGTGAGGTCGATGGATTCGTTAGAAACTGTACGGTTGGATGGGAGTAGGAGATGTTGAAGTTTGGTTTTGAGGGCAAGGTTGATATGTTTCCAGTTTGCACGCTGGAAGTCAGGAACTGAGGGTGGGGTGGACCGAACGACTCTGTCCGGGAGTCTTATGTTGAGGATAACGGCATCGTGATCACTGATGCCGGGGACCGTTTCGAGGAAGGGGAAGGTATTCGGGTTGGGGATGACAGTCAAGTTACTGCTGATCAGGAAGTGGTCTAGGTAGGAATGGTAGTGTGGTTTGTTGAAGGTCGGGAGTGCCGGACTGAAATGGGCTAGGTTGATGATGGGATTTGAGGTTGTGAGGAACAGGTGGAGCTGATCCCCGTTGTGGTTCGACCGTGCATCGAACCAGGACGGATGCCTGGCGTTGAGGTCACCACCTATGATCAGGGAAAATTGTTTACCGGGAGAGCGGTGTAGGGACGCGCAGAAGGATTTGATCCGGAGAAAGTCTTGTGTGTCGAGGGATTGGTTGGGACAGTATACAGAGGCAACGAAGACCGAGGTTGATTGGGATTCGAAGGACATCAGTGAGATTTCCATGGATTTGAAGGTGTTCAGAGGTGGGTGGATTTGGGTGACTAGGAATTTATCGGAGATAAGGACGGCCGTTCCACCACAGGTGTCGCGGCCTTGAGGATTGGACTGAGGTCGGTCCGTCCGGAAGAGGTTGAAGTTGGGAAAGGAAGGATTGTATCTATAGTTCAACCTAGTTTCACATAGGAGAACTATATCGGGTTTGTGCTCGCCAAGGAACAGCTCGAACTCATGTCTGCGGGCACGGCCGATGATTGAGTTGATGTTCAACTCAATTATCTTAACGTCCATTAATGGATGCCAAGATACCGACCATTGAGTTGAACATCTGCAAGAATTCTTGCGATTTCCTGGCGAACTCAAGGAAGTCTGGATTGGAGATGGTGGTGGGTTGAACTACGTTGTTGGGAGTCCGGGGAGAGGTTCCGCTTCGTGCGGCGTCGGCGAAGGACACGGACGGACGGGTGAACGCTGGGTTCGTGATAGGACGACCAGCGGTGCGGGAAGTAGTTGAGGGGAGAGGGCGGGAGGGAGGGGCACGTTTTTATGCGTTCCTCCTTGCCACCACCTGGATGAACCGTGGGCACTTCCGGTAGTTGGCGGGGTGATCATTGCCCCCGCAGTTGACACATTTCGGTGCCTCCTCAACTGTTTTGGCGCATTCGCCAGGGCCGTGTAGTTGGTCACACTTGACGCACCTATAGGTGAGGTGGCAGTTGGTTGCCGCGTGTCCGATGCGCTGGCAGTTCTTGCACTGCAGCACTTGCTTGTTGTGGATTTGTTCGAAGCGAACAACCATGTGCTGTACGGCTTTCACCTCGCGCAGCTGCTCCTCGTTGAAGGTTGCATCAAAGGTGACCAACCACAAGTCGAAGTTCACGTTGTTAGTGAAAGGAAGAGAAGAACAATAAAGGAAACTACTATGTAATGCGGGTATGTTGAAGTATTTTCTAAAGGAAATTAAGCGGACGCGCATACATACATACAAGCAAAAATAATGTTAATTGAACTTCGGCCCGAAACTGGAATAGTTACGTTGATCATCAGATGAGGCTGTGTGTGACTTCTTTAATACTTATAGTTTAAAATTTGTGGTTTTGGGGTATATATATTTTCTGACTCGATTGAAACTAAAAACTAAGTGGTTCGGTCCGTTATCAAGTGGATGTGGACTCAGGATTCCCTGCATCCTCAACAAAAATTCACTTCGGCTTAGTTTAGGTTTGAACATACGACGGACTTCACTTCAATATAATTCGTACTTATGTCTTGTTTACGATTATATATAAATGGAGCAATTACCACCTGTTGCCAGACCAACTGAAAGTCCAAACCATCATCCATGGACTAAGCAGCAAAAAAGCCCCAGGATGGGATATGATTACAAACGAGTGCATCAAGAAAGCACCGAATAACATCACCGAATCAATCACCGCAGTAATAAATGCAGTACTCCGTGACAGAACATATCCAAAAGCATGGAAAAAGGATAACATTATCCTTCTGCCGAAACCGGGAAAGAACCCACCCTTCACACTGAACTGGAGACCCATCAGCCTTACTTCCAACAATTGGAAAAATTGCAGAAAGGATAATACGGAGCAGACTGCAGGATCAACTCAACGAGCTCAACATCATCCCAGAGGAACAATACGGATTCCAACGAGAGCATTCATACGAGCTACAACTGGCCAGAGTAGTCCAGCACATTCGCAGTTAATTAAACAAGCGGAAATCGACCGGACTAATAATGTTCGACATATCGAAAGCTTTCGATAAAGTCTGGCACGCAGGGCTCGTAGCCAAATTGAAGAAATTTAAAATATCTGATTCACTGATAAGACTAATCCAATCCTTTATTACAGATCGAAGTTTTAGGGTGGCACTGGAGCAGCACCAATCAACAAAAAGAAGAAAGAGGCAGGAGTACCCCAAGGATCGCCGCTTTCACCGCTGTTATACACAGTATTCACGGCGGACATTCCAAGACAATTCAACCGCTTCACAGAAATCTCCTAATTCGCGGACGACACATGCCTCTTCCACACTTCGAAACAGGCACGCCTCATCACAAGCAATCTTCAGAAGGCAACCAACACAACGTTGGAATACTTCAAAAAGTGGAAGATAAAAATAAACCCGGAGAAGAACCAGGCAATCTTTATCACAAGAAAGAGAAAACAGAAACCGGGGAAAAGCATGCACAGGTACGTTGAATTCCCTTCACCCTTTAATTAGAACTAAGAAACTAAATATTAAGAACTTTTAATTTATAAGCAATTAATTCGCCCATCCCTGCTATACGGGAGCAGTATTTTTTACCAAACGTGTAAGACATATAAAAACCAATTACAAATATGTCAGAATATAGCTGTAAGAAAAATTTTTTAATGTCCCGCATTACATAAGAAATTTAGATATACATAGCGATTTAAGATTAGAACCTATAAATAAGTTTATTAAAGATAAAGCCCTGAAATTGTTCAAAAAAATTGATTCCCACAATAATAAAACCTTAAATATTTTAAAAATAGAAAATCAAAAAAATGAAACCTATCCTAGCTTAAGGGCACTAGTATTGTAAGAATATATAGAATTATAAGGTAATTAGTATTATAGGATAATGTATGTAATATTGTAAGTTAAGATGATAGTATAAGATAAGATAAAATTATTATTATTATAAGTGTTGTAGGTAATTTATAAGTAGTATAAGACAATAAGTATTATAACGTTTGAATAGAAAAAAAAAACAGAAGAACGATAACAACCCGAGTAAAAGATGGACAACAATGTCCACAGAGAAAAGGGGAGCAAAGGTGTCGAACACCAGCTCCAGATACATCACAGTTCCAAGACCTGTTGCCACTTTCGTTCCCACTGCTCCCTGGGCAGAGGTGAGGCAGCGTCTGATGAGTTGGCTCTGCCCTAGACGAAACCATCAGTCAACCTTATGTTTTTTGTATAAAACTAAATTTATGAAACTATTATTAAAATAAACTTCAACGATAATATCTTATTGATAAAGATTTGAAAACGATATATGAACAAAACCGTTTATAAAACTGCAGTTTTCTAGCTTACTTAACTTAGAAATATTAAGGGTCATTACGGAGCTAATGTATGTATCTAGGCCCATGTGTATTTTGACTACCATACCGATTCCATGAGCACATACCGTGTATATCTATTCATATTTACGTTTAATGCTCGAGTGGACATTTTTCGGGGTTTTTCTTGAAATTTGTACTGTTTGATTTAGTGATTTTACAACGATTTATCGGATACATCATCGCAACCAGTTAAGTTTGTAAACTTCCCAGATAACCATTTATTTTAAATTTACCTTTTGACGTCACCGTGTTTACGGTATCGATAAGAGCCATTGACGGTTAACAAGCTAATTCCACATGGAGGAAACTCGAATTGACAATTTTACGTTAGATACTTCTGAAGTGCACAAATATGATGACGCGACTATAGGTGGTAATGCAATATGCATACATAATTGACACCTACACAAAAGCATCTGTATATACGTAATGTTTACTCTGTTTTTCATTTCTATTAAACGGCAGCAGTAAGGATTTATCTATTCCGGATTTACTGGTTTTTAAAAAATCCATTAACAGTTTTACCATGCCTATAATGGTAAGTTCTTCAATGATAAAAGATTTGTTCAGAGACAAAAAGGGAAAAACTTTCAGGATGAGTAAAATAATGTAAAAAAAACTGATTCTCATATTAAGAACTGGCCAAAAATATAGTGAATATGTATTTAAGTCCTTTAAGTAGGAAATGTGGAAAATGTTGTGACAACAGGAAACCATTTTCAGGTTCGCTTCGCCACTGACCATCTGAGGATATGCAACCGATGGTTCCGGTATTCATGAGCGGCGATACTCGCACGATTTATACGAGAGCTAAAGACTTTTTGTGCGTTCAGGAGCCAGCTCTTCGGGGGCATTTTCCCATAATTCCTTATCCACCGACCACCGGTGCTCAGAGCTGGCGGCGAGGAAGATGGGGCGGCAACCCTATTGGCCAAACCAAAACCAAGTGGTCGAGGAGAACCTCCATAGTGGTGGCACCGGGATACGCTGTCATCACTTTGGTTTGCTGGCCGTGAATCAGTAGGCGAATGCTCCAAAGACCTAATTAGGGCGATCAGACCTGAGTCTGCACGGGGACTCATCTGAAGTGGCAAATTGGTCACGAAACCTTATCAGGGGTATACTGGTCCTATGGGAACCGGTAAAGCCCCTGGACTCACATACTTCGGGTGAACTCCTGTTGTATGTGAGGACAGCTCGGTTATTTGCGGTTGGCCCCCCTAGTGGGAGTTTCATGGTGGTTGTGGTTGTGCTCAAGCGAGAAGAGACCTTCGGGCCTCGACGTGGTGTTCGGTAGAGATTTAGGTAATTCTTGCATCCACCAGTATGAATGCTAAGCCATGCACTTGGTATAGACTGGTACCGTTATTGCTTGTCTCAGGGGGGCTCTGATTGTGGTCACAAAATCAATCCGTGTCTGAAGAGGACCGTAGGATTAAGTCTCACGACAGGTGCCTACGTAAAACACTATGGGCTTCACTATCCACCGACCACCGTTAAAGTTGCCTCCAACTCTCTTCCCACCTGTAAAGAAACTCTTTGTTCTGGATGGAATGCGTGAATAATGGGAAATGTTCTCACACAAATGTGATTCACTTACGAATGTTGACGTTCTTTGCTAGATCATCTCCAACTTGAGGAGGTTAAAAGTATGTGAATTGTATTTGCAAACTATCCGCCACCGTAACCGCTCTAAAAATATGAAATTGGTAATTTTTGGTGGTTGGGTTTCAAGTGGGGGAATTCGCAGCTTTCAAAACATTATTTTTCTAAGAGCAATAAACTCTAGCTTTGCACAGACAGCTCAATCGATGTATTCAGAAAGCCACTGCTTAGCTGAGGACTTAAATAAACGTGGTTAAAAGGTGTAAATTTCTTGAGCACATACATTGCATACGATCAATTAGTATATGGAAGGTGTTCACGTGCGAGCGGTCATTAATTAACAGAGATCAACAAAACATAGAGCACACGTAGCCCATTGACTGGATGCTGCTAATCTGTTGCTGAAATCGTTAAAATTCACGATGCCTAGGCCCAGACAGATCATCGCTTATTGCAGCCCCTTCTCAAGGTTTCCACCAATACAACTTTGCTCGAAAAGATGTTTGTTTGCCATTATCTACTTATCTGTATGTGAAAAAGCCTGCGATAGTTATAAATACACCTGCATTAAGCGTGAATCGATCATTTAGAATTTGAATACGAATTAGACCTCTTTCTAAGATAAGAATTCCGGGATAGCAGCGGTAATAGGAAGGAGTAAATCTCACCCAACTTGCGCTAATTTCGAATATAGACGGTTCAGTAATAGCTAATGTGAAAAGCGACTTTTAATTGGCCTAAGTTGCCCCAGTGGAATATGTTTGTGCAAAAAGTGGTGAGTATGAATTTTGTGTTTAAATTTGAACTAAAAATTTGGGTTATATGTCCAAATCTATGAGGACTTAGTGAGGTGGCGGTTTTAGGTTTGATATTTCATCTATGTTTGTTTCCAAAATATGCGATGTGTCGAAAACATGCTGTTTTGAAAAGAAAATTCAAAGTGATGCTAAGTTTTAACCCCATCCTGAAACCAAATTTACAAGAACCTATTAAGTTGCAGTATTATGTAAGGACACAGCGAAAACTCAGTGGTTAGAGTGAATTTGAATTAAAGCGTGTGTGTATATCTTAGGAAATTTTGGATGATGACAATTCTTCCGGTGGATTTTGGTGCTATCGGATTTTTAAATTTGCAAATGTTCTTTTACCTTGAGCTTCAGTTTGAAACCGGCTTCATAAGGAATTTTGTTTCTTCGTTGCCACTGCTTTAAGCTTGCGTCACATGCTAAGTTTCTCCTTCTTACATCTACCATATCTGATGGATCCTCTATTGAAGATTTGCCTCTTAACTCCTGCTGATAAAATGTATTTGATCTTCAAAATCGAGTTGCCCGCTGCAGTCTTTCGTTTCGGAGGCATGGGCAAAGTGAAAAGACAAAAATTTTTCAAAGTTTCAATTAAACCAGCCAACTGAGAATTAAATACAATAGTTTGGAGTAAAATACACCAAAAAGTAGTCGGTAGATATCTAGAGGAAAAAGGCATGATCGAAGACTATATAAGCAAACATATCCCGTTTGCAAGCTTCTACAGCTATTAAGCTCCTCCATATATATATATATATAACATAGGTTTGTCATAAGCCGCGTCAAACCGATTTCTAGCACCTAAGACTTTTCTAGACGCTCAAATTAGCGAACGAAATGATTTCACTGATTTCATTTTTATAATCATTTCTTTCACGAATCTATTCTCACAAGCTACCCAACCAAAAGATCTGCATAGTGTCCAGGCCCCAAAATACTCTCCATATCGATATCTACTCAAATTAAGTTAATATAATATACTGTTACTATGTTTTTGGAGAAATTGACTAGTAAGTAAGTTTATCCTAGAGCTACAAAAATGCAGTAACATGGATTATAGTATGAAGCATAATATCGCCAAGTTTGATCAAAATCGCACTATTACTAATGAAGTTACAGTAGCTCAAATTTGTCTTTTCTGTGTAGATTTGCTGTAACCCCAAATATTGAATATCAATATCAAGTGAGTAGTTTGACACACTCAATAAAAATTGTTTTAGAGGAAGCTGAAGTGCCCGCATCTAAACACAGACGATGCAATGAAAAGACCAACATATTTATTTCCATGTAATACAGAAAACAGAAGAAAAACAGAGAAAATGAAACTACGCGCAATAAAAGGACAGGCATTGAATCACAAAGGGGAAATTTCGTTCCTAGCTTCCTACAATCATCATCATCAACGGCGCAACAACCGGTATCCGGTCTAGGCCGGCCTTAATAAGGAACTCCAGACATCCCGGTTTTGCGCCGAGGTCCACCAATTCGATTTCCCTAAAAGCTGTCTGGCGTCCTGACCTATGCCATCGCTCCATCTTAGGCAGGGTCTGCCTCGTCTTTTTTTTCTACCATAGATATCGCCCTTATAGACTTTCCGGGTGGGATCATCCTCATCCATACGGATTAAGTCACCCGCCCACCGTAACCTATTCAGCCGGATTTTATCCACAACCGGACAGTCATGGTATCGCTCCTTCTTCGGAGGATTCTTCTCTCGAACGCGGCCAAGAGTTCGCAATTTTTCTTGCTAAGAACCCAAGTTTCCGAGGAATACATGAGGACTGGCAAGATCATTGTCTTGTACAGTAAGAGCTTTGACCCTATGGTGAGACGTTTCGAGCGGAACAGTCTTTGTAAGCTGAAATAGGCTCTGTTGGCTGACAACAACCGTGCGCGGATTTCATCATCGTAGTTGTTATCGGTTGTGATTTTCGACCCTAGATAGGAGAAATTGTCAACGGTCTCAAAGTTGTATTCTCCTATCTTTATTCTTCTTCGTGTTTGTGTTTGACCAGTGCGGTTTGATGTTGTTGGTTGATTCGTCTTCGGTGCTAACGTTGCCACCATATATTTTGTCTTGCCTTCATTGATGTGCAGCTCAAGATCTCGCGCCCATTGCAGCCTGCTCGATCTGGATGAAGGCAGTTTGTACGTCTCGAGTGGTTCTTCCCATGATGTCGATATCGTCAGCATAGGCCAGTAGTTGGGTGGACTTGAAGAGGATCGTACCTCTTGTATTTACCTCAGCATCACGGATCACTTTCTCGAGGGCCAGGTTAAAGAGGACGCATGATAGCGCATCCCCTTGTCGTAGATCGTTGTTGATGTCGATTGGTCTTGAGAGTGATCCTGCTGCTTTTATCTGGCCTCCCACATTGGTCAGGGTCAGCCTAGTCAGTCTTATTAATTTCGTCGGGATACCGAATTCTCTCATGGCCGTGTACAGTTTTACCCTGGCTATGCTATCATAGGCGGCTTTAAAGTCGATTAACAAATGGTCCAACTGTTGTCCATATTCCAACAGTTTTTCCATCGCTTGCCGCAGAGAGAAAATCTGATCTGTTGCTGATTTGCCTGGAGTGAAGCCTCTTTGGTATGGGCCAATGATGTTCTGGGCATATGGGGCTATCCGGCCTAGCAAGATAGTGGAGAATATCTTATAGATGGTACTCAGCAGCGTGATACCTCTATAATTGCTGCACTGTGCGATATCACCCTTTTTATGTATGAGACAGATAACGCCTCTTCGCCAATCGTCAGGCATAGATTCGCTGTCCCATACTTTGAGCACAAGTTGATGAACCACTTGGTGTAACTGGTCGCCTCCATATTTAACCAATTCGGTTGTAATTCCATCGGCTCCTGGTGACTTATGATTTTTAGTCGATGAATTGCACGGACTGTTTCTCCTAAACTTGTTGGTGGGAGTATTTGTCCGTCGTCGTCAGCTGGCGGGACGTCCAACTCGCCGATGTTCTGGTTGTTCAGTAGCTCATCAAAGTACTCAACCCATCACTCCAATATACCCATTCTATCGGAAATCAGATTTCCCTCTTTGTCTCGGCAGGATGAGCATCGAGGTGTATAAGGCTTCATCCTACTGATTTGTTGGTAAAACTTCCGTGCCTGGTGCGGTTGCTCCCTGTACTTTTCCAGTTCACAGACTTGTTGGTTCTCCCAGGCTTCCTTTTTCCGTCTGTGAAGTCGCTTCTCCGCTCGACGGAGCTCGTGATAAGTATCTGCGCGTGCCTGCGTTCTTTGAGAATGCAACATTACTCGGTAAGCGGCATTCTTCCGTTCCGTTGCTAGCTTACATTCATCGTCAAACCAGCCGTTCCGACTCCTTTTGCGGCTGGGGCCAAGTATGCTTGTGGCCGTATCAATGATAACGTTCTTCAGGTGATTGTGAAGATCATTTGTTGATGCTTCATCTCCAGGTCCTCTGTTGACTGCGGTTATTGCGGCATCAATTTCCCTCTTTTAGGTGTCGCGGAAGGTTGTGTTGTGGATCGCTTCAGTGTTCACTCTCATCTGATTGTCAGAGGGGATTCTAGGTGGTATTGTTATTCGAGCTCGGAGCACCATGCCAACGAGATAGTGATCCGAGTCTATATTGGCCCCCTTATATGTTCTGACATTCATCAAGGCTGAGAGGTGGCGGCGTTCGATCAGCACGTGGTCAATTTGGTTGAAAGTGGTCCCATCTGGAGAGGCCCACGTATGTTTGTGGACCGCTTTCCGCGCAAACCAGGTACTTCCAACAACCATTTCGTGTGACCCTGCTAATTGAATAATCCGCAGTCCGTTATCATTTATTTTTTCGTGTGAGCTATGGGAGCCAACGTATCGCCTGAATACGGGCTCCTTCCTTACTTGGCTGTTAAAATCCCCAAGTATGATTTTGGTATTATATCTGGGACAGGCTTCGAGGGTTCGTTCTACTGCCTCGTAGAAGGTATCCCTCTCCGACTCTGCAGTCTCCTCTGTAGGGGCGTGAACGTTTATGAGGCTTATATTTCTAAACTTGCTTCGCAAGCGCAGAGTGCATAGCCGTTCGCTTATGTTTTCAAAGCCGATAACAGCAGGTTTCATGGCTGACTAAGAAACCTACTCCGAGCACATGGTTTACTGGATGACCGCTATAATATATGGTGTAGTGGCTCTTCTCCAGGAAACGGTTCCCTGTCCATCGCATCTCTTGCAACGCTGTTATATCAGCCCTATATTGGGACAGGGTATCGGCTAGCTGTTCATCAGCTTCATCTCTGTACGCGGAGCGCATGTTCCATGAGAAAATGCGCAAATCGTTGATCCGTTGTCGTTGCCTGGTCGGTCGATTTAAAGTCCGTCCTCTCCGAGGCTCCTGTTGTGGCTTCGTAACAAGTTGTTTTCCGTGTAGGGTTGTCAGCCCTACCTAACCCCCTACCTGGAGGACCAGTTGGTACAGTTTGTCCCGTTTTTAGGCACGGGAGACTCGCCTTCATCCTTCTCCATCTGCAGCTTTTCGTTACGAAAGAGCTCCCAGCAGTCACCACGTGGAGGTGGAGATAAGGTTTGGTAGTAGAGCTGTTGGTGTTGGTCCAGCAGGCATTTCCCAGGTTTTATGCTCCATCGTGGATACCAATCCACGTTTCGCCCTAGGACCTATACTACCCTTTGACCACAGCTTCCTACAATGCCTTTTGAAAATCATTCTTTGAGAAGATTTGCAAATGCTTCAGATGTTCAACCAGACTAAGGTACACCGTTTGGGGAGTCATATATAGCCGGTGTTGGGCATTATACAATAACCATTCTCGTGCGGAGAAGGAAATGTACTAAGGGTTGTTGTCCTACTGTAAAATAAGAGGTTCTTCCATGCCTTAGGAGGAATTGTGTAGCCAACTGAAGTACAGCTCATTAAAGAATACTTCCGTTTTCTAGTCAATAAATATCAATCTATTCACCCTGGTTGCTTTGAAGCACCAATTGAACTGATTCTCGTCACCAAGTTTGACGGTATATTTACTTTCACCAGACTAAAGAATTAACTACTAAAAGTCTAAGATTGTTATAGCACGCTCTCAAAGTAAATCTGTACACTCGTGCGTGTCGCAACATCTTCCATTGTCCTGACACTTTTGAACAGACTTTTATGTGAATTGTGAATGTTCGAACGTTGTTTTCGAACTGCCACCCCGTCGTCCCACCTTATGTCCAAATTAAGCTGCATTCTGTTTGTCATTCACGAGGTTTGGGAGCCTCGCAATACGGATCTTACGGAACTTTAGTATGTTATTTTATAACTTTTATGATATGATGGACTGCATTCACTATAATGGCTACTTTCATTTTTACCAAAATTTTCACAAAGTGAAGACAGGCGGCGTAACGTTACCAGTTCAACTTGTCGGTCATTCAGCAAAACGTGATGCTGCCAAATTTGAATCCCTACCATACTTTTATCCGCTGCTTCTCACTATGACATTCAGCTGATTTGTCATGATCACAGTATCACCAGCTTCTCCTGGACTGCTTATAGAAAGCATCCTGAAAATTCCAGTAGTACTCTATTATGATGCTCTTCACTTTGTAAGAAACGCGTTTTCAGCCCACAAAGGTACGTATTTCAACCCCAGATTTGCGTTTATTACCACAATCCTACCAGAATCACAGAATGTCAGTATCATATTAAAATGAATAGTCTGCCATATATTATTCCAAAGGTTCATATATGACGCAACAATGTTCTCAAAAGTTGCAAACTATTGAACACTCATTCTAGAGTCCCTCGTAAGTGAAATTCATTACTTAAACAACGTTAACTGCTCAGCGCTCCTCATATAAGGAAACAAAAAACTTTTCATACCTAAAGCAACTTCCAGAGTCCCGACTTGTTTATAATTATACCATTCAGATTAATAAAATTCTAGGGAAATTCACAATATCAAATCTATGTCATTCTAACTCAAATTCACCACTTTACAAATGAAGATAACATTTTTCTAAATCAAATTCATGACTTTATAAATTAACTTAACAAGTTTTTATTATTTCAAATAATTTAATCGATAGAAATACCGCGTAATTTCACTCAGATAGATTCCAGTTTTCTCGCTGTTATCCTTGGGGACCTTGACGCTTCCTAATCTTCCTAATCAACTGAAGGTTGATGTGGTCCGCTGGTAGATATCACTTCGATGTCGAGTTTCCTTTGGATATTTTTCACGTAATAGCCTGCTGAAATCGTTATTTGCTGCAGTTTCAATAATGTGGCGTTTGTCATTGTTCAAACGTTTCCCCGGAAAATGGTATGGTTAGCATGCGATGGAGCATTGCGTTGTACGATGCCATTTTTTGTGAGAAGAATGCTGCGTTGTAATATGATGTTGCTGGGATGGTTTTCTGCGTGTATGTTCGATTTTTCCTTTGTTGTTGATGTGAGTAAGTCCAAGAAGGGTACTTGGTGGTTACATTCGACTTCCATGGTGAATGTAATGATCTTGTATCTAAATATCGTCAACATATCTTCCGCAGAATCTTGGTGATATACCAAGTTGCTCTGTACGTTTCTCTATTCGCTCCATAAAGATGTCGCTGATAATCTATGTTGACGCCCTCCATAGTTTTTAAGTATCGATTCCTAAACATGAAGTAGCTTTCACTCATACCATACATAGGGTAGCTAACTATATTGTCGTATCTTCTCCATTCCCACGAGGATTCATCGATATTAATTAGATTTTCCTCTAAGTATGCCAGTGCTTCCTTCCTTTAATGTCAAAAACCATACCTTACTCATCTGAAAGTGAAAAAGCGAAAAACTTTCAGTTTCATTTCACATTAAAGCCCTCGGAATTCATACGGGGAAGGGGAGGTTGGCGACAGCATATCTACCAGGAATTTTCCTGGAATAGATGCTCTCAAGGGATCATTCTGGCTTCCAACTTCCGAAATCTGGTTTTAGAATGTTGCTGGCAACTACCGCAAGTCCCGTTCTCATGACCTGCAAGTCCGTTTCTGGCAGGTTTTTGACTGCGAGATTCCAGACCAGGA
Source organism: Hermetia illucens (assembly GCF_905115235.1). Classification (NCBI taxonomy): domain Eukaryota; kingdom Metazoa; phylum Arthropoda; class Insecta; order Diptera; family Stratiomyidae; genus Hermetia; species Hermetia illucens. Next base: position 418,210 of record NC_051849.1, on the reverse strand, counting down.
GATCCTTCCTAAAGATGACATTGTGATCATAATGGGTAATCTGAATACCAACGTGTGTTCTGATACCACCTTGCTCGAGCATGTGATGCGGAGGTATCGGCGGCAGTAGAATGATTGTAAATTTTTGTAACTATCACCACAGTCATCAGGAATGCACTGTGTAAATACAGAGTCCATTATAAGGTGAATTCGGTTTCGACTGACTGACAACGAGAATATGATCGAATTGAGCATATCGCGATCAGCAGTAAATTTAGGAGTTATCTTCTGAATGTGCTTAACAAAGGGGTTGACATCGGCCTTGCTTAGCTCGGCTGGGGTGACACTGTGTCCACTTCACCCTGATTCTCAATCCCTTCACATCCCGTGAAATCTCACCTCCGGAGGATATTATAACGAGCCACCAATAAATACAATACAAGTGGCAGGGTAAGAATAGCATATAAGCGGTTAAAGAATTGCAGCGGTCATCCTCCCTTAGTTGTGCATCGGCCTTGCTTACTTCGGCTAGCGTACCACTTAGTCGACTCACACTGAATCTCAATTCTATAATACCCGGTGAAATTGCACCTCTAGAGGACGTTATGGCGAGCCACCGAAAAACCCAATACAATAGTCGGAGGGTAAGGATTACATATAAAGGCTTAAGGGTCATTCCGTGTGTCGGATTCGCGGAATCGAATTTTTTTTTTTACGTCAATTGTGTCTAGATATAGTGTAGAATATATGGGTAAAGTGATTTTTTGATATTCGGTGTTGTTTTGAAGTAATAGTGTTAAACACGTGATAAGTCACATGCCAGATTTATGTCGATTGCCGTAATAAAGCTTGTATTTATCGGTGCGAATGACGTTCGAATGACTTCGCTAAAAGGACAAGAATTGAAGCTAAGGCTATACATGTGTTTCTTGAAGAAACCTACGATTTATGGATTAGGTATAGCAGATTAATTGTCAGTTAAGGTTTTATGGCTAAAAATCGTATTCTACTTTTTAAATGCGTTTCTCTCGAAACTGCATGTTGAAAATCGGCTGGCACCATAGCCCAAAATCTATCCAACGAAATTCTTTGAAATTTTCATGACTTGTTCAGAACATATTTCTACGGTTCGCAAACTAGGATAATTGTGATTCATTCAGTAGTTTTTTTTTATTCATTGAAGAAGCCGTGAAAAAAACACCAAAATTCGCAAAAAAAAGTTTAACACCGCATTAAAAATTTAGCTGTTATAAGGTCTACAAATAAGTTCTGTCGGTTTTCACAATAGATGGCGTAGCTTGTTTTTTATTCCATTGATCCACATTTCCAAACATTCATCGGAAAGCTACTGTCAATAGGCACAAACGTCAGTATAAATTATTTAATTGAAGTGTAAACAACAATACTTTTTTCATCAACGAAAATGGCCAATTTTGTACCAAATAATGTGTTTTTGCGGGGAGTTCTACTTCATTATTTCAATATGAAGAAAAAAGCAATCGAAAGTCATCGGATTTTGGTGGAAGTTTATGGTGACCATGCTCTATCTGAACGAACGTGTCAGAGGTGGTTTCGACTGTTTAAAAGTGACAATTTCGACTTGGAAGAAGAAGAGCGCGCCGGACGGCCAACAACTTTTGAAAATGAAGAATTAGAGGCATTGCTCGACCAAACCCGCAAACGGAAGAAGAACTTGGAAAAATACTTGGAGTCACTCAGCAAGCCATTTCCAACCGTTTAAACGCAACGGGAATGATCCGAAAGGTCGGAAATTGGGTTCCGTATGAACTGAAGCCAAGAGACGTCGAACGCCGTTTTTTCACGTGCGAACATCTGCTCCAACGACAAGAAAAGAAGGGGTTTCTGCATCGAATAGTTACTGGCGATGAAAAGTGGATCCATTACGATAATCCCAAGCGTCGGGCAACTTGGGGATACCGGCCATGCCTCATCATCGACGGCCAAAGCGAATATTCATGGTGAGAAGATCATGCTGTGTATATGGCGGGACCAGCTGGGTGTGGTATACTATGCGCTGCTACAACCGAACGAAACGGTCAAGGACAAACTCTACCGACGTCAAACGATGCGTTTGAGCCGCGAACTCAAGAAAAAACGGCCGCAATACCAGCAAAGGCATGATAAAGTTATTTTCCAACATGACAATGCTCGTCCACGTGTTGCACAGCCCGTTAAAACATATCTAGAAACGTTGAGATGGGAAGTCCTACCCTACCCGCTGTACTCTCCAGACATTGCTCCTTCTGATTACCATTTATTCCGGTCGATGCAGCATGGCTTGGCTGACCAGCAGTTCTCCAATTACGACGAACTCAAAAAATGGCTCGATGAGTGGATAGCGGCCAAGCAGGCCAATTTTTGGCGCGATGGTATCTATGAATTGTCTGAAAGATGAATGAAAGTTGTGGCTAGCGATGGGCAATACTTTGTACAATGAATGTATAACCAATTTTTCACAAAAAGCTTCAAATTTAAAGAAAAAACCGACAGAACTTATTTGTAGGCCTTATAATATTTTTTAATAATCCTAGTTTGCGGACTGTAGTTAAGTCTCTACATTAAGATGCCGTTTACTTTTTTCTTTAAGATGACCACAGCGCCATCTAGCATGGCAGCAGAAAAACACCATTTTTTTGGAGATGGGTGTATAAATTCCTCTGTACTTCAATAACAAACTATGTGATCGGGCTGAAAAAATTACTATGCACGCTCAAGATATTAATAAACCCGTATTTGTATCTTCATCCAGTTCTTCACAAAAAATCTTTAAAAAAAAGCCAAAAAAAAAACGGCCTTTACACGGGATGACCCCCTTAAAGAATTGCAGCAGTTATTCTCCCTTAAAATTTTACGGCGCCCCAAAGGAAAGTTTCGCATAGCTAATAAGGTAATTATCTCTACGATTTACATACAAGAGGGGTTGGAGAGAGGTTCCGCCACCTTGCAAATTGCATCGATAATTGTCTTATCAATGAGCCTTGATGAAGTAGCCCCGTTTTGTGGAGCCGTAACATCTTAAAGGTGACAACCGCTACGATTTTCTAGAGGGCCTAGAAAGAAAAGATCATCCTTTTTCTCCTGCATACCTTTCTTACCCCCCTTTCCTTCTGGTGTTGGAATTGACGAATCAAACTGATGATATCAAAATACTCTCCATTTGAGGTGCTATAATTTTTGTTCTCTTCCCAAGCGCGTGGAAATTACGTCATCTATCTATGTCCAAATTAAGGACATACTGCCGGCGCAATCAAAGGTCTCATACCACTCAAACTTTTTATACCTGAAGTGTGAAGTTCCTTTTTCATGTATTGCGTTAGGAAATTAACATTTTCGCTGCAGAACTACATATATGTTAATTGATGCGCTTTTGTTAAGCACGTACACAGGCTACGAATAGTAGTCAGTTTTGCAATCGGAATAATCAAATCGTGCACTGATGGCAGTATTGATTCTATCAAATGCAAGCATTTCCGCGAAAGAAATTTGCTAAACTTCTCAAAATGTTTAAAGGTTTATAACTGGAAACCATTGGCGCGAACCAGCAAACGGCCAACGAGTTTATGTTTATATGCGTCCACATAACATTCTAATGAGTTTGAGGGATTATCATGCTGCTGTGTAGTGTGTACCATCATAGTGTTTTATAAATGCGCTGTAAGTGAACTCCATGTCAATAATGAGTACAAAAATTCCATTAACATACGACATTTATAGATGGACGTTGTGACATTCATACGGATAGCCGTTAATTCACTTTGCAACAAAGATTTATTATTAGCTTTGCCCACCCGGACCCCGGACTCGAAGCTGTTTGTTTTGACTTCATAACAGATGGAATCGGGTGGAAGCAACCAATGCTGCTTCCATTACCTGCTACCAGCAAACATTTTTTTCAATTTTTCGTATTAAGCGTTTTGATTGCCTATTTTGAGTCGAGTGCCGACCAGTGATCATCTCCTCATTTGAGAATACTTTCGGATAGTTTGTGTACTTGTCGTATTTAATTTGAATTTTCGCCAGTTTCGAAAAAATTAAAACCGGCTTCAGTCAAAAGTAAACTTATATAAATCTGTAATACGTGCTTCTCATTTCTGTGTTCAAAAAGTGATATGTGATTTTCTAAGAATCTTCATCTTGATTTGTACATTATATATCTACATTGATTCAAGCGTGTTAATTTATTTGTGCAAAAATGCTTTGTTATATGATATGGAAAGAGGTGAGACATATACAACTTTTTTTATATTTCCCTGCTATCGCCTCCAAAAGGACTTCTTACATTTGAAAACACCTATATGGTGAGCTAGATATGTTCAAAAGGGTTGACCTAATCACATAAGGATAATTGAAATGTGGAATTAGAGGATTGCACAAGTTTTAGAAATGTCAAAGTCTAGTGTCGGCCACCCACATAGTTTCTATCAGTCATTTATTTTTGATAGTTATAATTGAACATTGTGATTTTAGTTTCACTATGTCTTCAATTGACGCAGTGTAAATGGGAAATACAAACCTCAAACCTACGATTATAACCGGTAACACTTTTGGTCCTGCTTCTCTTATCCTTTAACTATGACTAAAAACGAGTGTGTTGCGTTCAGTATTAAAAAATTAAGTACAAAGATATGTAAATCTGGTTTACATTTTCAGTTACTTTCTCACATGATATAACCATGGATCCTTTTTTGATTACATATAGATTTTTGGGATTATGTAGATACAAATCGAATTTTAAAATAAAATTCCGTCAATATTTCTTAAGATGAAGAAATAATATTTATCCGCTATTGAGCAAGAAAGCTGTGCTTGACTATTCCAAAAATTATATATCTTCACTGACGTTGATTCAGGTTGCTTTGCAAGAGGTGCAAGTTAAGGTTTCTGCTCGTCAAGGTGTTCTGTCTCATACATTTCTGGTGTATTCCAAAAGACTGACGAATTACTGTGTTTGCTTTAGATTCGGTTGTTCTAGCATATTTAGAGCTCCTTGTGCGTACAACGCGTGAATGGGGGGATGGTTTCCCTTTAATTGTTACGTAGATCTCGCACCCATTGGTATGAACACTGAACCAAAACCAGTACCATTGTGCTACTCACACCGGGACTTTGATTCTCGTCTTCAAATTAATCCGCGTCTGAAGAGGACCATAGAATTATGCCTGCAGGAAAGGTAGTTGAGCCCGCAGGACCTTCATATTCATATGTATGACAAAGTTTTGAGAAGTTCTACCACCAAACATTGCTATAAAATTTCGAGAAAAAATTACCGGATATCTCTTTGAAGAATCCAAAGTGATCCCATTTTTGTATTGGCAATTAATAAAGCAAAATTCGAAAAAATCAAAATTTGACTGACGGTTTCGTCCAGGGCAGAGGCAACTCATCAGACGCTGCCTCACCTCTGCCTTGGGAGCAGCGTGACCGAAAGTGCCAACAGGTGGAAAGACGCTTCCTTTTAATGCTTGGGGTGCTACGCTCCAAACTAGGGATCCATGGACTAAAAAAACGTCGGAGTAAGTTGCTCCTCATTTAGTCCGGTCCACCATCACATGATGTGGACTTAGGATCCCGCAAATCCTAAACAAAAGCAAAATTGTTAAATTGAAACACTTTCCACATTGGTTTCTTATGGATTTTATTTTAGTTGCATATCAAACGATGTGTGAATATTGTTTATATAATACTTTCCACTGTCGCAACTGATTTCGGAGCATGTAAACCTCAACCTGCTTTACTTGGTTTTCCCTGGACTCTCTACATCGAAAAGTCAAGAGTCCTCCATGTCATAACATCCCCTCTGGAGTCTTAGGGAAATGCACTCGTACCGGTATATATGTAGATGATTGTTTTCCTAAAAAATATAATTTGCTTTTGTGAAAGTAAATAATAAATCCTAGTAATGTTTACCAGCCATCATTAGTAATAAATCAAGCCAATACTTTTCAAATGCAAGGATTTAGAAAAGCATAACTGGAAAGCAAATTTTATAGCGTCGAGTGTATTAAGAACTTTGAATTGAGCAGTTTTCCAATAATCCTACGTGGTGAATATCAACGGCATAAGATATGAAGTAATCCAAACTAAAATTCGCAGCCAAAAACTCAAACTCAAACTCAAAGCTTTGGCTTGTTATGAAACGAAATAATTGCAGACGTAAATTCGAATACAAATTGTAGATTAAATTTTATTTACATGCGTTCATGCGACATATTTTCGATTGTTTTCGGTTTCCGTAGATCTTCGGCATTCAATTATGGATTGTTGTAATCACTTTTGTTTAGCAGTATTTTATATACAATTTTAAAGTGGCATAATGGCTATCAACGAATTTTTGCATAATAATTGCCAGTGAATTTTATACATGGGCCATTAAGACCTTCGTTGAGTGTATTGTATAATTGACTTTCTACAGATGGGGATGCCTCAATAATCTGTAGAACTAGAGTCCTATTTTTATAAAGAAATAAAACTTGCCTCCAATAAATTCTTTTAGTTCACAACTCTACTGGATTAAGTAGTATTTCCAAAATGCCGAAAAACTTGTTTCGTGGTCTAATTAACTGTTTCAAAAGATCAATCCTCACACTGATGTGCTCCGTCGTTTTCTAATTATAGTGTCAATAAGAGCCTGCCTGATAATCCAACGATGATTATCTGAGTTTAAATCGTGATTAAGCTCATAGAATTTTTCTGAGTCCGGTAGCTGCAAACCCTTCTTCTTTTCCTTCAGCCTCTGTCCCGTTCACAAGCGGGGTCGGCTCGTCGTGATCGGCTTCGCCATTTGGCTCTATCGAATGCCTGATCTGGACGCAATCTCGAGGCTTTCAAATCCCCATCCAGCGTATCAAGCCACCGTTGCTTAGGTCTGCCTTTTGGTCGTTTACCATCGACTTCGATATTCAGACCAATCTTGGCAAGTGAATTCTCGTTTGCACGAATTGCATGACCATACCATCGAAGACGCCTCTCTCGCAACTTTTCCACGATCGGTGCAACCCCATAACGATCACGGATATCCTCATTTCGGATGTGATCTAAACGTGTGACGCCACTAGTCCAACGTAGCATCTTCGCGTCCATTACCGCAAGACGCCGTTCATTGTCTTTTATGGTCGGCCAACACTCAGAACCATAGAGAGCGACTGGACGGACGACATTTCGGTAAATTTTAGATTTGAGACGCTCGTTGATACGTCGATCACAAAGGACACCAGTTGTGGAACGCCACTTCATCCAGGTTGCGTTAATGCGTGAAGCAATTTCATAACGCAGCTCTCCATTGGCTGATAGCGTTGACCCGAGGTATTTAAATCTCTCAGTTCTGGGCAGATCACTGCCGCTGACAGTGATTGTGCCTGTTTCATGGGGATCGGTCGTCAAAAATTCAGTATTGTTTAAATTCAATCTGAGACCGTGTTGCATGAGGCGATCATTCCATTTTTTAACAAGTTGCTCGAGATCATTTTTGCTATCAGATGCTAGGAAAACATCATCTGCATAAAGCAGTGTGTAGGGCGCTGGACGTTGGATATCCCGTGTGACGGTGTCCATAACAAGGACAAAGAGGAGTGGTGAGAGGGCACTTCCTTGATGAACACCAACAGAGACACGAAGCGGTTTTGATACACCCGCCATACTTCGAACTTTACTTTTCGGATCGTGGTAGAGCAATTGAACCCAGCGCACGAGTTCTTCTGGCACGAAGTGTTGTCGTAAAGCATACCAGATGAGTTCGTGTGGTACACGGTCAAACGCTTTCTCTAGTTCCAGAAAGGTAATGTAAAGAGGGCGATGCTTCTCACGGTGTTTCTCCATGAGTAACCGTGCAGCGTGTATTGCGTCAGTAGTTCCGCAGTTGTTGACAAATCCTGCTTGATTCACGGTTATTTCAACGATTTCGCAAATACGCTTGTCAAGAATGCGTTCAAAAATCTTCATGCTATGGGAAAGTAACCGGATCGGACGGTAATTTGAGCATTCTGTTGGGCTAGCTTTCTTTTTCCATATTGGAACAGTGGTATTTTCTTGCCAGTCAGATGGTGTTCTTCCTTCCTGAATGACCCGGTTAGAGAATTCACTGAGCCACAATGTTGGGTCCCAGCTCTTCGCTTTCCAGAGCTCAGATGCGATGTCGTCAGGTCCTGTCGCTTTCTCCAATTTCATTTGTTTTATTGCCTCCTCGACTTCAGTTGCGCTGACTGGTGGAACTGGTCCAAATGTCGGCAATGATTGTGGAAGTGGAGGATGAGCAAATTCTTCAGTTGAAATCTGCTCGAAGTATTCTCGCCATCTATCCGTTGCGGCTCGACGGTTGATAAGCAAAGTACCGTTGTTGTCATTAACACAACAGAAGTGTTCGATATCCTGTGTGCGCTCATCACGGCTTTTAGCAAGTCGATACAGATCTCTCTCGCCATCCCGAGTGTCCAGTTTATCGTAAAGATTTTTAAAATGATTCGCTCGGGTGACAACGACCGCTTTCTTTGCTTCCCGGTTGGCATTCTTATAAATTTGCCAATTAGCAGGAGTTTTATCGTCGAGAAATTTGTAGTAGAGGCGTTTCTTTTCACGGACGTTCATTTCAACATGAAGCCAAGTATCCCGGTTGATGTACAGCTTACCCGGCTTGGTAACCCCGAGGGTTGCAGAGGCCGCTTTGTGGATCGTGTCTTTCATTTGGTTCCATGATTCTTCCACATTCGTAATGGTCGGCAATCGTATGAGTGAGACCGTTTCTTCTTTCTTCTCACCAAATCGCCACCATTTAATGCGCGGCGGGCCAGTGCGTTCCTCACGCTGTTTTATCGGTGGTTTAATTCGCAGGACGGCAATCAACGGCCGATGTTGGGGTGCGATGGTCTCATAGGGAACGACTTTGCAATCAGTGACAGTGGTAAAATGTTAGCTGCAAACTAATTAATTGAATTGTGAAAAGTGCTAAAATCCGAATATCAGGGAGTGAACAAATTTGTATTATTGCATGATGTGCTAATAACAAATTCCTGGTTATGTCTTATATAGACTTAACATAATACAGCCATTTGGCCGACACGACGGTGGAGGCTCTCAATGTCGCTGGTTTGGGTTCGAATTTCAGACGTCATGAGTGCTTGTGACTTGTATAGGGTTAAGTATGAATATAATGAAACTGGAGCACAGCCTGGTTGTGTGGATGCCCTAAACTACACTAAGGAGAGAATATGAAATACAACAGACCTTTGTAAACTAAAAATAGGAATTTAAAACTTCTATCCGGTGCCTTAATTTAGCACTTATCACTCCTAAAAACGCTTAGATTTTCCTTATCGGGTGACCTTTCCGAACGCTGACCAAATTCTGAACTAAGCTAGTTGTTTTAGTAATTAGTAATACTAAGTAATGCGGTTATATTCTATTATTATTATTATCTTCTATTGCACTCATAAAAGAAAAATATCAGATGTGACAGAAGCGTGTGCGAACGGATCCAGAAAGAGCACTTCTGGGCGGTTTACTGCAGCACGTTTAGTCGATGGAGTTTTTGTACTTTTGGAGGACATTACTGACTCTCGTGTTCGGCCACTCCTTCAAAAGTTCAGCCAAATTACTACCGAATGTAGTCTCTCGAAACCAGTGAAGCACAATGTGCAACACCACATTAACACTACTGGTTCCCCTATCTTCTCAAAGGTGCGTCCTCTACCACTCCAGAAGCTGGCTATTGCGCGGAAAGAATTTGAGCAACTTGTTCAACAGGGTATCTGCAGATCTTGTTGGTCTTCCCCACTCCATATGGTCTCTAAGCCAAACGGCGAATGGCGCCCCTGTGCGGATTATAGAAGGCTAAATGCACAGCCTTTTCTCGGAGTTAGGTAAACTCTTGGGATTCAAACGCCAGCGGACTACGGCATACCACTCGCAATCCAATGGGATGCTAGAACGTTGGCACCGGAAGCTAAAAGTCGCCATTACGGCCCGCGACGATTCGTCCTGAACTCCAGTATTGCCTCTCGTCCTACTTGGCCTTCGAACAACCCGCCGAGAGGAATTTTCTGTCAGCCCCGCGGAGCTGGTATACGGGGAGAACCCAAGGCTCCCAAGTGATCCGGTCTTCAACAAGAAATCGGGTCTCACAGATTCGGGATTGATGCGCCTGCTGAGGGACAACCTTCACCGCATGAAAACTACACCTCCCACCCGACACTCGTCCCCACCTGCCTGCGCCCCCAAGGAGCTAGAAATGAGCACGCACGTCCTGGTCAGGACGGATGCTGTCCGGAAGCCGCTGGAGCTTCCATACGAAGGCCCGTACCGTGTTCTCGAGCGGTGACAGCATTTGTTCCAGCTCGAGATCGGGGGACATAAAAAGGTTGTCTCTTTATCCAGGCTGAAGCTCGTGTGCACCGGCGGAATGATGGGGAACGCAGTTCCGGGTTCAGTTGCTGAAACCCCTAGGTTTCATCTGGGGACGGATTGATGTGGCGCAGCAGGGTTAACAACATTCGAAATTTATTTATGCGATCCTATCATAAAATTTATTTCTCCGAAACTTGTTTTGTTCTTGGATCGTCATATAGTGAATTGCCTATATGGAGGAAGATGAATCTGATTTATTCGAATTTATAATTGGTTGATCGCGCTCATAGAAATAGATTTCCATGGCCACATTCCCTTTTTCTGGTTCCAGACATAATATGAAGTTCTCTCGGCGAATAGCTCTTGTCATATTGAAAGTTATTGCATCAGTGGATGCGGTGAGGCGGACCCCGTCCCCGACCTGTCGAGAAACCAGCAAGGGTTGTTGACGCACACTAAATATTCGTACCCTCATTTGTAAGATGAGGAATATTATTATATTCAATATTAACCGTTGATTGCTTTCTTCCAATTGCCATGAATTAGATGGTAACAATTTCGTGAGAAAATAAAAGAAATGATTCTACATACCCAACTGCCGACCAATATGAGCATCAAAGAAACGTGAAATCAAACCAAGAACAAGAAAGGGGCGTACGCAAGGCGTGGGATAACTAAGCCGATAAAAAGTTATAAGAATACGAATTCGGAAGCAAAGACAGTGATAGCTGAGATAAATGTTGTTTTCCTTCTGATCAACGAACCGCGACGGATAGATGTTGGGAATAATTTGAGCCCCGCCTTGACTGGCAGAGTGGTACTGGTTTATACTGAGTCCAGGCTCAGCATTCATACCAGTGGATGCAAGGCCTATCTAACACCTCTGCCGCAACTAAGTTGTACAGCGCAACTCCACGCTTGAGCTCAAAGGAGCTCTGCCCGCGATGTAGGCATAACCACAACCACCATGGAACTCCCACAAAGGGGTCAACCGCAAATAACCGGGCCGAGAGCACATCGTCCAGGAATTCTCCTGAAGCATATGCTCTCAGAGGGCTATCCAGATCTCCTCAGGTGAGGTTTCGTGGTAAGAGCCACTTCAGATGAGTTCTTTGCAGGCTCGGGTCTGGTCGTCCTCCTCGAGTATGTGGGAACTGCACTCCCAATGGTTCAACTGGTATTAGCTTGAAGCGGAGAACACAAAACCGACAGAGATATGGTTTTGATATTACTACTACACTTCAAAATGTATTTTTCGTAACACATTAGAACAATTTAATCCAGCAGACGAGCCCCTCTGGCATTTGTTAGAAATTGTGAATGGAATTTTACAAAGCTGATTCTTGCTCTGTTTGATGAACATTTCGAAGATTTGAGGTTTCACAAGGTTGATTTGCAGGATTGAAACAGTGAGTTTGTTTCAGAGGACATCGAGGACATTGAGCAAATAATTTTATCAAATGAAGGCGCTCTTGTTGAGCGGGTAGAGTACTAGCCTCTCAATCTTGCTGCTCTAAGTTTGAATCACAGTTGTCGTGGCTGTCTATGTTCGTCTTGTGTTAATTTCACTGCTGTGAACTTATCACTTGCACAGCGTTAAGTATGATGATAGTGAATCTGAAGCGGTAGAAATTCTCAGGCACTTCTTCTGCTATTGCCCAGCTCTAGCTAGATTCAGTTTACAGACACTGGGTAAACCATTCTTTGGGGACCTCAGAGAGATTTCTAGTTGTAGGATGGGAGAGCTGCTTTCTTTTGCGAATGCTATGGGCTGGCTTTGAAGATACGAGACGCCTGGAATCTGCCTCCCTGCTCTCATAACAGCAATCACGGTCTTAGGACTTTGCACCATCAAAACGGCGCACCACAGTGCTAATTGGGCTCCTCGGAGCAGCCATTGATGCCTACCTACCTACCTACCTACGTTGGTGCGTATACGCGTCTGCTGCGGCTACACGACATTTGCATCTGATGCAGAAAAAGGTTTTCTCTGAAGCAGACATTTGTCTGTCTGATGTTTGGTGCCAACTCAGCTGTTTGTCTGACTGTTGTGTGAGAAAGACACGGAGATTTGTGTTTTTTATCTAAGACACTTATTGTTCAAAACTACCATAATCATAATTGGGTAGGAAAATGTGCAATTTTAGCACGAAAAAATGCAAATGTTGATGAAATAAATTTTCTAATTCAACAAAAATTTCCAGGTGACTTGGTATCATACAAATCATGGTTTGCATTTGAAAGAAAGAACGAGAAACAACAATTCTCACCAGCGAGGCAAAAGGAGAAGTTTTAATGAAACCGCGCATCCCATTAATACCAACAGAGATACCATTTCAATTCAAACGTCCTCAATTTCCGGTACGTTTATCCTTTGCTATGACCGTTATTAAGGGTTTCTACGTTGTGTTCGGTATAAATTTTGGGGATATTTCGTTCAGGAGGCTTGGAAAGGGTAACCTTTTTTTTAAGGATGAAGCAGCAGTGTGTGGGATTCGCACCCACTAAAACCAAGTAGTAAGTAAGTAAGTGAAGTATTACTTCCCGGGGGAGGCTTTGGTTCGCTATACCAGCACGTCCATGTCGCGTCTCCGTCGCGCCGCCTTCCGAGCTCGATCCAACTCCAGGAGTTTTCTCGGCACCACGGCTACTGCCTCATTTACCGCCATCCAGCTTTCCTCCAACTTCAGCATCTCTTCCACCAGGTTGGAGGGCTCGATGTCCATCCCCAAGATGCTGTTCAACCTCCCTTTCTGCTGCAGAAATCTGGGACAATGGAACATAACGTGCTCCGGGTCCTCGGGTGTACCACCGCATTCAGGACAGTTGGGAGACTCGTCCAACTCGAAGCGATGCAAGTACTTCCTATAGCCATCGTGTCCCGTAAGCAACTGTGTCAGGTGGTAATTCAATTCTCCGTGCTTTCGGTCGACCCATTTCTCGATACACGGGATTAATGTATGGGTCCACCGGCCCTTGTCGATGCCACACAATTCTCTCCTGATGGTTTTTCGGAAATTCGTATTTACCTCTACTGGATTTGCCTTCCGTTTTTCGTAGAGCCAGTGTGCCTCGCTCGCTAGAAGATCTATAGGGATCATGACGATGAGGCACACTGCCTCCGTCGACGCCGTCGTAAATGCGCTGCACACCCTTAGCGCAATTGGCCGGTGTGTCGAGCTTATCTTCCTTCGGTTTACAGCGTGGTTCAATGCTCCCGCCCAGACAGGGGCCGCGTATAGCAGGATCGACTTCACCACTCCCGCGACGAGCAGCCTGCGACTATACTTCATAGTTCATCCTTGCAAGGGATGAGCTAGCATTTGCTGCCTTCTCTCGCGCATAATCCAAGTGTCCCTAGAAACTCAGCTTGGCATCGATCATCACCCCCAATTGATTTTGCGACGACCTCACGATTACCAACCCGGATGTTAACCGTGTTCCGCCTCCGTCTTTTCGTCCGCCAGGTCTAGCTTGGCCATTCGTAACCATGACTTGATGGTATGAATGGCTTCATTTGCATAAAGCTCCGCATCCTCGGGATGCTTTGCAATTGCAACCACCGCCAAGTCGTCCACAAAACCAATCAGCGTTGCCTCCTCCGGCACGCGTAGGCCAAGCACTTCGTCGTACATTATGTTCCACACCAGTGGTTCCAATACAGAACCTTGAGGCACACCTGCTGTCACAATGTACTCCTTCGGCAGAGAAGTCTCTCCGAAAGGTAACTCTCGATTAGCCGAGCCAAGTAGCTTGGAACACCCAGTTTGGCCAAAACGCCTTTAATCCAGCCCCAGTTGGCTGAGTTAAAAGCATTTTTGACGTCTAGCGTCACCAGAGCACAGCATTTGCCCACGGCCATTGCATTTCGAGCCAATTCCACGACCTTTGCTACTGCATCGACCGTAGAACGGGTTCGCCGAAACCCATATTGCCGCTCTGAAAGACCACCCGGAAGCTCGATGAACGGGAGCAGCCTGTTGTATATCACCCTCTCCAATATCTTCACCATGGTGTCTAAGAGACAAATAAGGGGATATGAAGAGGGCACGCCGGGTGGTTTTTGGGGCTGCGGTTGCAACACCAGCTTCTGCCTGTTCCATTGGGTGGGAAATACTCCTTCCGCCATGCACGATTCGAATGTGCTTGCGAACCACCTTGGTCTGGCTTTGACCGCCACCTTCAGAGCCTTGTTCGGAATTCCGGTCAATCCTGGAGCCTTGCTATCCCCAGTACGTCCGCAGATTTCCTGAAGTTCCTCTTCGGTAACACCAGGGATCGAGAACACGTCCTGCTGAGCTGCCAGTTGGGGTTCACTTTCATCCTGCTCCTGCTGCGGGAAAAGAGTTGTAATTATTTGCAACAAGAGCCGTGGGCATGTCACTTGAGGTGATTTTGGGCCGCGGGTCTTGTTCATTATAACTTGGTAGGCTGTACCCCACGGATTCGTATTAGCCTCCATGCAGAGCTTCTGGTAGCATTCCCGCTTGCTTCTCCGTATGGCTTTCTTAAGGTTGCTTCGCAGATCCCTGTATTCCTCCTCACGCTCCTGGTGCTCCGACCTTCCCCTTGTCCTGTGGGAAAGTCTCTTCGCTCGAAGACAAGAGACTCTCAAGGCAGCGATCTCTTTGTTCCACCAGTAGTTTGGCCTCTTGCCGTGGTGCAAACTTCGCCGTCGCATCGTAGCGTCGCATGCTTTGGTTACACGCTGAGACAGCTGTGTGGTCCTTTCCACCGCTGCTCCATTCGGATCATGGGCTCCCTCCAATGCCGCCAGGAATGTCTCTTCGAAAGCTCCGATAGACCAGCCAACCGCTTTAGCCTTTCTATCTCCAGAGCGTCGTTGATTGCTTCTTCGGTTTTTAATGCGGAGTAAGATGGCCTGGTGGTCACTGTGAGTGTAGTGCTCACTCATTTGCCAAGCCATCTCCCTCACCAGTGTTAGGTCAACGATCGAACCCGACCCTCTACCTCGAAAGTGGAAAGGGTAACCTAAAAATATGTTTATACATACGTTATATATCTTAAAGATACTGAATTGTGCAATGAAATTGAGGGATGAAAATCTCAAGCAACACGGCAACTGTATATTGTGTTTTGCCCGAAGTTAACGACTTTTATCTTCCATTTCGTAAGTTTATAACTGCAGGCAGGATTTATTGGAACATTCCATCCTCTAGTGCCGGTATACAGTCTATATTAAAGTTTTTATGAGTAGCACATGACTTTCGAGCGTTGCGAAGTTTCAATCCACCAAATAACATACTTACATAACTCAAAGCCAAATGATTTGTTATAAAAAAGAAAACAAAAGGGTCACGTATGAGGTATTTCTTTTTCAATAATTTTAAGGAATGAGTCTCAAATAACATTGTGGGAACATCAAATTTTTATATTCTATACATTAAATGCAATGTTTAAGTACGTGCGTCTTACGATTAGTGGTTTGCTTGAAAAACGTGTTCTTTTATTTCAGATTGAACGTGCTTCGACGGCAGACTTATGGAGTTTGGCTAGTCTTTTGATAATTGGTGGTCTCATGTACGCGCTTTCAGGTTATTTCAAGTCAGTGATATTAGCACTGAAGCTTCCAGGACCACCTACAGTTCCCTTTTTTGGCAATTGCTTACTCGTTAAAGAGAGAGATCGTAAGTTGAGAAATTGTTTTCAATCATTGTTATTTTTCTTATCTCATTACAAAGATATCATCAAACAGTTCGACTTATTGTATTGAGAATTATCGGCCTACTATTATGTTATTCTTCGATTTTAGTTATATCATGGGTTTATTTAGAAGAAAGTATTATTTATTTCACAGTGCTAACCAATCGTGCTTCAACTGCTTTCAATCTGTACGGACCCTTGGTTCGTCTGTGGGTGCTACTGTTTCCTTTCTTCATGGTCCTTGAACCTCACGATCTGCAAACTATTTTATCGTCGAAAAAACATACCAACAAAGTATTCTTTTATCGATTGATGCACAACTTCTTAGGGAACGGACTAATAACGAATAATGGCAACAAATGGAGTATGCACCGAAAATTGATACAACCAACATTTCATCTAAGCATTCTGGAAAAGTTCGTTAGTACCTTCGTCGATGCTACAGAAGCTTCTTTCAGTCTGTTGGATCCCAGCCAAACGGAGATTAATATCGTCAAGTTCGTCAATACCTGTGTTATTAATATTCTCAACGGTAAGTAAATGCTTGTGCTGCGTGTTTGTAAGGGGTCACTTTTGAAATGGACGCTATTCTATTATGTTATGAGTTGAGACAAAAAAAATTCCAGGTGTTAAACTCTTGGTATGCTACTTGTTGATTATATGGACTTTTTCAATTGGTCAAGTTCAGATGTACACTTCAGTAAGGACATTTACTTGCATACTACATACATACAGCTGGGATGAACTGAAACCAGAAGAACTAAGGTCTTTTGAGTCGCCAAAGATCTTCACATTGGGTTTTAATATGAGAGAGAGAGAGGCATTTGTTAAATTACTTAACTGAATCAAACAAGGGTTAAATGCAGGCCTAAAGCTGATCGTCTTATTTATTGTATATTAATAAATTAAATGCAGGTATGAGAAACCTCAAGCTGATCGAGATGCATTGATATATTAAATAGCTTAATTTAAATTTGCGATTTGTATGTATGACGACCACCTCGACCGACAATCAATTTATAGTCAATGCGTGATACTTTTAAGTGTATTCCAAAGGACCACTTTTTAGAATAAGGATTAAAATCATTTTTGAGGTTTTGTGTAAAACAAAATTTTATTAAAATCGGTTCACCGATTGCCTATCTGTCTATCTGTCTGTTTGTCTGTCCGACACACGTATTTTTCTCGGAGACGGTTATAGCGATTGAGATCAAATTTGGTGGAAAGGTGGGAACTGTGAGTTACATTCTTTTACGTCGGATTTAAGAAGGGGTCTCCATACATGCAAAAGGGGGGTGTATATTTTTTTTCACCAAATATAGTTAACATATGTGGGATATCAAATGAAAGCTCTCGGTTAGTACTTTTCGAAGCCGGGTTTGGAATTTATTGGAAAGGTGGTGAGTGCGGGGGGTCGAAATTGATCATTTCTTCAACAGGCCCATTCTCAGAAACTACCAAACCGAAAAATCTGAAAAAAATCGGCAGGCTGCTACTATATGGTGCCTGGGTTCTGCAACGCGCTCCATACCGATATTCTTTCAAATAAAGTTAACAATAGTACATTACTATAATTTTTAAGGTTTTGTGTAAACACAAAACCTTATTAAAATCGGTTTACTGTCTGTCTGTCTGTCCGTCTGTCTTTTTTTTTTTTTCATCGTTAGAAGGTGGAAAGGTTCAAAACCTACAGCTGGCTCCTGCCAAACAGTTATGTGAGACTTCTACTCACTAAAACCACCTCCTTCTTCTTCCACTCTCCCCACGGGACTGCTATAAGCATTGCATCGTGGGGCTGGATCAGTTCTTAACTGCGGCGCATTATTGTTCGCTGCCTTTCTTGCTTTCTTCGCAGTTCTGCATGCCTTAGCTGTTCATGAATCATTTTCAGCTCAATTACCACTTGATTCCAAGCCTCCGTTGACTCCAACATAAACTCCACTATATTTCCAGGTGTTAAGCGCCTGTCTGCGATCGCCTCCAGCCTAGTTCGGTGTGCTGTAAACCATGGGCACTCAAACACAACATGCTCCGCATTCTCAGCCACGTTACCACATCTTGGGCACCATGGTGACTCATCGTGTCCAAATCGATAAAGATAAGCTCGATAACCTCCATGTCCACTTAAAAACTGTGTTAGCTCGTAGCTTAGTTCCCCGTGATTCCTTTCCATCCATCTTCGAATGTGTGGAATGATACGGTAGGTCCAACGGCCAGTTTGTGCCTCGTTCCATCTCTTTTGCCATTTTGCGATGGATTCTCGCCGTGCTAGTTGCCGTCGAAGTACAATAGACTCACCGATTGCATACATATTGTCGTAGAGACGCCGACAATATGTATGCCAATGCCCTATGAGGATTGTCCCTGCCAGTACATATGCTGCTTCTCCTGATGTCGTTCGATAAGCACTGCATACCCTGAGTGCACTTAGTCGATACGCCATTCCTAGTTTTCCGCAGTTTCATTTGTTTTCCAGAACGGTTGCCCAAACTTGAGCTGCGTAGAGTAGCACGGAACTAACTACCCTTGAAATAAGACGACGTCGACTTTGTCTTGGTCCACCAATGTTCGGTAGTATCCTCGAGATCGTTACAGTGATGGAAGATGCTTTAGTTACAGCGCACTCAATGTGTTTTTTAAAGTTGAGTCTTTTGTCAACCATTACTCCCAAATATTTAAGCGACTCTTGAGAGTAAATTGTTTTTTCACCAACTTTAATTTTCACGGTCGTGTCTTTCCTTCTTTTGCTGATTAGCACTAGTTCCGTTTTATGTTCAGCAAGTGATAGACCGGACTTTTTCAACCAGGAATTGATCTCCCATATCGCTTCATTTGCATAGATTTCGATCTCGTCTAAGCGTTTTGTCACTATTGTTACCCCGATATCGTCCGCAAAGCCAATAGTTGTCACGCCGTTAGGAAGGCGTAGCTTCAGCACTCCGTTGTACATAATTAACCACAGTAAGGGACCTAAGACAGACCCCTGTGGTACGCCGCACGTCATTGGGAATAATTTCTCTCCATCGTCCGAGTCGCAATATAATCTTCTTCCAAGAAGAAATGCAACAACAATACATACAATGTACTTTGGAACCTTTAGTTTGGTTAGAGCCTCTACGATTTTCGTCCACTTTTGCAGTGTTGAATGCCTTTTTTAACATCGAGTGTCACCACTGCGCAGCATTTGTCATCTTGTATTGCAGCGCGAGCCAGGCCAGTCACCATGCTGATTGCATCGATGGTTGATCTCCCCTTACGAAACCCGAATTGGTTGTCGGATAGGCCTCCTTCCTTTTCCGCAACAGCGAGCAGCCTGTTGTATAATACTCGTTAAAATAGTTTACCAATGGTATTGACCAAACATATCGGTCGATATGAGGAGGGGTCTCCCAATGGTTTACCTGGCTTCGGAATAACTATCAACTTTTGCAGCTTCCATTGCTCGGGGAATTCTCCTTCTCTAAGGCATGCCGTAAAAACTTTGGCAAACATACCGGCAAACATACTGACGAAAGTGAGGTCTACTACCGATTGTAATTCTCCCCTCCGGTATGTGTTGGCTCCCCTAGAGTTCGCAAGTACGACATTTAGACGCGAGAATGCCTCTAGCAGTATTTGCCCCCTTGCATTTGTTTTTCTGCTTCCCCATTCTTCTGCCCATGAGTTCAAATCACCGGCAATTATTTTGGGATTATAGCGCCTGGCATCAAAAGATAGTTTCTCAAGCAACAAAGTGAATTCCTCCAGCGTGAGGCTCGGGGCTGCGTAACAACTATAGATGTATATACCTCCTATTTTGGCACGTGTAAATCCGTTCTCTGGATGTTTTTTACATCTTCTATAGCACGACTTCCGCAGCTCCATATCGCGGCTTTGCTGTTTTTGTCAGCTACCCATACTCCTCTATGAAGATTTTCATATTGTTCGCATACAATAGCTACGTCGACATTATTTTCAAACACGCTCTGGGAGAGCAGGTCTTGGGCCGCTCGACAGTGGTTCAAATTTAGTTGCATAAACTTCATTTGTGCTTATTTATGAACGCCTTTCTGAATACTGGGCAATTACTGCTTCCTGCAATGTGGGCGCTGTCGCTATTTTTCATTTCGACACAGAACACGTATTTGGGCTTTCCGTTGCAATCCTTCGCAAAATGGCCTTGCTCTCCGCACTTGCGACACAGACTAGATCTGTCTTGTGAGCTGGTACAGGCTTTCGCAATGTGGCCGAACTGCCAGCACTTAAAACATTTATGCACCTGACTTTGCTCTCGTATCCGGCAAACCACCCATCCAATACGAACTTTACCTGCTGCTATCGCCTTTTTTGCTGCTTCGATAGGAAGACTTATCGACGCTATCTGTGTATCCCCGTACGCCTTCCTAAGTCGTAGCACGTTGGCCTCGCTCACTGACTGTAGTCCTAATTGAGATTGCAAGGCTTCACAGATCTCCGACTTCGTGGCGATTTCATCCAAGTCCTTACACTCTATCACCACTGAATCTCTGCTCATTTTGATTGCTGCAGCCTCACCTAGTGCCACTTCGATTTTTTTCGTAGGTTTTCGTCTACATCTTCACCCGCTTTAAGCTCCAGCAACAGATCACCTTTCTGCGTACGTCTGATACGCGTAACATTACCACTTAGTTCAGTAAGGGAGGTATCTGCTTTTACTTTACGCAAAATCTCCGCGTACGTCAGCTCGCTAGTTTTTGTTATGATCAGCGCGTCTGGCCTGGCTCTCCTTTGCAACCGTTTCTTACCTTTTAATTTAGTCCAGGTAGATTCTTCGGCGCGGTTAGTGGCCTTTTCCGGGTGGGCCGATAAGCTTCCGTCGCCTGTCTTCCTAGGTTGCGCCGGAATTGGTATCTCCTTTTTGCGTTTCGCTGTCCGTTGGGGTGATTGTACCTCTTCGTTGGGGTCTCTTTGTCGCTTATTGCGCATTGCTGAGATGTCTCTTTCACCTTGGATACCTTCTTTGTCAAAAAGCCTCTTGGGAAAAGATGTTTTCACCATAGTTTGTGTTGCTACAGTAACCATCACTTTCTGTTGGCTGTTCGGCAGTATACCTTCTTCGCGTGCTTTTACATCCTCTTTAGCCTTAAAGTACGTCGCCCTGATAGAACGCACTTGGTCTTTGATAGCGTGATGGACGTTATTTCGCTGACCAACGTACTCCATCAGATTTTGGATCATTGCTCCCAGCTGTGTGAACGCGTCAGCCTCATTTAAAGAATTGACTCCACCGCTGCTGCTCTGTCCGTCTGTCTGTCTGTCTGTCTGGCTGTCCGTCACACGCATTTTTCTCGGAGACGGTTATAGCGATTGACACCAAATTTGGTAGAAAGGTGGGAACTATGAACGCTCACGCATACAGTGAATTACATCCTTTTAGGCCGAATTTAAGGGGGAATCCCCATACATGCAAAAGGGGGGAGTAAAATTTTTTTCATCAAATATAGTCATGTGGGGTATCAAATTAAAGGTCTCGACTAGTACTTTTCAAAGCCGAGTTTAGTTTTGACATTCGTTGGAAGGGTGCGGAGCGCGGGGGGTTGAAAGTGATCACTTCTTTAAGGGAGCCATTCTCAGAAACTACTAAACCGAAAAATCTGAAAAAAATCAGGAGGCTGCCGCTATAAGGTGCCTGGGCTCCGAAATACCTTCCATACCGATATCTGTTTAAATAAAGTTAATAATAGTATATTACTACAATTTTTTGTAATTGGTTAGAAATCCTTCTTAAGTTCATCCTTGTACCATGAAGTTTTGCAGTGATATAGGCTATAATATAGAGCATGATCTTACCAAGTTTGGTGGAAATCGCACTATTACTAACAAAGTTATAATGCCTCAAATTTGTTGCTTCTTTGAAAATTGAAGACTATGAATGTCAATATCACCCGAAAGTGGATACTCTCACATAATATACTAAGAAATACACAAAACCTTTCGTACCTGAAGCGTCCAGCTTCCGGTTTCCCGACTTGTTAGTAATTGGCTGCAAAACCCTTTAAGTTCATCCTAGCACCATGCACCTAGCAGACTATAATATAGAGCATGATCCTACCAAGTTTGGTGGAAATCGCAAAGTTAAAATAGGCCAAAGTTGTCGCTGCTTTGTAAATTCAAGACTATGAATGTCAATATTATCCGAAAGTGGATACTCTCTCATAATATATGCATATATTATGTGCTACGTACTAATGAGGCAAATGCACGCTTATATAAAGATAAGATTCATACGTGAAGCCTCCAGATTTCGGTTCCCCGACGTGTTTGTTACATTCAGTTCATTCGGAAACGATTGTACCTATTGACATAGAATTTGGTTGGGAGGTTTGAGCTATACTTAAGCATGTATCAAATGACGTAACGGCTCCCCGTGTGTGAACATTTTTTTTCTACCTTGTATATATTACGTGGGAGATTAAATGAAAAATCTCGATTACTACTTTCCAGTCCCCACTTTTGACGTGGTTGCAAAAAGGAAAGCGAGAGATAAAGAAATATAAATTTAGAGAGAAACCCAACTTAAAAATCTGGAAGAAGAAGCATGATGATGCCCCATATAAAATCTACGCCTGGATAATCCTGTTTAACCTGGGAGGTAGTCACTTGAACCGAGCTGTGACCAGAGGAGCGTTCCATGGCCACCCCAACTCTCCGGTGCTTTGGTTGATAGTAATGGGCGAAAATCTATGCATATTGGACAGGAGTAAAGTGAAGGTGGTGATATTGGTAGTCGGCAAAGGGGTGTCTGTGGAGGCTCAACATATGTAGAACTGACGGTTAAAAAGACCTGTATAATTTTCTATGCCTGGAAGGGGACTTTTGCAAGCAAATGGGGTCTTCGACCTAGGATGGTCCTCTGGATGTACACAGTCGTCCCATCCTAACCTATGATTCTATTATCTAGTGACAGGCACTGACCAAAAGTACAATAGAACGAAGTTTAATAGGATTCAAAGAACCGCATGTGCAGGTACTACCGAGCTCTGCAGTACTGCTCGGCAGATGCTCTCAGTGGAGGTTGAAGTGGGGTGATGTGCAACACTTTTTTTTCGTTGTTCAGGGAAAATCTGCAAAAATTAAATCTTTGAACATAAAATGACTGTATCATATAAAGGAAGGAAAATAGTAAATTTCTGCATCATTATTTTTTTTAAATTTCGACGTTTTTGTATTAATTTTTCAAATTTTCCGAGAGTTCGTTTTTGACGTTTTTCGAAAAACGTGAGGTGATGTGCAACACCGGTAAAAATCAGGTAATACATGCAAAGATATCTATCTCTGAAAATTGAATTGAATTTTTTTGCCAAAACTCGTTCACATGTGGACAGAAGTCTTCTTCTTCTTCATCTGATGATGAGGACTTGCGATTACGTTTTTTGAAGGTTGAGCGTTATCTTTGACCTGCTTCTGCGGCAATTATATCAATTTTTTCTTGGCCCGTTCATTGGCTTTCTTTTGCAAATCAAAGCGGTTTTATGACGACGTCATAATGCTAATTTTCAACGATTTTCTGCCACGGTATGGGAGTAGCAAAACGAACTAGGCAGCAACAATTATTGCTGTCCGAAGTGATTGGGATATGAACGCAATAGTGAACGTAGAAGATACAGATGCTGTTGCAGTTGATCAGACTCTATTGTTGACACCTGTCTGGTGCGACCAATGTCCATATTGTTGTCTAGGAAAACAATATTGTACACGTCTTTCTCTTCATCAGCTTCTTTGGCCATTAGATTCTCACTACTAATGTCTGCCGCAAGAAAATCGTCAGCTGAAAATTTGTCAGAATTTACAGGAAAAATGCCCATTTTTGTGAGGCCTTTTCGGATATTTAAGACCGTACAGCTCTGAATCGAGACCTTGTCAATCACTCCAGCTACATAGTGTATCTCGACCTTTCGCCCGACATTGCTGAAAGACCATTCATGGACTTTCACCACGTATGACTTTTTGACGGGACCAAAAACAAATACATCCAGCGGTTGCATGCGGTGGCTACAATGAGGCGGCAGTGTTAAGACAGTAATGTCGTTATCAATGCACAGATCGATGGCTTCAATCGAAATATGTGACACGTGATTGTCCACGATCAACAGTAGCGGATTGTCTTTCGAGTGAACTTGATCAAATGTTTCAGGAAAACGACAAAATCCGCTACTGTCATCCAGCCGCTTTCATTTCCATTATTGTTTTATAAAATAATGAAAAAATATGGAAGAATGAGTGTTGTACATCACCTCACAAAAAGTGTTGCATATAAGCTCAATCATATACGTGAACAGCTAACAACAGTGTTGTATATCACCCCACTTCACCCTACTTTTACACATACTTCAAATACGCTCTCAAACTACATGAGTCCAGAGATTAGACAGAAAACCTACAGGGAGAGTTACATCCTAGATGAAGTAACTCGTAACTCTGTGTGTTCCCTACGGACTATGCTAAATGCATGCCGAGTTTCATGAGAAACTTTGCTGTGGGAGAGTGGAGACCGAACGGTATGCTGCAAGGTTATGACACAGTATCCTTCACTGACGGATCAAAGATGGTCAGTGAAGTCGGTGCAGTGGGTTTCTCGTATACCCATAACGTAGCCGAGTGGTATGGTCTTACAGGATTCGCCAGTGTATTCCAAGCAGAAGTACTTGCAATACTGGGAGCTTGTCGATGGCTGGGACATCTTCCAGGCTGGTGAGGTGCAGAGTGCCGCGCTGAACAATCTAGGCAGCACGCTCAAAGTCACCCCCTTTTGGGTTCCCGGTCACAGAGGGGAATGAGCGGACCGGCGAACTGGCCAGGCGCGGCTCTGCTCTTGGCAGTCGCTTTGTGAGGACAGTGTGCGCCCCGCTGTCGATTGTCAGGAGCGATTGCCCAGTTCTAGCTAAAGCCAGACTACGGATATTAAGTAAACCATTCTTTGAGGACCTCAATAAAATTTTAATTGTAGGGTGGAAGAGTGCTATCTTCTGTGAATGCTACGGGCTGGCCCTAAAGATCTGAACTGGCTGGAATCTGCTCCCCTTAATCTTACCACAGCAGTCATGATGTTCTATTAAAACGGCGCACCACAGCGCTAATTGGGCTTCTTGGAGGACGACTAATACCTACCTACCCTAGCTCTCAAAATTTGATTAGAAATGTTGAAGCCTGAACATTTCTTCCTAGAAAGACACAGTAAATGGTAGGAATATGGGAATTGTGAAGCATAATAATTTATTAGAAAAACTCGTCTCAGATCTGAAAATTTTATTTTTAATGAAACCATTAAATACCTTTCATATGCAATTACATGTGACCTGAATGAATGCAATGAAACTCGTTTAATGGTAAAAGTGATGTTTCTAGAAGATGGGGAGAGGGTAAACTATTCACCGATGACTAGGTGGAGAATTATAGCTATTTAGGGACAACGCGATAGTAAAGTGCAAATATAAGCGGCTATTATTATTATTCTGTTAAGGGAAAGTCGCACCGCGTTCTTGAAGAACTATTGTGCCCTTTTTACTGGATATAGTGTACCTGTTGATCATAGTATCTCAAGCAGGCCTGTAACCGTTAGGAACTTTAGTATGTTCCCCACTTCCAGATGTTTCAGCTTTGCATCTGGTATTAAATGTTCTCCCAGATATATCGACCTACTTTGCACAAGTGCCGGACACTTCCCAGGACGTGCATAGAGGTTTCGTCCTCCTCCTCACAAAACCTGCAGGCAGTGTTCGTAGATATCCCTAACTTCCCTAGGTGATAGTTCAGCCGACAATGACCAGTGAGAATTCCCACTATGATTCGGAGGTTCTTTTTGGTGAGGTTTAAGCAATCCTTTGTACGCATGGGTTCGCATCCCCCAATAAGCACCCTGGACTGCTCCATCCCTGGTAGGCCCGCCCAATATAGTTCTCTCAACCGTTTCTCTTCGTTTCTTAGATTCATAGCCATGAAACCGTTTCCGATTCCACAGAAGGGTTCTGGCCCGTGTAAAGGCATCCCTGCTCCCTTCTTGGTCAGTTCATCCGCTGCCTCATTGCCTTCCAACCCCGCATGGCCTGGAACCCAAAGTATCCAGACCTTGTTGGACGAGCCGAGTGTATTCAGTCAAGGCATTCCCATATCAGTTTAGAGTTCACCTG
The DNA here is from genome assembly GCF_905115235.1 of Hermetia illucens. Taxonomy (NCBI): domain Eukaryota; kingdom Metazoa; phylum Arthropoda; class Insecta; order Diptera; family Stratiomyidae; genus Hermetia; species Hermetia illucens. Next base: position 392,066 of record NC_051849.1, on the reverse strand, counting down.
GTTGAACCTAAGTGCCCTGATCGCTGCTTGGCTATCGGTGAGAATAGCTATGTTCTGCCCCCTGTAGTTCCTTTGCAGATTAAAGGAGGCACATTTGTCTATGGCCTAAATTTCCGCCTGGAATATCCTAGTGTACCTGCCCATTGGCTCAAAGCACATTTTCCTTGGACAAATGACACCGGCACCCGCTCCCTCTGCTGTGAGGGATCCGTCAGTGTACCAAGTAATCAGTTGCTGGTTTAAGCCGTATGTCGCAGCCACGCTCTTCCAGTTTGCCTTGTTACTCCAAGGTGTTTCAAACTTCTTATCGAAGTGAAACCTCGTTGTCATGTTGTCCCTCAGTATTAGTAATCAATCTTCCTTCGATAAGCGGCTAACACATGCAAGTATGTTAGGTGAATCCAATACGACATTTTTATCTAACTAATGAACTGTTCGTTACTTAAGTATAAATAAATATAATATAATATTTTATTTCAGAGGCTGTGTTGGGCGTTCCAGCAAAGAAAAGTGGTACTTTAGAAGTTGAGGAATCTCCCTTCAGACAGTAAGACCACATGAATTATTATATTGAAAACGATTTAACCGTTTTGGTATTTCCAGAGGAAAGGTGGTTGTTCCTTATCGAGTAACACATCCGTGGCTTTTAATTGATGCTGTATATAGAATGACGCAAACTGCTAATGACGAGCTCAAGCAAAAGAAAAAGCTGGATGAATTCACATATAGGATGATCCAACGTCGGCGCGCCCTCCGGAAATCGGATCCAAACTTTCAGCAGAAATGCCTGTTAGATTATATGATCGAAATATCAGAATCGTGTCCCGATTTCACAGAAGATGATATTGTAAGTGAAGCTTGCACTTTTATGTTGGCTGGACAAGATTCAGTGGGAGCAGCTGTAGCTTTTTGTTTGTTCACTCTTGCGCAACATCCGGAAATTCAACAAAAGTGTTACGATGAGTTGGAGGCAATTTTTGGGGATGATAATAGACCACCTAATATGAATGATCTACGGGAAATGAAATATTTGGAAATGTGCATAAAAGAAACCCTGCGCCTGTACCCAAGTGTTCCGCTATTCGCCAGAAAAACCAGCGAAGATATACAAGTTGGAAAGCATACGTTGCCAGCAGGATCTAATGTGTTCATTATTCCATATGCTACACACAGATTACCGCACATTTATCCTGATCCCGAAAAATTTGATCCGGAACGGTTTACTTCAGAAAATTGTGAAAAACGACATCCGTACGCATACCTGCCTTTCAGTGCAGGTGCTCGTAATTGCATTGGTCATCGATTTGCAATACTGGAAATGAAAACTGTTATATCAAAAATCTTACGTAGTTACGAACTTCTACCAGTACCAGGGAAGACTACATTTGAACCAACATTCAGGATAACTCTGCGAGGTTCCGGGGGACTATGGATACGGCTGGGTACTAGGACTGCAACTTGAAATAGTTGCAAATAACTTGCTTCCCGTTTATTTTCAAGTGAGCACTATTTTGTTTTGTATAGAAAAATGTAAAATATAATTTTAGCGGGTCTGTAAGTGTAAAAACGGAATGAGCGTGTCTTCGTGGCGTTTCTTTGCGGCAGCTACATATATTTATTTATATTCTAAGTTATATCCAAGTAAGTTAAGCATTTTTATACTCTAGGTACATATACCAGTATCTGTTTCCTAATGAAAAGAAAAACATCTCTTGGAATAAATGCAGTTCGATTCATTCTTGTGAGTATTCATTCATTTCGTTTGTCGGAAGTGTTTCATTGATAAATTGTAATGTTTGGAAAAAGTTTCGTACGTGACAACCTTCAGTGCATATTGTTACGTATAAAAATCGCTTCCTGCGTTGTAAAAATGCGTACAAGCTAGCATATAATTATGCATGCTAATTTTGGGTGCTCAAATTCACTTTTCACTATAAAAACAAATAGTGACCATCGGACCGACAAAAATAATTCTAACACACCTCACACGTCGGACAATGTACTTAGCACTCCTTTTAAGTAAAGGTAAATGGACTGGTACATGGTGTTCCTGTATAGGTACGTACGCGGCCATGGAATTATAATTATCATGACAATTTTTATGTTGTGTTTTGATTATCAATTGCAGTTAGATCCAAGCTCAATTGAAGCATGTAATCATCTAAAATTTAGTTGAATTGTTAAATAATTATACGTGCAACATAAAAATGCTCTACCAAGAACAAAACAAAATTTATTCTAAAATTATAATATAAACAAAAAATACATAAAATTTAGAAACTTCATAGTAAATATATATGCGCAGAAAACGTCTTTGTGCCGTTTTGGCTTTTTTTAGTGAAATTTTTTCAACGCAAAATATAGTTTAATCGGAAGTACGCTCTCTTATAGAGATAGAAATCACTTTCGCTAGCCTAGATGACAATGAATCAATTACTAATTTTAGGACATCGCCATCAATTTTCTGCCATTCTTTCAACAGAGCGACTTTTAAATCCTTAACAGTCGTAAACTGACCTTCATTTTTGAAAACTGATGCCGATGGTACACTCCACGAATTTTTGATTGGATTTAAGTATGGACTGTTGGGTCGCCACTATAATGCCGGTATATTTTTGAATTTAAAAGAGTCGACAGTGGCATTCGCTTTATGAATGCTGGCATTGCCTTGCTGAGAAGTCGACTTATCAAAAATTGATAGACCAATAGCTTTCTCCAAACTACAATTTTATTTTTGAAAGTAGCTTTGTGCTGATGAAGGGGGTAAGTTACTCCCGAAATACATATCTACAATAAAATTGTAGTTTGGAGGAAGCAACTGGTCTATCAATTTTAGGCTAAACTTCAAATAGCAGACGATATCTAATCTCCCAGATATCAAATAAATTTCTGCAGGAAATTCTACATATAAGCGCATTGTTATATAGTATAGTTCTAAGTATATGTTGGTGTCCATATTGCATGATATAAAGCACAGTGGTGACCGTCCATTATATCCAAATACAGCTCAAACCATTACTGATCCCTCACTAAAATTGCGTCGATGCCGGGTCTCTCTGAGACGCTGTAAATCACGCCAATATATCCGTTACCGCCGCGGCTATCCAAATTAGATTTTTTTCATCACTAAATATAACTTGATAGAATTCCAGCCTCCAAAGTTGGTGTCTTTCGGTCAATCGCAATCGGGCTCTTATATGAATTAGTTTCAATATAGGTTTAACTATTCGCGAAGCATATAGGTTTCGATTTTCTTTCTTATTCACTGATGAACGTCGAATACCCCGCTTGTGCCGGTCATCAATCGGCGACTTTCTGCGTTTTGCGTTATAACACTATCATAATCTAGATCTTCTAGAAAGTTCGTAGTTCGTAACGGAATTTAAATGATGATTAAGTCTTGCTGCATTTCACTCCTCCTCTCTTAATCGTGTAATCAATCCACGTTTCTCTTCTGATAAGATTAGAAGTATATTAGAGCACTTCATTCAAGACCGTAACAGTACACTGTAGGAGGCAATGTGGTCAGCATTACTTTTGCCCGAGATTATTACCCTGATTTGACTCAGATACTGATTCGCAGTTATTATGGTGTCTTTGAAACCGAATTTGCTAAGAGGTGCGATCGGTGCAACCCCATATCGATCGCGGATATTCTCACTTCAGACGTGATCAAGGCGTTTCACGTAATCAGTACAATGCAACATCTTCGCCCCCATTACCGCAAGACGCCGTTCATTGTCTTTGATAGTCAACCAACACTCAGAACTATAGAGAGCGGTAGGCGGACGACATTGCAGAAAATTTTAGATTTGGGACGTGCGCTGATACGTCGATCGCAAAGAACACCAGTTGTGGAACGCTACTTCATCTAGGTTGCGTTAATGCGTGAAACAATTTCATTACGCAGTTCTCCATTGGCTGATAGCATTGACTCGAGATATTTAAATCTCTGAGTTCTGGCAATGGCAGTAACCTGCCCCTCGAAATATTTAAATCGCTCATTTCAAGCAATGGCAGTAACCTGCTCAGAACTGAACGATTTAAATATCTCGGGTCAATGTTATCAGCCCATGGAGAACTACGTTATGTTTCACATATAGGGGAACACAAAACCTTTCATACCTGAGGCGTCAAGCTTCCGGTTTCCCGAGTTGTTTATATATAAGGAAAATAATACCTCTTGCTATCTTCAGACACCCTTTTGCTGTCTCCCAAGTTAATGAAATGTTTTGGATGGTTGGTCACCTCCATATTTCATGAGTTCGGTTGTGATTCGATTTGATCCCGGCGACTTTTGGTTCATAGGCGTAGCTACGGGAATCATTTCTTCCAGTTCGGGTAAGCGATACCTCCAACTTGTCGGTATGTAAGTTTGTTGGTTGTATATGGTTTGAAATCAGATTGCCTTCTTTGTGTCGGTAAGGGGAGCGTATAACTAAAATTAATAACACTTGAAGTTATTAATTTAATATATTTTATTGATCTTCATCCTTCCACAGTTCCAACTAGACTCTTAGTTATTTATTTAATATATTTTATTGATCTTTATTGATCTGTAAATGGGAGATAACCTCTCCCCTATTTAACTTGAAATTCTCCGTAATTTTACTGGATTGCGAGCTTTTTACAACAATTTTCAATTTTTTTTTTTTGTGTTTTTTTTTTTTTTTTTTGTGTCCATGATATAGAGTAAGTATTATGATAAATAGTATTAACAGAAATGCGATTACAATTGAACCAGATAGGTAATTTATATTTTTATGAAATTTTAAAATATTGATATGTTCCAAGTTTCTCTTATTTTCTAAAACTATCTCTTTGAAATCAATGTTTTTGGTGAAATTATAATCCGTATTTTCATTATAAAAGAACCTGTCAATAAATTTTACATTTGTTTTACCAAAGGTTTGATTTAGTATCTGGATTGTACAGTTATTGATGTTGATTAAATAGTTACCATTTAGGTGTATGTTTCTGTCGTCACAATAATTAACAATATTAGTTTGTTTAAGATTCTTACAGATTATAGTGTTATCATCAACCTTCACAATTTCTGTTCCATTATTTTCTACAAGTACGCAATTATTTCTTGTAATACTCTTTACTCAAGGGTTTCAACTCCCTTTCATAATTCAATTTTTCATCATAAACATATTTTGTTCCATTTATTTCTATAAAATACTGATCTTCTAACATTGCTTGTAAATTATTCGTAGTGGGTAACGATGTAATTAATTTGTACTCTTCAATTTTGTAAGAATTTGGAATTTTAAGGGCCAAAATTATTGTGTTTTCCTTATACTTCAGTAGTCCGGTTCGTACGTTTTTGAGTTTATAAAAGTCCAGTTTAGTCGTCAAAATTTCGGTTGCTGTTAGCATACTAGAGTGAATCAATCCATGTTTCATCATTGCTATGTTGTCAATAATCTGATTTAACTTCTCTTCCAAAATTCGGAGTTTTAAAATTTGGTCTGTTTTCAGTTGGTTTTTTACTAATAATTTTTCGTTTTCTGTGAGTTGTTGAAAGGTTTTACTAATTGCGTTTCGGTCTGACTCTATCAGATTTTTAAGGTATTTAATCGAGTTATTAAAATGAGAATTGAGTTCAATTTATTTATTAAGGTTTTGAACTGCATTTTCACAATTCTCTTCTATTAGTTGGATATTGTTCTACTATTTCCTGTCTATCTGTGGTGTTGCTAATAGTAGAAGTTGCAGTGCAACTACCCAAACTGAGGTCATCACCTGCAAATTTACGAGGACGTTTTATATTAATGGGATGTTCTCTACCTAATTCTTTAATCCTATATCTCGGTTCGTTCTTATAGTAATTACGTTTATAGTTCTTAACTGGAATAATTCTCCTAGTCTCCCTATAATCTTCTCTTTTCTTATTAAGCTTATTTATATATTTATTCTTGTACTCCTTCAAAGTCTTTTCAAGCATTGCAGGATCAGCCCGTACTGCTTGATTCGGAGTCATTTTGATAGAAGAGTGATATCTATCATTATAATTACTTACTGCCCTATGTATTTTCTGTAATAAAGTTAGATCTAATTTCCTCATAGATACTAGTTTTTCCTGTAATGTTGAGTGAAACCTTTCGATATCACTATTCCCTGTATGGGTATTAGGTTTCGTGAAATGTAATGCTATACCTTGCGTTCTAAAGAAGTCCTTGATATTAATACTGGCGAACTCATTATCGGTAATAATCTTCTGCGGTTTACCAAATTTAGAGAAGTGTTCTTCCAACACTTCGATCTTCCTATTCCAATTTCTATTTTGCAAATGATAAATATAAGCTTTTTTCGTCAGCTTATCAATTAGCGTTAGAAATGCCTGCTTCATGAAATAGTATATATCCATATGCAAAATTTCGTTTATACTAGTGGGAGTTTCACTAATTTTGTATTTAACTCTGAAAGGCTTACGTTCGTATTTGGTTTCCAAACACGTTTTACAATTATTAATAACTTTGGTTATCTCCTCGACTAACTTCGGGTAATACAATTTATTTTTTAGACTATTAAAGGTTTCTATAATCCCACTGTGCATACTCTCAACTGTGTGATATAAGGATATCTGTCTATGGATTTCCTCTGCTGTTTTTATTTCTCTAGCCCTCATTGTAGCTTTGATAAACTTTATGTTCCTATCGTCTCCAAATAGTTCAATTAATACTTGCTGAATTTTATTAAACTGATGGTATGAAAGTTCGGTGTAGATTCCTGTTATACCTGGTCGAATATACCTTCTTAAAAGGTCAACCCAATGGTCCCTATCCCTAGTCATATCCATATATATTATTCTACGGTTATGCAATATTTCTATTTCCTGATCTACGTCATATGCTAGTATTAACTGCGTTTTATATTTATTTACTATGGTCTCTTTAATAGGAATGTGATCCAACTGTTGTTCATCTTGTGAATGAACTGTAGCGTTATCTGACAAATCATTGATCGATTGGTTATCAGTGGAATTTTCTTTTTGATTAGTGGCTTTTGGAATGCGACTCAAGAAGTCTGCAACCTTGTTTTCCTTACCTTTGATATACTCTATATCAAACTGATACTCTTGTAGTTTCAGTAACCACCGTTGATTACGTTGACTAAATTCTTTCAATAAGTTTTCCATTTCACTTTTTTCTTCTTTATTTAAATGACTTAAGTCAACTTTCCCTTGTTCGGCATTAAGTTCAAAGCACTTGAGGTTTTCTTCATTTTCTGAAGAATCTAAAGATATTTTACTACCATTATTTAGGATGAGACATTTATTCTCAAAATTGAAGATTTTCACAATTTTGGATAATATGTCCATTCCGATTAAAAAGTCATACGGCTTCCCTAATAAATCCCTCTTATACCATTTGATTCCACCTTTTGGATCAAAGTTAAATTCTGTTGGAATATTTGTAATTACTCGTTCAACGCTTTCCGTGGTTGTATGGTTTATAGTCTGCAAACGGATGTTAGTCTTATCGAAGATTTTAAACTTGCTACAATCTACTCTAGCAGAGTTCACAATGCTCATTGTTGAACCTGTATCTATCAAGCACTTGTACAATTTATTATCAATGGTAAGATTAGCAAAGATTTTGTTTCCGAGGCCTAATTCATAAAAAAACTCTGGTTCAATATTATGAACCTCCTCGTTTACTGAATTAGACCCGGGTGATGGGTCATTTCTATTTTGATTTGATCTTCTATGGGTCACGGTACCTATCTCCATAGGTTTAGGTGGTGATCGCCTAACCTGGTCAGAACGATTCCAGGAATGTTGTCTATGTTGAGTAGGATTATTATTACTTCTAAACCCAGAATCTCGGAAGTTATTTAGTCGAGAATTTTGTCGATCTTGCCAAAAATGTCCCGAGCTACGTCTGTATTGATTTGATTCTACTCTATTTGGTCTACCAAAATTTGAATTGTATTGTCCATGATTACCGGATTGTTTCTGTCTATTGTCCTGTTTGTTATGGTGTTTTCTATAGTCCTGACTGTTATAATTCTTTCTTTCCTGATATAGTGTTTCTCGGTCTAAATTATCTTGATCGTAGCCCACGTACGAGTATAAAATTTCTTTTACTTCATGTAAATCAAACAAATTTCTTATATCACGTGACAAATTACCACTAACTATTTGCTTAATTCTATTCACTAATAACGCGTAGAAAGTTTGGCGAGTTTCCGCTGTATTCGATTCATAAGTGGCGAATGTATTGATTTCTTCTATAATATATTCAATTTTAGAGTTAAGATCGGAGATAGAACATACTTTGAGTTGCGTTATTCTTCTCGAAAGGTCCTTGTAGTTCGTAGATGGTCGAAAATGTTGTTTGAGTAAATTTCTAGCCGACTCCCAATTTTCCGGACGATTATTTAACAAAAGTTCCTTTGCCGCTCCTGTAATTTTTATGTTATAAATTACCTGCCAGGCTTCTTCCCGTGATTCCTCATCAATAGCACTAAGATGACCACCAACGGTTGTTAGAAACTGCGTTAGCTGTTTCCTGTCTCCCGAAAACTCTTTTATGTAGGCAATTTGTTTTATTATTGTTTCTGCTCGATTCGGCCGTTGCAAATTAGCTAAATTCTCCAAAGCTGCTATCAATCGTTGCGCTAATACGTTATCCATTTCGGCTTGAAGGATGCGTCGATGGTAAATAGCTAGTCTGTCTCTACGTTGAGTCTTGAGGTGAGTCTATTTCACTGTACTTTTATATTAGATTTTTTTTTTTTATTATTGCTAGGATTCCAAACCAGCCTCAGAATGTGTTTTAAGACGGATTTATGCTTGTTACTCCGCCTCCTAGCTTTGTATTTATTTTAGTTAATATATTTTTTTTTTATATTATTAAACGAATCGCGACACTTGATTTTTTTAGTTAAAACAACTTTGTTTCTAAAAAATTGCGCCGGTTCTTGAACGAATTTAAAACACGTAACTTCGCGTATCACTGGATCCTGCTCGATGCATGGATCCTACCGACTGCGCCACTAAAATTAATAACACTTGAAGTTATTAATTTAATATATTTTATTGATCTTCATCCTCTCACAGTTCCAACTAGACTCTTAGTTATTTATTTAATATATTTTATTGATCTTCATCCTTCCACAGTTCCAACTAGACTCTTAGTTATTTATTTAATATATTTTATTGATCTTCATCCTCCCACAGTTCCAACTAGACTCCTAGTTATTTATTTATTATATTTTATTGATCTTCATCCTTTCACAGTTCCAACTAGACTCTCCTTTTATTATCTTATTGCCACCTTAATACCTACGATGCTCGCTCGTTTGTGCATCCGTTATGCAGGTGCACTCAATAATGTTTATGATTCTATTAGTTTGTGCATCCGTTATGCAGGTGCACTCAATAATGTTTACAATGTTTCGGAATTAACTGTAAATGGGAGATAAGCGACCCAAGCGGATATTTAACCTATATAGTTTCATCCCGACGGCTTGTTGATAAAACTTTGGTGCCGCTCCTCCCTGTACTTCTGTCTGTAATTTCGCCTCTCCTCTTGACGGAATTTACAATAAATACTTGGAGGTGTCCGTGTTTTTTTTTTGGGATTTTTTTTTGCATTGCTCAATATATCGCATTTTTTTTATCAACTTCTAGATTTCAATCAGTCGTTCCACTTTTCTTGCAACTGGGCCCAAATATATTTTTTTGTTAAACTAATGAAAACGTTTTTTAGGTAATTGTAAAAGTCAGGCCATCTGTTATGATTACTGCAGTATCCATTGAGGGGTTGGAAGTTACGGAGCATTTTTTCATCGATTGCTTCAGTATTTACTCTTCCCAGATTCCATGAAAAGGTGAGCAAAATCTGTAGTCATTCGTTTTCAGGTCCACTTGGCTCATGGCTTCGGGACAGGTACCTTACTGAATATGAAACATATGGATTCCCAAAATATAATTTTACCACCATTACAAATTAAAATGGGCCTGGAAAAAAATAAATATCAAAATTATGCTATTTATAAATTACACAAAGTTATTCCAAGTAGTTCGGACACCAAATTGATAGATTCAATTTTTATCGGTTCACAAAAACGTTAGCTAATATGAAAAAAATATGAAAAAAAACAGGGCTGATTTCTTAAAAAACAACAACGAAATTCTCTCAAAATACATTTGATCCATTCACTGTAGAACTTTTCTCTTGAAACTTGGGCCCCAGCAGTCCCAGTGATAGTCACTGCCAGCGTTCTCACCAAGGCTTTAACATTTTTGAAGGGGGAGGGATTTTCAGGGTGAGCGTATATTAGGGGACTACAACTGCTATATTTAAAAAGATTCAGACAGAGAAAATCATAAAAAACAGAAAAGAATTAATAATTCTAATTTTTTTCATTTTGTATTTTATAAATATTTCATGTAATTTTTTTTACTATTTACTTTATTAAAAAATAAAATAGACTCAACGGAGTTTTTTTAAAGATTTTTAAAAAGTACATTTAGGCAAGCTTAAAAAGCAAAAAAAAGAAATAGTAGAGATTAGAAAAAGCAGCTGAAAGCTGATGGCGCGATGATAGAACCGGAAATCCAAATCTTATTAAATCAATTAAAGGCCGTCAACCTGAACCTACCGAAAACCTAGGTATCATCAACAAATCACATCACGTTTTTACATAGTTCCCACACAAAACATATTAAAATAATATTCGATAGCTGGACTCGAACAGAATGTCGGAGAGGCACCGATAGCATTTTTATGCTGCAACCCAAAAAAAAGATGAAAACACCCGCGTGAGCCAAGAAGGGTTTTAATTAATGACTCTCAGCTCGGAGGCTACTTCCATACAAAGTTAGTAGTCATTATTGCGAGTTTACATTCATCACTTTTGTCTTTCCACGAGAAACGTATATATTTGCTGGTGCGACCTATTCGCATAGGTGAAAAGCACTGATGTTAGCACTGATGCAGAGAACAAGTGGTTCCCGAAATATCGGTATTTACAAGACCAATAAATAACACTAGTGAATAGAAAAAAGCAAGTTTTAATTATTTCAAATGATTTAATCGTTAGAAATATCGCTTAATTACACTCGGATAAGAATTGTCCCAGAATCACATCTGAAAGGAGATAACTACTCCAGGCGACCCAGTAATTTATGCAATGTAACTGAACTCATCACTGCCTAGACACATATTCTTTCAGAATGAAGATATGGCTCAGGGAATTGCAGAATGGAACAAGAACACTGCGGTCACAATTGATGAAGAATGAAATGAAGAATGTGACATTGATTTCGAATTAAATGAAACTAAAGTACCACATACTGAAGCAATCAAGGCAGCGAACCTTGTAATTGAGTGGTCTGAAGAAAATGGTGGCAACCTTTCGGAAATTTACTTACTACGAAATTTGTATGAAACGTCAATCTTAAAAAAATCATCAATCATTTTGAAAAAAAAAATATATATGCCGGTTCATTATCAAGACCTTCTCCCCAACCCTCTTTAATGTGAACACTCTCAGCAGCATGAACACCATGCAGTTCAATAGTAAACGTTTTTTACTGGACTCAAGAATGCAAGTTTATCTTCCAACTTCTACGAACTTCCCCTTCCTAAATAAAAGACCAAGTAGAACAAATGATTCACATCTCGAGATTTTATTTAATATTGCTCTCATAGTTTAAGAGGAATTTAATAAGTTAATGTGTGCACTAATACAAGTATGTTTGTTTAAAAGTATTTCTTATTGAATAAACTCAAAGAAATTTACTGTTCGAGTTTTGTCCATAACTTGGCTCCGATCATATCGCGACAATAGCTATAATTTATACAAAATCATAAAATCCATGGATAAAATATTAAATATTACATGTTAGAATAAATTACAAGGCAAAACCTTATGCATGATAATTTCTCGAAGAAAATTTATAAACTTCAGTCATCGTGTGATAATATTAGTTTGTGCTAATTCTAAATTCATTGCCTACTATCGTGGCTTCGTTCAACTTGTCTACTTCGCAAAATTACTTTTTCAGAGGTCGATTACTAATTTGTGCCGTACTTATTGCATGCTTCACTAGTGGTTCTTTTGAATGACCTTTTATTGTGGAAATCGACGGTGAACCTTCATTTGTGGATTTCCTCATACGAATATTAGCCGATCCTGGCGGCTTATCGTTTGGATTCGTAACTGCTAACCGCATTGTCTTACGGAAAGTGGCTGGTGAGGTAGGAAGAGAGCTCGTTCCAGGGGGTTGGTCAATTTTGTTGACGGTTTTATCTAGAAAAATTATGTAACGAATTGATGAAAAAATATAGATAAAAAGAAATGGGATTTACTTTTATCACAAGCCGTCAAGCGTTCAAAAACGTTTTTAGTCTTGTATGCTTTCCAATCCATGCTTTCGTTGTTAGTTTCTTTGTTAGAGTTTGGCTTACTTACGAATGCTGGTTTGCCAAGAGATTCATCTGTTTTTGAAAATTTACTTTTCATCTTCGATACTTTACCAGAAGCTTCGAAAATAGGTTTCCTAGGGGAAAGTTTGTCCTTCAAAATATTATTTTCCAGGGACTTTTTTCTCATTCGAACGGTATTTGTGAAATCAGATTTCATCAGAGGGTCTTTCATTTTTACATCGAGACATGTCGAGTATTTTCGTATTGGATCTCGAGAAACATCTATTGTGAAATTTTCGTACAACTCGCTAACATCTGTATGCCTTTTCGTATCTGCATTTGGTGTAAGGAGTAGGTTTGCGTCCGTCATACTCTTTTCTGAATCCCTATGTTTCACTATTTCTTCTAATTTCATTTTAAGAACATCTGGCACTACGACACATGATAAATTATTGTTACTATTATTCTCGAATTCCTCTCTTATAACTGGGACTTTATCGAAAATATGTGTTTGTAGGGTTTGTACGCGAGAACCATTGCTGCAACTGGAACATTCACTGAAGCCTGAATCACTGCGTTCGCTGCTTATCACCTTGCCATGTCTTTCAACTGTAGCCATATTTGCACCACAGTTGTTATCGACTAGTCCTGAAATCCTGTCTACATTGTCGGCCTCTTCATTTAGAGAAGACATACGGCCAGGGCTTGGTGAAAATGAGAATCCAGACCCAGCTGAAATAGACGGTCGCGGGCTATTTGGAAGCGATCCCGATGTTGTGGAATTACGACGTGAAGCAGAAAGTGTGGCCATCCTTCCCAGTGCTCTTATTGCATTTCCTGTTTTCTATTGGTCAAATGCATACAAATTACATGCAAAAACGTGAGCAAAAACAGAAACTCTACATATTAGAACAACAATTCAAACAATTGTCTGTATATTTTTCAAATTGCCAACAAACAAATCATTCGCCATCCAATATAGTAGTTTACTGGTTAATTTGCTTGTTGACAAATCGCTACAGTTCAAACCTTGAATTCCACATTTCACACACGTTAAACCAATGCTCATCGACTTACCTGCCACTTTCTACGTATTATGAACTTTTTCAATTTGTCCGTACATATTTTTACGTTATTTAAGCTTTGTTCGTTGTGTTGCGCCAGCCAATTGGACTCTAGACACTCATCCGCAGTAAGACGGTCCTCTTTCCGATGAACCAGCAGGTTAGAAATGAAGTCCTTTGCGTCCCGAGAAACAGCATCGAAGGCTTCGTCATCGTAATCATAGCTTGCCCGTGTAATATTCGCGAATGTTTCCACGTCAGAATCCCCCATGAACGGCGATAGGCCAGATAACCTGAAAATTGATTTGATTTCCAGAAATTCCCACTACTAATGATAACATATCTAATTGAAATGAAAGATTGTCTTGGAAGATATTTTTCCGTTTTATTGGCTAAAAGTATCTAATATACCAGGTGTACTCCTAATTAATTACTGGTTTTTTTCCGATAGATGGCGTTCTATGTTTTGTGTCGCTGTTGGTCACACATACCTGCCATTTTGTTTAGTTGTTGTCGAGTTTCTAAACTGCGTTGACGTTTCCCCAAAAAGTTCCTCCAGCAAGTTTTTATTGCGCGTCAAATATGTTGGCGTACGTACCGAATTTCGTGCATATGCACCATGCATTGCTTTTCATGTTCAATCAACGAAAAAAGTGTCCGACAGCTACTGTACCTTTGTGAAAGTTTATGGCGAACGTGCATTAACATTTCGAACATGTGAAACGTGGTTTCGATAATTCAAAAATGGAGATTTCGACCTGAATGTCAAGCGAATATCGTTTGCGACTCGTACGAAAATTTGCAGAAATGGCTCACTGGGTGGTGCACCTCCAAAGACAGTCAATTCTACTGGCGTGGTATTCACAAATTACCAGAAAGGTGGACAAAATGTGTAGAAAGCGATGGAAAACATTTCGAATAAAATAACTATTACGGTTCCCTTGGAATTATGTGTTTCATTCACAAAAAAAAAACGGAAATTAATTAGGAGTACACCTGGTAAACAAATACGTATTTTCGGGGACCAACTGTCTTCTTCTTCAGTGTTTTATCTATAAAATAAAATACTGAAAAAGGGGGCAGTTGGTCCCCGAAAAACGTATTTGTTTAAATTAGATACTTTTACCCAATTAAACGGAAAAATATCTTCCAGGACAATCTTTCATTTTAACATTTCGGCTAACAAACTACCTCCTAACTCAAAATACATCTAATTGCTCTACTAATTCAATAAATTCATTAACCGATAGAATAGCCTCCTCTCCTGATCAAATCTGAAAAAAATCAACTTACAGTACGTAGCATATCACGCCGACGCTCCACATATCGGTTTGAAATCCAATCGGTTCGTAATTTATTATTTCGGGAGCAATGAACTCCGGCGTCCCGAAAAGGACACGCACTGGCATATTATCCGTTAACCTTTGAGCCAAACCAAAGTCAATTATTTTTATCTGATGGCTGGAGTGCGTTCGACACATAATATTTTCCGGCTTCAGATCCAGATGCACTATCGACTTTCTGTGCATATAACTAACTCCTTCACAAATCTGACGCAAGAACAGAATACAATCCCGTTCAGTTAACGTGAAGTCATCTGCAACAACTCTCTCAAATAGTTCGCCACCGGTTATACTGAAATGATGCAACCATCCCCCATTCAGAATTTCACAAATTGAATAGAAATAATCAAACTTACTATTCCATCACCATCACAATTTCACGTGGATTGTCGAAAACCGCTGCAAGTTGTAGCAGCTTTGGATGGTGAAGTGACTTCATTATTGAAATTTCCTCTTGAACTTTTTCTTTATCACGGGATTTGATGCATTTAATAATCTTTGCCGCCATTATTTGTCCCGTTTCTTTTTCACAAACTTTGAATACAGTTCCAAAACGCCCACGTCCCAATTCCTCGAGAATGTCAAACCGCGACTTAAAGTTACCACCTGAAGCGACTTTTAGTAGCTCTTTGCTATCATCTGAAATTTAGTTTGATCAAGGTTAAAATTTAAAAACATTAATAATGGGGTTTACCTCCATCACAATAACTAATTGCAGAGACGATAATTTCATCACTTGGAAGACTTGGTTCGCTACGGCCATGGATGTTTTCAGCCCGAACTCTAAACCTATACGCATTCCCAGGAGTGATATTTTTCACTGTATAGGCCAGGGAATCTACAACAGTGACAATCTCCACCCAATCGCCGTCTCCCTCCTTCATTTCAAGGCTGTATAAGAATATTTATTAATTTATATGTATAGCGAACGAATTGAGGGCAACTGATGACAAAGAATGAAAATCACGATAAAGCAATAGTAAGGTAAAGGTAGTATTGCACAGCCGTATAGAACACATAAACATATATAAGGCCTCCAAATAAGTTCTATCGGTTTTCACAATAGATGGCGTAGTTTATTTTTTATTCCATTGATCCACATTTCCAAACATTCATTGGAAAGCTACTGTCAATAGGCGCAAACGTCAGTATAAATTATTTAATTGAAGTGTAAACAACAATACTTTTTTCATCAACGAAAATGGCCAATTTTGTACCAAATAATGTGTTTTTGCGGGGAGTTCTACTTCATTATTTCAATACGAAGAAAAAAGCAACCGAAAGTCATCGCATTTTGGTGGAAGTTTATGGTGACCATGCTCTATCTGAGCGAACGTGTCAGAGGTGGTTTGGACGGTTTAAAAGTGGCAATTTTGACTTGAAGAGCGCGCCGGATGGCCAACAATTTTTGAAGATGAAGAATTAGAGGCATTGCTCTACCAAGATCCATCGAAAACGCAAGAAGAACTTGGAAAAACACTTGGAGTCACTCAGCAAGCCATTTCTCACCGGGGGATGGGAATGATCCGAAAGGTCGGAAATTGGGTTCCGTATGAACTGAAGCCAAGAGACGTCGAACGCCGTTTTTTCACGTGCGAACAACTGCTCAAACGACAAGAAATAAATCAATTTTTCACAATAAAGCTTCAAATTAAAAAAAAAAAAACCGGCAGAACTTATTTGTAGGCCTTATATTATATTAGGTGAAGAAGTATGACCCCGCCGTTTCTAATTTGATTTATTCCGAGTTTTGGACGAATTATTATGAATTGAGTTTTCGTCCATTTTCGTTTGAGGTATCATCGATTCATATAGTTGATTGGGGTCATAATGCATCAACTGCAACTATGCGCCATGTGCTTTAACTTTCCCCAGGATTGTCCGAAAAGTTTGTACTCTTTCTACACAGTTCTTATCCACGTAGTTCAAATGCGATCTATACATCGGCTATCCTGGGAAGTAAGTTTCATTGCATGGCATAATCCGCGAAGGGGTTATCGCTCTTCCTTAATGCACAGCCTACTCGCTGCTGCTCCTGTCTCCTAGTTAACACGTCCACGGGTATCCGGCTAGTATGTCAACGAAGTTCTTCATTAGTTAGACTTAGGCCAGAATACCCGATGACATGACGCAGACATGAATTGATGAAAGCCTGGAGTTTTTGAGTAACAGTGAAGGTCACAGAGAAAAAACTGCAACCGAACAGTTTTAATTTGATATTAGTGTTGAAAGAGCTGCGTTTCTGAATTCAAGTTCAGCGCCGCCGTTTTCAGAAACAATCCTTTCTAGAGATATGAATCGATCAATGCCCTCGATGTTCTTCCCATCAATACAAACAAGCGTCCGATGACCAGTCGGAGAAACCTTTTTTTTGTGTTTGTTTTCAGTCTGACTCTACTTGCTTCCTTTTCCAAATCCAGAGCTATTTGATCAAAGTCTATGACTCGGTGAGAGTTGGCAGATATCAAAACCCCTTACCGGACCAGCGAAAAACGTGCGATCAACTGCAAGTTATTCCATGATGCGATATACGGTTGCGAAACCTTTGCTATTTACGGCAGCCTCTGCTTCACTCATCAGCGTAAAATTGGATTTTTTGTTGCGGTACACACTTGACTGTATTTCTCACCCTTTTTTTACGCCAACCACCAACCATCAATAGAGTTCGCAGCTTCTTGTGTTCATCTCTCCAGTTCCACGATTCCGCAGTTAGGTTTTTCAACATCCTTTTGAGACGTGGCTGTAAATTTCATTCGCACCAGAGCTAATGGTGTTTTTGACGGCGGCCAAGGGTTTATTCTCAGGGCGGGTGTTCTGAGTTTGTTTATCTCGGAGATGGCTGGTATTAAATTTGAGAGACCGACGTTCTGTGCCCCTACGAGCAGATTCACGAGTGACGCACAAACGAAGGGAAGTGATCATCATCGTTTTTTATGCACATTCAGAAGGTAACTCCTGCTCCTGCTGATTACGGTATGCTCAGTCTGTTTAGATGCTCTCTAACTAACCTTGTGATATTCCCTGTGCTCGAACGGTACATCGGTGATGACGTGGCGGTTAAAGATACAGAAGTTTTCAACCCTTTCAACCACTGATCTGGGCGCCACCGTTCATAGAAAGCCTCCTCTTCTTCCTCACTCCTTTTCCTAAAGATCAAAATTTTCCGTTGATCCGTAGCATTAAAAATCCTGTCACAACACACCTCCAAGTTAATGAAAGCATGCCTTGCTGTAGTTGTCAGCCATTTGTCTTTCTCAAGTATAAATGCACAGTGCTTGTATCGTTATCGTGGGGTGTGTGCACATTCCAGAAATTAATCATAACTCATTTTCGATAGTCGAAGGTCGTAGTCGTGGGTTCAGTCCCCACCGGAGACGATGTTGATGTTTCGGTAGAAAGAAACTTCGAAATTTCTCCCCTTTTTAGGCTCGAGACGTAGCTTTTTAGAAATAATGACCCTTCAAAAAAGAGCTATAAATAATTTTAATATAGGTCTTGTTAAATATGAATCAATATGTAGATTTCAATGTGCTAATAATTCCAAACATATCGTAAATAGTCTAATAAATCCAATTTAATCTTTAATCCAATTGTTTGCGCATATTTGAATTTGAACCAGACTCGCGCTTCCTTGTGGCGCGATGATCGCCGGAAGGCGCTCGCTGCGCCGTGAGTTTTACTCAACGCTATGCCAGCTCTCCGAAAAAAAAGGCACTTTTCCTCTCCGCCATACCACCGACCTAAAGCATTTTCCGTAGCTGTTAATTTTGTTTTAATAAACTAAGTTTTTAAGTTTATACCGGTATTTTCCTTGCCTCCAAGCCAACCTACATATAGTCCACTACTCCTAACTAACACCAATTTAATCTTGTTTAGGAAAAGTTAAAATTGGCTACATTCGGTATGTTTGGAAGTTTTTCTTTTTCAAATCGTTCACACATTGAAATCAATATATTTTGATTCATATTTAACAAGAAATACCTAATTAAATTTATAGTTTATAACGGGTTTAAAAATGTTCTGCCATTTTTTTTGAAAGGCTATATCCTGGGCCGGAATATTTTGATTATTTCTTAGAAACCTCAATTCACAAGACAACGTTTCATATGCGGTAGTTTATTTTATCATAATAGCGTGTTTGAAAATACCTCATCTGCGGAAAGGTCTTCTTTTCCTTTTCCATCTTGAGGGAAATTAGACCGAAGTTCCGTATGACACATTATCTTTAACCGAAAGAATCTATTTCGAATGATAGCAGCATCTCAAATCAGATGATTTTGACGTCTATTAACGTGGAAAACCTGTAAGGCAGTTCGCAGCAAAGAACGTAACCAAAAAGGTAGTTTTGCTTGAATGCGACGAGGAAGGCCCAAAAGAAAGGAAAGTAGATACTGCATGAACTTAGTGAGAGAAACAAAGAACAGTGAAGAATAACCTGTGAAATTGTGTTTGCAAAAGATCAAAGAAAGTTTTCTCTCCATTCTGTGGTAACTGGTAATGAAAAACGATTGTACTTCGACAAAGCCCAAATGACCATGGATACGGTCAAGACAGGTGACATCATCAACCTCAAAACTAAATATCCATGGAACAAAAGTCTTATTCACCATCTGTTGAGATCGACGAGGCTAACTGCACCATGGATTTCGTCAACCTGATGAAATGGTTAATGGAAAAGAACAAAATGCCCACGATGAGATTACATTGCTCAATCAATAAAAGATACTCTGACGGATATCAAATGGGCGTTTTTAAACCAACCATCTACGATCCGGCAGGCCTGTCAGTCATATTTGCGCATTCCACAGTCCATCCGGCTACCTGTTGGGCACAAAACAATATTCGCGTATCGGCAAGACGGATGGTACCATCAGTTCAGTTCTGGCCGTGAAAGACATTGAGACGCAAATTTTAGATATTTTTTGTGTAGGAGCATTTAGAAAAAATGTCTACCAGCGATGAAAATGCACATGAAAGTCTGGCTTACTGCCTAAGTGGACGTTGTGGAAACTGTCGACAGAGTGAATAAACGTACCTACGTATCGGTCTGCGTCATCTCGTTTCCGGGTGGCTGGATGGATGAATTGTTTTTCAATCGATCACCGGCCTAACTAACAGGGCAATCAGATCTCATCCATGTTCTGGTCAACCGCCAACTGCGAACTGTTCAGGCCTAATTGGCAGGCCGGCCTGATCGTGGAAGGCGGTCTTAACCTCACCTTCAATTCAGTTCAGAAATTACCTGTCAGTTTATCTCCTATTCCCAAGGAGCGCTTCCACAATTATCAGGGATGTTTGGGCGCACGATGGTTCCGTTTGTACATAACTCATAGTGTATGGATAATTGAGTATGTAGCAATTTGATGCTTCTAGAATGGAGTTGGAGGCATTTGCAGTAAATGTTCATATAAAAATATACTATTATTGACTCTATTTAAGAAGATAACGGAATGGAGAGTATTTTGAGGTCTAGATATCGTTTTCAGGCACCACCGTGATTTTTCCAAATTTTTCGATCGGATAGTTCCTGCGAAATAAGTGACCACTTTTTAAGCCCTCGATCTCTGCTTTACAAATGACGTTAACACAAAAGCCTGCATATATAGGAACTACCCCTTCGAACTTAATGTACAAGGTTGTCATTCACTCCAATTCGTGTCAACAGGTCTCATGTATCAAATTTCGATCACTTTCCGTTTCTTGAAAGACGACGAAGTCATAATTCTAAACCTACATTACACACTACAAGTGTCTATGAAAAACTATTTCACAGTTCATCCGCGATTCAATATAATCAAGAACATCCGCTGATAGATTTGAATAACTATGCTTACATGAAGCCCGTGAGGACACATCCGCCATCATAGGGAGGACCGCACCACGCAACCGCGACGCGATCTGGACCTTGAGAGACGCTGGGTTTACCACTAGGCGGTTCAGGTGCACTTTCAACTGAAACGGATGCCGCCGCCATGTCACTTCCGTAGTCGTTCATCACTTCCACTGTGTATTTGCCACTATCATCACCTGTGACCGATCTAAGAATTAAAGCTGAGCGATCTGACTTGGTGATGATTCTAATATTAGTGCTCTCCGCAATTGGTCGACCCTGGAAATAGAATAACACAATAGAAGGCAACGAAAAACCACAAGAGCAGATATTAGTTTTCTCAGAAATCGATAGTAATGATATTTTGCTTGTTAGATCTCCGTAATTCAGATTCATGGATGGTGACGGAAAATGTGGTCAAATTAACATTTCAAATATTCCTACAGTTTCAATGCAGGTGCATTACTATTAGATGTTGAAATTATTCTCCAGAAATTTCACTTTGCCAAATATCCATAACCCAACCATCATTCGGGTATTCATTGTTAAACCGCTAATTTACTTACAGCTTTCATCCACTTTACAGACGGAGCTGGTGAGCCTCCAAATGATGTTTCCAAAATTATAGTACCTCCTATTAATCCTGTACAATTGTTAGGTGTTTTAATAATGTATGCAGGAATATCTGCATCTTCGTTAGTGAAGTCGTCTTTGGAATCGAAAAGTGCCCACCTTGGGGTTGGTAGAACAATAAGCTGGGTACAGCTTCTAACTACCACCTCCCGATCACTGTCTTTGTATATCGAAAGCGTCACTTCACCACTTTGATCATATTCGAGGCCGAGAACATGCAAAATACGAACACCGTCACTCCGATTCTCCACCTAAAGACAAAAGATAGAGTAATTAATAAGATGTATGTACAAGTGTTTTTGCAGTTCGTAACAATGCCGCCTAGCTGAACACATCTACTGGCAGAATAAAAGTCAATCAAAACAAATACCCCAAAAACGAGAAAATCTTTTAAATTAATTATGCCAAGTATGCCCGTACTCTCTGATTGTGTCTTTACTTCGATTATAGCCGCAGTAAACTGGAATCTAATACGGCTAAATAGCAGGAACTACATAGTTACCTGTGGCTAGACGCTTCAAATCGGGTCACCAGTTTGCCTTTCCAGTTACTCATTCATTTGTGTATAATAACATTAACTCTGGCCGCTGTTAAACGGTATGCGGACAGTTTGAAAACCCTGGGTCGGTTTCCAGTGAAACTAATGACATGGGTTTGTTCCCACTGAGTAAACAAAGTTACAATGTGAGTCAATACCAATAATTGCGCAAAACAATGTGAAAACCATCAAATCAAATTAGGAAAAAGAAGGAGAGCAAACTCCGATTTTCCAGTTGAATTTTTTTGAAGACGAATTGTGAAGGCCATGTTGGGAAACATTTGTCTCTAACTCACCTGATATCTTGCCCTTGAAATAAGCTGGTATTATCTTGTAGGTGGTCAAAGGGTAGTATAGGTCCCAGGGCGAAACATGGATTGGTACCCACGATGGAGCATAAAACCTGGGAAATGCCTGCTGAACCAACACCAACAGCTCTACTACCAAACCCTATCTCCAACTCCACGTGGTGACCGCTGGGAGCTCTTTCGTAACGAAAAGCTGCAGACGGAGAAGGATGAAGGCGAGTCTCCCGCGCCTAAAAACGGGACAAATTGTACCAACTAGTCCTCCAGGTAGGGGTTTGGGTAGGGCTGACAACCCTACACGGAAAACAACTTGTTACGAAGCCACAACAGGAGCCTCGGACAGGATGGACTTTAAAACGACGGGCCCGGCAATGACAACGGATCAACGATTTGCGCATTTTCTCATGGAACGTGCGCTCCCTGTACAGAGATGAAGCTGATGACCAGCTAGCCGATACCCTGTCCCAATATAGGGCTGATATAACAACGTTACAAGAGATGCGATGGACAGGGACCGGTTTCCTGGAGAAGAGCCACTACACCATATATTATAGCGGTCATCCAGTAAACCATGTGCTCGGAGTAGGTTTCTTAGTCAGCCAAAAAATGAAACCTACTGTTATCGGCTTTGAAAACATAAGCGAACGGCTATGCACTCTGCGCTTGCGAGGCAAGTTTAGAAATATAAGCCTCATTAACGTTCACGCCCCTACAGAGGAGACTGCAGAGTCGGAGAAGGATACCTTCTACGAGGCAGTAGAACGAACCCTCGAAGCCTGTCCCAAATATGATATCAAAATCATACTTGGGGATTTTAACAGCCAAGTAGGGAAGGAGCCCGTATTCAGGCAATACGTTGGCTCCCATAGCTTACACGAAAAAACAAATGATAACGGACTACGGATTATTCAATTAGCAGGGTCACACGAAATGGTTGTTGGAAGTACCTGGTTTGCGCGGAAAGCGATCCACAAACATACGTGGGCCTCTCCAGACGGGACCACTTTCAACCAAATTGACCACGTGTTGATCGAACGCCGCCACCTATCAGCCTTGATGAATGTCAGAACATATAGGGGGGCCAATATAGACTCAGATCACTATCTCGTTGGCATGGTCCTCCGAGCTCGAATAACAATACCACCTAGAATCCCCTCTGACAATCAGGTGAGAGTGAACACTGAAGCCATCCACAACACAACCCTCCGCGACACCTATAAGAGGGAAATGGATGCCGCAATAACCGCAGTCAACAGAGGACCTGGAGATGAAGCATCAACAAATGATCTTCACAATCACCTGAAGAACGTTATCATGGGTACGGCCACAAACATACTTGGCCCCAGCCGCAAAAGGAGTCGGAACGGCTAGTTTGACGATGAATGTAAGCTAGCAACGGAACGGAAGAATGCCGCATACCGAGTAATGTTGCATTCTCAAAGAACGCGGCCGCGCGCAGAGACTTATCACAAACTCCGTCGAGCGGAGACGCGACTTCACAGACGGAAAAAGGAAGCCTGGGAGAACCAACAAGTCTGTGAACTAGAAAAGTACAGGGAGCAACCGCACCAGCGCGCAAGTTTTACCAACAAGTCAGCAGAATGAAGCCTTATACACCTCGATGCTCATCCTGACGAGACAAAGAGGGAAATCTGATTTCCGACAGAATGGGCATATTGGAGCGATGGGTTGAGTACTTTGATGAGCTACTGAACAACCAGAACATCGGCGAATTGAAGGTCCCGCCAACTGAAGACGACGGACAAATACTGCCACCACCAAGTTTAGGAGAAACAGTCCGTGCAATTCATCGGCTTAAAAATCATAAGTCGCCAGGAGCCGATGGAATTACAGCCGAATTGGTTAAATATGGAGGCGACCAGTTACACCAAGTGGTTCATCAACTTGTGTGCAAGGTATGGGACAGCGAATCAATGCCTGACGATTGGCAACGAGGCATTATCTGTCTCATACATAAAAAAGGAGATATCACACAGTGCAGCAATTATAGAGGTATCACGTTGCTGAGTACCATCTATAAGATATTCTCCACTATCTTACTAGGCCGAATAGCCCCATACGCCCAGAACATCATTGGCCCATACCAAAGAGGCTTCACTCCAGGCAAATCAGCAACAGATCAGATTTTCTCTCTGCGGTAAGCAATGCAAAAACTGTTGGAATATGGACAACAGTTGCACCATCTGTTCATCGACTTTAAAGCCGCCTATGATAGCATAGCCAGGGTAAAACTGTACACGGCCATGAGAGAATTCGGTATCCCGACGAAATTAATAAGACTGACTAGGCTGACCCTGACCAATGTGCGAGGCCAGATAAAAGCAGCAGGATCACTCTCAAGACCATTCGACATCAACAACGGTCTACGACAAGGGGATGCGCTATCATGCGTCCTCTTTAACCTGGCCCTCGAGAAAGTGATCCGTGATGCTGAGGTAAATGCAAGAGGTACGATCCTCTTCAAGTCCACCCAAATACTGGCCTATGCTGACGATATTGACATCATGGGAAGAACCACCCGAGACGTACAAACAGCCTTCATCCAGATCGAGCAGGCGGCTGTGGGGGCGAGATCTTGGGCTGCACATCAATAAAGGCAAGACAAAATATATGGTGGCAACGTCAGCACCGAAGACGAATCATCCAACAACATCAAACCGCACTGGTCAAACACGAAGAAGAATAAGGATAGGAGAATACAACTTTGAAACCGTTGACTACTTCTCCTATCTAGGGTCGAAAATCACAACCGATAACAGCTACGATGATGAAATCCGCGCACGGTTGTTGTCAGCCAACAGAGCCTATTTCAGCTTACAAAGACTGTTCCGCTCGAAACGTCTCACCATAGGGTCAAAGTTCTTACTGTACAAGACTATGATCTTGCCAGTCCTCATGTATTCCTCGGAAACTTGGGTTCTTAGCAAGAAAAATTGCGAACTCTTGGCTGCGTTCGAGAGAAGAATCCTCCGAAGAATTTTTGGACCCCTACATGAGGATGGACGATTCCGTAGCCTACACAATGACGAAATCTATGAGCGATACCATGACCGTCCGGTTGTGGATAAAATCCGGCTCAATAGGTTACGGTGGGCGGGTCACTTAATCCGTATGGATGAAGATGATCCCACCCGGAAAGTCTATAAGGGCAATATCTATGGTAGGAAAAGAAGACGAGGCAGACCCTGCCTAAGATGGAGCGATGGCGTGGGCCAGGACGCCAGACAGCTTTTAGGGATATCGAATTGGTGGACCTCGGCGCAAAACCGGGATGTCTGGAGTTCCTTGTTAAGGCAGGCCTAGACCGGATACCGGTTGTTGCGCCGTTGATGATGATGATGATTATTTTGTAGTTGCGTACTAAAAACTAAGTTTTATCTTCATTAATCTCACTTACCGAAAATTCTCTTGTATCCTTTTCGACATTTCGTCCGCAAAGGCTCCATGTTACTACCGCATCATGGGGATACACTTTGGCATAGAATGATACAACATCCCCAGGAAAGCCCATACTTGGCAAGGGAGGTTTCACAATTTCTAAATTGTCGCCGATATGTATATTTTCCTGAATAAATAAATCTGTACTCGTCTGGCAATTTCCGTGTGCCGTTTCTACTACGCATGTATACAATCCAGAATCAATATCAAATGGATCTGAAATTCGTAGCGCCAAGCAACCATTTCCATGATCTATGTAGGAAAATTCATCTGAGTTCGGCAGATCAATTCCATCTTTAAACCACTGGTAAGTGTAAGGTTCTATGCTCTTAAATTCAAAAGTTAAGTCAGCTGATTGTCCTTCCTGAATGGTCGTGTGCGCTGAAAGATGGTTACAGATTTCTGGCGGGCCAACTGATATCTCAGCTGAAGGTGAGTTCAGGATCACAACAGTAGAAGAGGAAACCGTCTCCAAATCGTTTTGAGCCACACAAGTGTAAACACCTTGATCTCTTTCCTGGACGTCGTCTATCGTCAGCGTTATCACTGTGTCTGTAAATGTTATCGATGTTCGGGAATCTTCAATTATTTCCATTCCATTGTGGTAGAATTTTCGCGTAGGCACTGATGAACCTCTCAACATGCATGAAAGTGCTAGTCGTCCTCCGATAGTTGACGAACTTCCCATGAGTCTTCGTGAAAAGTAAAGATGCCGCCGCGGAGATGCACTATATGTTCTTATTGGACGTGACGTACTTTTCCGACCTCGTATAACATCCAACCTTGCTGTAGCTTCAATTCGCCCGTAGTCATTTTCGACGGTAATCCGGTAGAGACCTGCGTCATCGTAAGTTACTTCTTCTATTTCAAGGAATCTCAAATCATCTCGTTCTTTTATTGAAATTCTTGCAGAAGGGGTGACAACTGATCCATTTTTATCCCACGTTGACCAAGGAATGGGATGTCCACTCACGGCGCACTGGAAGCGTACAGTTTCCCCTTCTTCCACTATTTTATTATGCGGAATTGCTAAGAATTTGGGAGCAGCAAATTTTTTTTTCTTTGACGAAAGATCTATGCTTGTATTTCTGTAAGATAGTGTTAATGGTGATATGCTCCTGATCGGTGTGGTCCTTGGTGTTGATCGAGGTGTGGAGTGTGTGGATAATAATCCTTGAGGTCTAGATAATTGTGTGCTTAAGAAATTTTCCTTCTCTTCAGGCACATCGACTATGATACAGGCCGTCGAGTAGGCTCTACCAATGTTATTCGAAGCGACACACGTGTATTCGCCCTCATCTTCAGGGTAGATTCTTTCAATTGAAAGCGTTGCGCGTGAGCCATCGTAAGTAGTTACAATATCTCTTTGAGCAGCCAATACGCGGCCATCCTTTTCCCAAATTATTATCGGTTCCGGAACACCCCCAACGTAACACTCGAGAGTTACTGAGTCGCCGTCGCAGCAACGAATGTCTTTTAAATGCCGTGACACCGATGGTAACGTTTCAACATTCCTTAATATTAGAAATAGATAAAATATTGAAATTAGCGTATAATTTCAATTTAATAGTTTAATTATACCCGTGTATAATAGATCCCTTGTCCATGGCTCCGATTTTCGAAATATCTGTTCAAAGGAAGATAGAAGTTTTATTGGTATTTGCAAATCATGTCATGAACAAATTACCTTTTGCATATATCTGTAGGGAAATTATGGCCTTAACTTCTCCATGGCAACTTTTTGCAATGACGGAATATGTTCCAGTGAAGTCTAGTTTCGCACGAGGAATTACTAATCTGTATTCCGGCCCGTCTCCAACTCGTCGGAAGTGTGGTGCATCCTTATAGTAGTCAGGCTATAAAAAAGTTGCAAAAAATCTACATTTTTCTATGAACGATAAAATGGACTATATTGTAACCTGTTGCCTATTCTGGTGTTTTGTTAGATTGAACACACTTTTATTAACTTATTATAATATTTTGTGCAGGAGCGGATCTGTTTTCACTTGCACTACATCTTTACGTCCCTCTCACTTATTTCTGTGTCCTCATAATTGCTCGGCTGTCGCAAGTCAAAACAGACGTCTCGTGCGCCTCTGGATCTGCCTGGATGTCCTTTCTTCCGAGAAGAAAGGTTTTAACCAGGCCAGGAAGAACCTTTTGATCACGACTCTGACATCGAGGCTAAAATGCTGTTGGTTTCCCTCGAGGATCTCGAAAAGACTGCAGTGACCTCCGACAAGTGTCCATTCTAACTAAGACATGAGTCCAGGAGTTGAGATGCCTACACATGTCGGCCACGTTTTTTATATGGTTGGCAGGTGATGGCGGCTTCAGTTTCCGCATTGCGTCTGCTCAAAGTTGCAACAACAAACTGGGTCGCTACGGTGTCATAAGTTCTCCCCGTACACTAGCTCCGCGGAACTGCGGTTGCCCGGTGACGTTTGAAGGCGAAGAGTTTGCCTAACTCTGAGAAAAGGGAGAATTCGGTGGTTGTAACTGCCGACACACCAATCTCGACAGAGAGCCTCAGAACCAGACTGAAGGTAAAGTGTCTTTCAAAGGTATCGCCACATGCCGATCATTCAGTCAATATGTGAAACCATGCGAGTCTCACATAGGGTCAATTAAATTGAGATGGATTGTGTGTAAACATTTGGTGGGCCGAGGAAACAGCCCTATCTCTTTATCAAACCTAGTTGCTTGCCTCTCTTCCACGGGTATCTGGCCCGTAGACTGACGAAGTTCTTCATTTAGTATTGCCTCAGGCCACGATGGCAAGACGCAGAGATAGGTCGGCTTAACTTTGAAGCATCCGGTTAATAATGGTGCTCATTTGCTATGTGTACTACCAAGAACCAAAGATAGTGGTGGCAGGAAATGCCGCCCCGCGAGATAATGGAAAAAGTATCATAATCTGACTCTAGCCCCCTATAAAAAATATAAAAGGTCATAAATTAAGGATCGCTACTAAACAGGATTTGTTCAAGGTTAAAATACTTGTAATATCATCTATACTTTACCCAGAACCTGGCATACTCCTTACACTAGAAGATTGTGTGTTCATTAGTTTCTTTAACTTTACAAGTTCTACATATGTCCGAAGGTATGTTTCCAAACCTCTTGAGAGAGACTTTATTACATGTGTGACTGGTTTGAAGGCGATTCAGTAATTTTTCCTAGGAAGCTGTAAATACCCGCATGGCCTCCGGTTTAATTATAAGTAAAGTCACGTAAATGTTGACAAAAAATTTCCTTTCACCCATGACGCTACCAAAAAGTCATCCTGCCACTCCTTGTATGAGTGTTCCTGAAAGGCTTTCAGAATATCAACAGGGGAGGGCTCCACCAATTTCGTGGGATACGAAATCAGAGACTTGCTAGCCTCTACATGAACAGGTTCACTTAATGGGTGCCCCACATGAACCGAGCACCAGAGAATTTTCAGTTACTTAAAACAGGGGTCAGAGGCCAAGGCATGTATTTTCCCCACTAGTTTGTTTGAGTAATTTACAAGTTTGGAGAGAAAGCTACCTTGATGGCCTGAAAGACAGTAAGCACAGGCCGAACCATCGCACCTGAAGGCAGCATCGAACGCTAGGACCTCTAGACTCTCTAGATTCAGGACCATCAGCCAACGTACCACAAGCAGCCGCAACATGGGCCTTGTCACAGGTTCCTCCTAAATAATAAGACAAGATGACTTGAACCTTATTGGAAATCACGGGAACTTCATTGGGAACTAGAGTGTCAAACACGTCCCGGAACGACCTATAGATGTGTGTGGGGATTTCGTCATCGTAACTGTTAGCAATTGTGACTTTCGACCCTAGATAGGAGAAAATATCAACGGCTCCGAAGTTGTAACTGTTCTCATTTAACCAGTGCCATTTGGTGCTCATGTTTCTTTAGCTTTTGGTGCTACCAACATGTATTTCGTTTCGACTTCATTAATATGCATCCCGAGATCTCGCGCCGCTTGCTCGATCTGGACGAGGAAGATTGTACATCTTGGGTTGTTCTTCCCATAATGTCAATATCGTCAGTATAGATCAGTCGTTTGGTGGGCTTTAAGATGCCTGTTGCACTTACATCAACGTTCAGGAGGTCTGGAGCAAGTTTAGACTGGACACAGGTTATTGCGCCATAGATGATGACGATGTATGAAGTATACAGGCATTAATCTCTCTCTAATCAAATCCGCAAATAGAAAATGTCCATTCAATCAACTCAAAATTTATAACGTGCAAGCAAACTTCTTCTTCTTCAACAAATGATCTTCATAATCACCTGAAGAACGTTATCATAAATATGGCCACAAGCATATTTGGCCCCAGTCGCAAAAAGAGTCGGAACGGAACGGAAGAATACTGCATACCGAGTAATGTTGGATTCTCAAAGAACGCGGGTACGCGCAGAGACTTACCACGAACCGGCGAACGGAGAAGCGACTTCACAGACGGAAAAAGGAAGCCTGGGAAAACCAACAGGTCTGTGAAGCCGAAAAGTACAGGGAGCAGCCGCACCAGGCGCGGAAGTTTTACCAACAAGTCAGCAGGATGATGCCTTACATACTTCGATGCTCATCTTGCCGAGACAAAGAGGGAAATCTGATATCCAACAGAATGGGCATATTGGAGCGATGGGTTGAGTACTTTGATGAACTACTGAACAACCAAAATATCGGCGGGTCGGAGGTCCCGCCAACTGAAGACGATGGGCAAATACTGCCACCACCAAGTATAGAAGAAACAGTCGGTGCAATTCATCGGTTTAGAAGTCATAACTCGCCAGGACCCGCGAAATTACAGCGGAATCGGTTGAATATGGAGGCGACCAAATACACCAAGCGGTCCATCAACTTATACTCAAGGTGTGGGCCAGCGAATTAATGCCTGAAGGCTGGCAAAGAGGCATTACCTGTCTCATACATAAAAAGGGAGATATCACACAGCGCAGCAATTATAAAGGCATTACGTTGCTGAGTATCATCTATTAGATATTCTCCACTATCTTGCTAGTCCACATAGCCCCATACGCCCACAATATCATTGGCCCTTACCTGGATTTTCTCTCTGCAGCAAGCGATGGAAAAACAGTTGGAATACGGCCATCAGTTTCAACATCTTTTCATTGAATTTAAGGCCGCCTATGATAACATAACCAGGGTACTGTACACGGCCAAGGGAGAATTCGGTATGCAGACGAAGCTAATAATACTGACTAGGCTAACCCTGACTAATGGGCGACGCCAGATAAAAGCAGCAGGATCACGCTCAAGACCATTCGACATCAAAGGGATGCCCTATCATGCGTCCTCTTTAACCTTTTAAAGTTCATCCAACTACTGGCCTATGTTGACGATATCAATATCATGGGAAGAACGACCCGACACGTACAAACTGCCTTTATCCAGATCGAGCAGGCGGCGCGAGATCTTGGGCTGCACATCAATGAAGGCAAGACTAAATATATGGTGGCAACGTCAGCACCGAAGACGAATCAACCAACAACATCAAACCGCACTGGTCAAACAGGAAGAATAAAGATAGGAGACTACAACTTTGAGACCGTTGACAATTTCTCCTATCTAGGGTCGAAAATCACAACCGATAACAGCTATGACGATGAAATCCGCGCACGGTTGTTGGCAGCCAACAGAGAGCCTATTTCAGCTTACAAAAACTGTTCCGCTCGAAAAGTCTTACCATAGGGTCAATGCTCTTACTGTACAAGACAATGATCTTGCCAGTCCTTATGCATTCCTCGGAGACTTGGGTTCTTAACAAGAACAAGTCGGGAAACCGGAAGCTGGACGCTTCAGGTATGAAAGGTTTTGTGTATTTCTTTTATAAAGAGATTTGGGTGTGCATTTGTCCCATTAGCATGTAGCACATAAAATATGCATATATTATGTGAAAAAAGTCACTTTCAAGTGATATTGACATTCATGGTCTTGAATTTGCAGAGGAGCGCAGATTTGACCTAGTATAACTTTGTTAGTAATAGTGCGATTTTCACCAAATTTGGCAGGATCATGATCTATACTATAGCCTACATTGCTGCAATATTTTGTGATTCTGGGGTGAACTTAAGGGGGGTTTTCCTGTCAATTAGTAAAAATTATAGTAATATATTATTATTAACTTTATTTGAACAGGTATCGATATGGAGGGTATTTCGGAGCCTAGGCACCATATAGTGGCAGCCCTCTGATTTTTTCTAGATTTTTCGGTTCAGTAGTTCCTGAGAATGGGTTCGTTAAAAAAATGACCACTTTCAACCCCCCGCACTGCCCACCTTTTCAGCAAAAGTCAAAACTAAGACCGGCTTCGAAAAGTACTCACCGAGACCTTTAATTTGATATCCCATATGACTATATTTGATGAAAAAAAAATTTACACCCCCCTTTTGCATGTATGGGGACCCACCCTTAAATTCGTCGTAAGAGGATGTAACTCACTATATGCGTGAGCGTTCACAGTTCCCACCTTTTTACCAAATTTGGTGTCAATCACTACAACCGTCTCAGAGAAAAATGCGTGTGACGGACAGACAGACAGACAGACAGACAGACAGACAGACAGACAGACGGACAGACAGACAGACAGTGAACCGATTTTAATAAGGTTTTGTTTTACAAACAAAACCTTAAAAATTGTGAACTCTTGGCCGCGTTCGAGAGAAGAATCCTCCGAAGAATTTTGGCTTCCTACATGAGGACGGACGAGTCCGTAGCCTACGTAGCCTAACGACGAAATCTATGAGCGATACCATGGTCGTCAGGTTGTGGATAAAATCCGGCTCAACAGGTTACGGTGAGCGGTTCACTTAATCCGCATGGATAAGGATGATCCAACCCGAGAAGTCTATAAGGGAAATATCTTTGGTAGAAAAAGAAGACGAGGCAGATCCTGCCTGAGATGGAGCGATGGCGTAGGTCAGGATGCCAGACAGGTTTTAGGGATATCGGATTGGTGGATCTCGGCGCAAAATCGGGATGTCTGGAGTTCCTTATTAAGGCAGGCTTAGACCGGATACAGATTGTTGCGGCGTTGATAATGATGAAGGAAACTTCTTCTAAGATTTATTTTGATTCTAATGGCGAATCGAATGAAAGAGTGGCGTTCGGTATAATTGGACTAGAAATTGCAAAAAAAGTGGATTATCAGGAAAAGTGTACAAGGAAAAAATAATAGAGGTATTTGGAATTTGGTCCATAATTTTCCAGATTTTAAGTGGCTCTTGAACTGCATCAAATGCGGATTTCCACTTCTTTAAAGCTAAAATTTGCGAATTTCATACATAAAACATTTAGTGGCGTTTACTTCTACTTTTTCACCGTACCGGCACCACTATCGCATTCGGCACGTTTTCTTTTCAATGAATAATATTATACTCTTACAATGGAAAACTCGATTACCTAGTATGTCGTTGCGATATGTAATATATTATTTCACTTGTCACAAGTACGTAGATATGGTCAAGGTCAGTCTAGCAGAGCGGCAAATATGTCTTGGCTATGCAGTGTGCAAGTGTCTCATTAGTAGCGTTTAAAGCGAATTTCAGTGTCGACTATCTTCCAATTTCTTTTTGGGCTTCCCAAACATTGAATCAGCCCGATACGGTTTAAGGTACAACTTTAGAGAAAAAGGTGGATGAATAGTTGGAACTTTCGCTAACATGCATTTTCTCTACCATATTTCGTTTAAACCGTGTCAATCCAACCATACATATCTTTTTATAAGATCCCAAAAACCTGTTTTCGGATTAGAGGGATACATCTTTTAAAGAAAACATGGTTTACACCGATTCTTCTATCTAATGGTGTTTCATACCCTATATATACATATGTACATACATCATAAGACGTGTAATAATGACTTGGCGAAAAGCCAGAAGTTTTTCTTTGAAGAATTCAGAATGTTTCTCTGGACGTGTTTAGAAAACAATCAGTGATCTTGTTGCAATATATAATATTATAAATAGATATGAACAGCACAGAAGGGCGCAGTATAAACATTCCGATATTGCGTTCTGGTACGATTGTCTTTATTGTTTACGATGGCTTTGTTGGGATTCACCACTTGGTATTATTGCATTGAATTGCAGTCCAGGTTGTCTAGTTTGCCGACCATCTGTTCTATCCAACCATGTACGAGTACATTTAATTGTGTCAAATGCTATTTTTATTTTAAAAATTTCTTTCGCAATTCTCTCCGATATCAATTTGATCTAGTGTAATTAATTGCGCTTTTAAGGGAGAGGTTTATGTTACTAAAGTTTATATGCATGGTGGTCAATTGGATCAAGGACTATCTCTCCTTCAAGTAAAAGCAATCCAATACATTACGAAATCCTATTTTTCTAAAGCGAGGAGTTCACCTTTATAAGATTTTAAGCAGATTGAATTGCTCACATCCTAAATAAGAATGTGTTTACTTTCCAGCCATCATCTTTTCTCCTTGTTAATGGTGTTTAGATTGGTACAATGAATAAATGAACAGTTCAGTTGAATCTAGCTAGTTACTCTACTTACCTAAAATCTGCCGAAGTTGCAAAGGTACAACTCCGATTCAAACTAATTTTCGATTTATCCAAATTTCATGAACTGCAAGCGAAAGTCACTATGCCCCTATTGCATATTTCGATTTTCCATATGCAATACTTTCTCCAACTTCCAGGTAAACTACTCTCAACAGTCAATCTCGGACTTCGGACACTTCGAAACTTCCGAAAACTATCAGTTTTGGCAACAGACTAAGAGATTAGCAATGTTTCTAGTAAGATACGAACTTAGACGTATACATATAGTCGTAATTGATTGTAGGAAATATTTTCTAGTAACCGATCAACACCGAGTTCGTCGTTGCACTGTTTGATAAAATAACTCTCGATGCTTACACACTTGCCTCGGCATGTGGGTACGTATGTATATATATGTAGGTTACCTCTTATGCGAGTAAACATACTGCGAACGAAAAGGTTTTTCTTTTTGATATCTAACCCGTATAAGCAGCAATTTGTTTTTATAATGTTAAGGCGATCGTGTACTAGGTTGATAGTCGCATATGAAACGAATTAAAGCTCGCGGGTGTAGTGGATTCGCTAGGTATCCTCGAATATGAGTTTCACATTTCTACGTGTGCGATTTACGTTACAGGAACCGAAGATCCATTCCAGTGCTATGTAATAGTTAATCAACTAATAACTAAATTAGTTACTAACTAGGTAACTAAATAAGTTGTCAGCTGCACCGAATAATCAACAACTAATTATGGAAGTCATTTTCTAAATTCTAATTATAATTGAAATATTATGAAATATATAATGAAATCAAGCATTTCTGAAAACAGTTCAATTTCTGCCTCTCCATCTGTTGAATGTACCACTAGCAGCGAATCTGATTTAGATATGAAAAGCTCAGCATAGAGTAGACTCCTCAGTGGAATGCACTCTATAGTAAGCTTCTCATATGTGAATCAGATTTCATCGGTGCAATCAATTTTATAGAAACTGAGTGAATCAGAATTGCAGGCATCGACCATGAATCATTAAATGATAGCTTAGAATGCACTACCAAAGTAGGGAAAAGGAGTATCCTCAAAAGGGTTTGTGCGTTCAGCTAAATATATGTAGAGGAGAAGGTCTAAATTTGGCCCCTGCTGGTATTTTGGCCCCCTACGATTCTATGCGACACAAAACAGCCACAGATAAAAACGCCACTGTGCAACAACCACAATCTTAACAGCTGTTTTTTCATGTATCCATATGTCATTTAAATGACAAATGGTAGAGACAAATTCTAGTTTCTGTTCTTTGTGTTCTTCTAACTTTCTTCCAAGAAGATATTTGTTGTCGATATTCCTGTAAATGTGGCATGTTTAAATGGTGTTTTGTGCTAAAAAGTTTTTACAGGTTCAGCAGTATTACATATCAAGGTAATGCTGAAGCACGGCTTACTTTTCGTTTTATTTTTTGCTTTTTTTTTCTGTGATTGCATAAGTCTAATATGGTCCCCCGTTCGGTTTCGATTATGGCCTCCGGGGGCCATAATCGATGTTTGAAACACAAAAGTATTAAAGATTGCTGCATTGTTTCCTATAGATGCCCCGGAACAGCATTATGTTAACCGTAGCCAAAAAGAGGAAAACATGGGACCCGGAACAAATGAAAAAAGCTATAGATGCAGTCAGGAGTAAGACGATGGGTTACAAAAAAGCCGTAAAAATGTTTGGCGTATCGAGGACTACATTAAGAAGGTTGGTGCACGATCTAGGAGAGTCTGAAAAAATTGTTGAAAAACCGCTAGGCAGGAAAACTGTACTTCCACCTAATATAGAAAAGAAACTCGTGGAGTATATTCTTCTAATGGAAGCGAAATACTATGGTCTAACACGAATAGATGTTCGGCGAATGGCCTATCAGTTAGCTTTGAAAAATAACATACCCAACAATTTTACAAAGGAAATAGCAGGGCGTTCGTGGTTAGACCTTTTTCTACGAAGACACAAACACGAACTTTCTTTAAGGAAACCATTAGGAACATCTTTTGCCCGTGTTCAAGGCTTTAACCGTGAGGCAGTAAAGGAATTTTTTGAGATTTTGAAGGCGGAAATGGAAAAAATTCGATACCCTCCTGATCGCATTTTCAACGTTGACGAGACCGGGCTGACAATCGTTCAATCTAAAGTTCCTCAAATAATTGGGAAGAAAGGCAAAAAACAAATAGGTGCTTTAACTGCTGCGGAACGAGGATCATTGATGACCGTGGTTTGCTGTATGAATGTTTCCGGGTTTTTTATACCACCCATGATGATTTTCCCCAGAAAAAATTATTCCGATATACTTATGAAAGGAGCTCCGCATGGTGCTATCGGCAAAGTCCACCCATCCGGCTGGATTCAAACGAATTTATTCACCGATTGGTTTCGTCATTTTCTTTCTAAAACAAATCCAACTAAGGAGTCGCCTGTACTGTTAATACTCGACGGGCATTACAGCCACACTCGTAACATTGAACTTCTGGAGTTAGCTCATGAGAACTATGTAACAATAGTTACTCTTCCACCTCACACCACGCATAAATTGCAGCCCCTGGATAAAACCTTTATGGGGGCACTAAAAACCTATTATAGTGAAGAAATCCGAAATTTCTTGTTGCATTCCGATTGGTTGCTTAAACCCTACGATATCGCCGAATTGTTGGTCGAGCCTATCTACGAAGCTCAACAGAAGAAATCGCTGCAAATGGATTTCGCGTCACCGGAATCTACCCCTTCAATCCGCAGATTTTTTCTGACGCAGATTTTTTAGCAGAAGCTCAAGTTTATAACGATGAAAACACTTCCGAAAACCGCCCAGGGAGCAACACACAGGAAAATTTGACTGCATCGCAAAGAGATGAGTTGTTGCATCATCAGTTAAACATCATAGTTTCACCAGAAATTATTCAACCAATACCAAAACCTAAAAATAAAACTTCGAATCGAGGGCGAAGACACCTGGCAGGTACATCAAGTGCTTCAGATGGAAATCAGAATCCTGACAATATCCAAAGTCGTAGCCGTGGAGGGAAAACCACTGTCTCAGATGAAAATCATTTAGACACACAATCCGACAGCTTCGACGAAGGACCTTCAAATGATAAAATACCAACGAGCTTAGATGCAGAATGCTTATTTTGTGATGCAAGGTATTCAAATGACCAACAAGGGGAGGAGTGGATTCAATGCCAGGGATGCAATTTATGGGCTCATTGCGTTTGTGCGGGAAACGAAGGAGATTATTATATTTGCGATTTTTGCCGATAACTTTATTTTATATGTATTTTATCTTGATTTCGTTTTTATTATGTTCATTATTATTTTTTTATTAATGGATTTACTTAATTTTAAGAAAAGAAGGTAATTTATTGTTTATTTTTTACTTAATTGTTAAGTTTTGGAGAATATTTTTTAAAGAATTTTTCATACTTCCAATATGGCCCCCTGGGTGCCATATTACCCACACTTTACATCAAAACCAAAATTTTGGATACGTCGAAATATACGATTTTGTTAAAAATATATGGAATTTTATCATGTTTTTTCCTTACGAATCAATGACCAGGAGAATATTGAAATGCATAGCACATGCCGATCTTCATTTTTCTTTTCATGCTCGAAAAACAAAAGGGGGGGCCACATTTAGACCTTCTCCTCTATCTATTCCAGAATTTTCTGAAATGTAATATTGGAACTACATGTGTGTGTGTGTGTGTGTGTGCGGTGGGGAAGAAGCTACAGCTTCTGAGCACTCAGGCCGTGTTGGCTGATTGTACTCGCCATCCCCAGGCAACTGGAGAACATCGGCACCAAAGATCTGATGCCTGATGCGTCCATAGACGGAGCTTTCACATAAGAAATGCTTCGTGGATTTCGCTTCCTCATTACAGGATGGACACGTATCGTCTTGAATAATTCCTATTCTGAACATATGCCCAGCTAATGAATTATGGTCTGTCAGAATGCCCACAATACTCCTGCAAGTCCTCCTGCTTGTCGACAGGATGAACTTTGCGGTACGCATGTTCGGTTCTGGCAGGAAATGTTTGGTGTCTCGAGTAGCATTTAGGCTCTGCCACCTGTTATTGTGGGGAGCTTGTTCGCAGTTTTTGAAGACAGACTTAGCCAGTGCTACTGATACTCCAATTGTTGATTCCGGTCCCGACATAGGAGAGATTAACCACTCTTTCGCTAAAGCATCCGAGATTTCATTTCCCTCTACGCCATAATGATCAGATACCCAGATTAGTTCGACCGTATTGAATCAAGAGATAGAGTTCAAACGATTTCTGTATTCTTGAAAAATTTTCGA
This sequence comes from Hermetia illucens, assembly GCF_905115235.1. NCBI lineage: Eukaryota > Metazoa > Arthropoda > Insecta > Diptera > Stratiomyidae > Hermetia > Hermetia illucens. The sequence goes on along the minus strand of NC_051849.1, from coordinate 353,647 downwards.
GGTGATCAAAGGACTGCTCAACGCCCTCAATGCAGCTTGGCTATGACTGCAGATTGCGATACGCCTGCCTTTCAACCGCTAGTCAGTCACCCAGTTTGCCGCCCATAGGATCGCGTAAATTTCGGCTTGAAAAATCTGTCTCAAAAAAAGCCCACTTCTCGTTTTTATTCGAGAGGTAGACTCCGGCTCCCGAACCTGGGGATTGACGTATGGGGACATGAGAATCGGAAGGCATTGTAAGAACTGGATTCAGTATTCCCAGCAACTCTTCCAGTGCTCTATGCCGCCACATCCGTTGTTTCCCCATAGATCTAATCGAATTGATCTATGAGCTGCTCTCATTGCAGGGCTCTGAATAAATATATCCAAGTGCGGCAAATTGAGTAACGCATTTAGAGCTGCGCCGGATAGGTTTTTTGCAGTGCGGCTAGTTTACGGTGAAAGTCTTCTTGTCTCACCTTAACCCACCACACTACGGATGCATAAACAAATATCGGCCTAATGACAGCAACGTATATTCACATTACCACATGAGGCCTGATCCCCATGTCGAGGTAAAGGTCCGTCTGCACAGTCCATAAGCTGTGAGAGCTCGTTTCATCTTTACCTCTACATGTTTGTTCCAAAGAAGTTTTTTATCTAAAGTCACTCCCGGGTATTTCACTACTTCGGAGAGTTCAAGGATAGCACCCCGCATAAAAGTTTTCTCTTTGTTATTAGATGGGGGCTCCATTGAAAAAAGGATGATGCTCGCAAGTTACAAGTTCTCATACAAATTTATTTACGACGACCCCTTGAGGAAAATTTAGGCCGGACACAACCTCGCACGACAAACTACTACAGTGGCGGTGGTCTAGACGCCCGCATCGTATTGATTACATTGGGCAAGTATCATTGAATTAGTAAAAAAAATCAAGAGAAGTCCACAGTATAGACATATGTATATTACTTTTGAATAACTTAATTAGGGACAGGCTCGCACCCAAGAGTCTGACAAGGGTGGTTATTAAAACAGTAACATCGACCGGCGCGGCTCTTTCAATGATTAGAAGGTCTTGGGAATCTTGTTAGGTGACCATACTGTTGACATGAAGTAATTGACAGCTAGATCTTGCTTTTATTTATCATATCCACATACGCAACAACTGAAGGGAATACATTTATTCATTGTAGAACAGACGAAGCTTTCTTTTTAATGCATCATGGGACAAGATCAGAGTGAGCTACTAGTTATAGATGATTATGGCCTAACAACTTTCTTGGCATAATTGAGGTAAAATAAGCTTAGAGCTCTAAGGGTAACACGAATATTTAAGTTGCACTTTTTCGTAAGACATCGTAACTTGATGCGTTGTAACATAAATTTCTTTCCAGTCCAAAGCAAGTAAGTAAACTTAGCTAATAATGAAATTTTTCCGAAATTGTTACTTTTTTATTTGTGCACTTTAAGCCATTTGTGTGTCCGGGGAGCTGAGTGGTTAGAGCACAAGGCTCAAATTTCACTGGTGGCAGTAGGATTTGTATCGTGATTTGACGTCGGATACCAGTCGACTCAGCTGTGAATGAGTACCTGAGTCACATCAAGGTAATAATCTCGGGCGAGCGTAATGCTGACCACATTGCCTCCTACAGTGTGCTGTAGTGTACCGTTACAGTCTTGAATGAAGTGCTCTAACACACTTCAAGGCCCTGATCCAATATGGATTGTTGCGCCAACGATTATTATTATTATTACTTTAAGCCAATAAAGATACTTACGTTTAAAAAGTCCCTGAGCCAAATGACTTCTGGTTTCGGATCACCGATAACTTCGCATTGTATAATAACAGTGTCTCCCTCAAATGCTTCGCTCGAGCGGGGTTTTGTAATAAACATCGGTTCCTTTGAATATCTAAAATCAAAATGTACCTTAAACAACTCTGAGAAATTTATTAAAATTTCACTTACGGTAAGTCCGGGCTTCTTATAGTGGGCATTGGTGGTATAACGTTTTCGCACTTCTCCGTGTCCATTACAACCCGACAATTGCTCTCAACACGTCCCACAGCATTGGATGCAATGCATGAATAAATACCTGCATCACGTTGGTTGGCGTTCGCAATAATTAATTCAACAAAGCCATCACGATCCAAGTTGGCTAAAATTCGGCGACTTGGGCGAATACGAATTCCATTTCTCAACCATGAAACTCCAATCACTGGGTATGCTTCAACTTGAGCTGAAAGACGGATTTCTTTGTTTTCTTCAAAAACATAGACAGGATCCAAAGGAACACAGAATTCTGGCATAATGTAAGCTCGGATTCCTTTATCTACAGTCAATGTACAACTGCATGACACTGATCCCAACTCATTTTTCGCTACTGCTGTGTATACTCCACAGTCATTCAAACATGTCGACGCAATTTCCAATGTGTTGAATTGCCCATCGTCGCATATAAAGTAACGCTCACTGTTTTCAATCTCTTGACCATCTTTCTGCCAACTGATACTCGGTTCAGGAAGCCCTATAACTTGGCAAGTCAAACGAACTGGATATGTTACTTGAATTCGTCTATCACGAAGTCTCATTGTGAAATGAGGGAGCATGTCTTCCGTGGGCTGAAGTTCTCCGTTGATATATTTCTTCAAATTTACATCTGCTTCGTAAATTAGCGGGTCGGAAACAACTTGGAGACGAGCGAATGTCGAAGCTTTGCCTTGGCTATTTGTTGCTTCACAGGTATACCTACCCGAATCGATTTCAAATATCTGACTTATCCTCAGCTTGCAAATCGATCCTATGTTCATTATAGACACGCGATCTGTCGATTCTATTGGATATCCATCTTTAAACCACTCAACAGTTGGTCTTGGAGTTCCTCGTACTATGCACTCCAACGTACACTCATGATTTATCAATGCTTTCCGTTGCCCTGGCAAGAGTTTAGTAAATTCTGGTAGTAAGAGTGAATCACCCACCATAGTAGCTTTAGTTGTTTGCGTTGACTTCCCCCATCCATAACGATTACGTGGCGTCACCCGAAAGTGGTATTCACATCCTGATTTTAAATTGAATGCATCGAATCCATTGATAGGGGTCATTCCCAATTCTTTCCAAATAGCTCCTCCATCTTTGCCAACCAACCATGCTTCCACTTTATATGCCAACACCGGTGCAGAATCACATGATTCAGGTTTCGCCCAGGCCAAACTAACATGGTTCCGTCCGACGTCTACTATAATCGGTTCCGATGGAATATCTCCTGGAGGGTCTGCAAGAAGAACAAAATATAAGTCTGGGCTAGATTCAACCCAAATACTAATTGCTCTTCACTATATATATACTAGGTGCCGGGAAAATGGCCGGAAAGGGAAGAATTTTTTTGAAAAACTTTAAACGCTAGTATCTTCGTTAATACTGAAAAGTTTGAGAGATGGAGCTTAATCCGTGATCACTTGTATAGAGGAGAATATCATAGGTAAACCATAATTGTGTTCTAACCCGTCGGCAGCAAAGACATACCCCGGAAAAAAGCAAAGCTAGAATACAATCAAAAAAGGACAAGTCGGGAAACCAGAAGCTGGACGCTTCAGGTACGAAAGGTTTTGTGTATTTCTTAGTACGTAGCACGTAATATATTCATATGTCCACTTTCGGGTGATATTGACATTGATAATCTTCAATTTTCAAAGAAGCAACAACTTCGACGTATTATAAATTTGTTAGTAATAGTGCGATTTCCATCAAACTTGGTATGATCATGCTCTACATTATAGCCTACATCACTGCCTACATCACTGCACTGAATTTCGTGTCGCTAGGATGAATTTAAGGGGGGTTTCCAGCCAATTACAAAAAATTATAGCAATATACTATTATTAACTTTCTTTGAAAAGATATCGGTATGAAAGGTATTTCGGAGCCCAGGCACCATATAGTGGCAGCCTCCTGATTTCTTTTAGATTTTTCGGTTTGGTAGTTTCCGAGAATGGCCCCCTTAAAGAAATAATCACTTTCAACCCCCGCACTCCCCACCTTTTCAACAAAAGTCAAAACTAAGACCGGCTTCGAAAAGTACTAATCGAGACATTTAATTTGATATCCCACATGATTATATTTGATGAAAAAATTTTTTACACCCCCCTTTTGCATGTATGGGGACCCCCCCCCCTTAAATTCAACGTAAAAGGATGTAACTCACTGTATGTGTGAGCGTTCACAGTTCCCACCTTTCTACCAAATTTGATGTCAATCGCTATAACCGTCTCCGAGAAAAATGCGTGTGACGGACAGACAGACAGACAGACGGACAGACAGACAGACAGCCCACATTGCAGGAAGCAGTAATTGCCCAGTATTCAGAAAGGCGTTCATAAATAAGCACAAATGAAGTTTATGCAACTAAATCTGAACCACTGTCGAGCGGCCCAAAACCTGCTCTCCCAGAGCGTGTTTGAAAATAATGTCGACGTAGCTATTGTATGCGAACAATATGAAAATCTTCATAGAGGAGTATGGGTAGCTGACAAAAACAGCAAAGCCGCGATATGGAGCTGCGGAAGTCGTGCTATAGAAGATGTAAAAAAACATCCAGAGAACGGATTTACACGTGCCAAAATAGGAGGTATATACGTCTATAGTTGTTACGCAGCCCCGAGCCTCACGCTGGAGGAATTCACTTTGTTGCTTGAGAAACTATCTTTTGATGCCAGGCGCTATAATCCCAAAATAATTGCCGGTGATTTCAACTCATGGGCAGAAGAATGGGGAAGCAGAAAAACAAATGCAAGGGGGCAAATACTGCTAGAGGCATTCTCGCGTCTAAATGTCGTACTTACGAACTCTGGGGGAGCCAACACATACCGGAGGGGAGAATTACAATCGGTAGTAGACATCACTTTCGTCAGTGACACCCTTATCAAAGACTTGCAGTGGCATGTTAGCGAAGAGTACACACATAGCGATCATCAGGCTATTGTCTTCCAAACCTCGCGTAGGAATTATATGAAGCCACCAAAAAGAATAACGATGAGCTGGGTAACTAACAAATTCGATGAAGAAATGTTCAAGGAGGTACTTTTAGATGACACATTAGTATCGGGAAGCGCACAAGAAAAAGCTTTACAGGCCGCGGAAAAATTGCAGCGGGCATGCGATGCCTCTATGCCACGGCGTATCGCTTTCCGAAGACGAAATCCTAATTTCTGATGGAATTCAGAAATTGAGGAATGTCGGAAAAGCTGCCTCAGAGCTAGGAGATGCTCCCAGCGCAGAAGAAATCAACCTGAATTCGTTGAGCTGCACATGCAATACAAGAACGCGAGGAAAAAATTGCAAGTAGCTATCACGAAGAGCAAATCCGAACATTTCAAGCGGATGTGTACCGAAGCTGATTCTGATCCATGGGGTGGCGTCTGTAATGTCATCACTGAAAGGCAAGCGCTCCCCACCGATTACCTGTCCAAAACTACTACAAAACATAGTGGACACTCTCTTCCCAGAGGATGTGAACTACACAAATCTGCCTAAAGCGCATGTAAACCCCGACGAAATTCCTGAAGTGGTAGAAGAGGAAATTTTTGATGCAGCAAGGAAATTCGCTGAAAATAAGACCCCAGGGCCAGATGGAATCCCGAATAGCGCCTTGAAAGTGGCAGCCAGGTCAGCACCAGGTATGTTTGCCAAAGTCTTTACGGCATGCCTTTGAGAAGGAGAATTCCCCGAGCAATGGAAGCTGCAAAAGTTGATACTTATTCCGAAGCCAGGTAAACCATTGGGAGACCCCTCCTCATATCGACCGATATATTTGGTCAATACCATTGGTAAAGTATTTGAACGAGTATTATACAACAGGCTGCTCGCTGTTGCGGAAAAGGAAGGAGGCCTATCCGACAACCAATTCGGGTTTCGTAAGGGGAGATCAACCATCGATGCAATCAGCATGGTGACTGGCCTGGCTCGTGCTGAAATACAAGATGACAAATGCTGCGCAGTGGTGACACTCGATGTAAAAAATGCATTCAACACTGCAAAGTGGACGAAAATCGTAGAGGCTCTAACCAAACTAAAAGTTCCAAAGTACATTGTATGTATCGTTGTTGCATTTCTTCTTGGAAGAAGATTATATTGCAACTCGGACTATGGAGAGAAATTATTCCCAATGACGTGCGGCGTACCACAGGGGTCTGTCTTAGGTCCCTTACTGCGGTTAATTATGTACAACGGAGTGCTGACGCTACGCCTTCCTAACGGCGTGACAACTATTGGCTTTGCGGACGATATCGGGGTAACAATAGTGGCAAAACGCTTAGACGAGATCGAAATCTATGCAAATGAAGCGATATGGGAGATCAATTCCTGGTTGAAAAAGTCCGGTCTATCACTTACTGAACATAAAACGGAACTAGTGCTAATCAGCGAAAGAAGGAAAGACACGACCGTGAAAATTAAAGTTGGTGAAAAAACAATTTACTCCCAAGAGTCGCTTAAATATTTGGGAGTAATGATTGACAAAAGACTCAACTTTAAAAAACACATTGAGAGCGCTACAACTAAAGCATCTTCCATCGCTGTAACGATCTCGAGGATACTACCGAACATTGGTGGACCAAGACAAAGTCGACGTCGTCTTATTTCAAGGGTAGTTAGTTCCGTGCTAGTCTACGCAGCTCCAGTTTGGGCAACCGTTCTGGAAAATAAATCAAACTGCGGAAAACTAGGAATGGCGTATCGACTAAGTGCACTCCGGATATGCAGTGCTTACCGAACGACATCAGGAGAAGCAGCATATGTACTGGCAGGGACAATCCCCATAGACATCTTGGCGGATGAAGGTCGGCGTCTCTACGACAATATGTATGCAATCGGTGAGTCTATTGTACTTCGACGGCAACTAGCACGGCGAGAATCCATCGCAAAATGGCAAAAGAGATGGAACGAGGCACAAACTGGCCGTTGGACCTACCGTATCATTCCACACATTCGAAGATGGATGGAAAGGAATCACGGGGAACTAAGCTACGAGCTAACACAGTTTTTAAGTGGACATGGAGGTTATCGGGCTTATCTTTATCGATTTGAACACGACGAGTCACCGCCCAAAAAAAAAAAGACAGACAGACAGTAAACCGATTTTAATAAGGTTTTGTGTTTACATAAAACCTTTAAAACGAGGAGCTGAACACACATAATGTACGCTGCAACTGGAATTGCAAGTTGAAGATCTGACAAAAAACCTTCCTTGCACAGTGTAACTGCAACTACAGTCATACGAGTAAGTCGTTCGCGAAATGCATGTATAAATATACGCAATGATAAAATCAGTTATAGTAAGAGAGCTACTGATTTTTTGTTAAAACTGAACTGCAAGAAATTGGGAAACAAGCGATTATTTGAAGAGAGACGAAGAAAATAAAATTCTCAACGACACTCTAAGGGCGTAATCTTTCTCAGGAAAAACGTACTAACTCTCACTCAAAGGTGTTGCAATGGCATCTGCGTCCTAGAAGAAAAGCAACCTTAGTCTTATAAAATGACCGCAACACCTACGAAACGTCCAGGTAAGTTGGAGAACTCTCTCATAGTTAAATAAATAAGTTCATCAAAAAGTACTGGCAATTTTAGCAAATATTTCAAGCTAATTTGAAGAGACTTAGTTTTTCAAATAAAAGACTAGATGAACAGTAGGAAAATGTTTGATTATACGTAATATGACAGGAATCTTAATCAAGGCGGAAGCTCGGAATTTCAGATATGAAAGGTATGTGATAAAATTCGGTTCAATGATTCCATTTGTACATAGTAAGGCGTTAATATAATGCGGATAGTCAGTGCTGTCTCATAAAGTGGAAAACTTTGACTTACTATAAGTTTGTTAATAATAAAAGGACAACAAAGGATTCCAATCAAACTTTTCAAGATCATGACCTATATCGTTCTTTATGTTTGTAATCCTAGGATTAATTCAAGGAGGACTCTCCAATAAATACGAAAACATAGTAATATACCATTATTAACTTTATATGAACAAATATTGGTATGAAATGTATTTTGAGGCTTCTATATAAAGGCATCTATTTATTTTTGTTAAAAACTCGAAAGCTTTCATTTGATATCCCACACTGATATATTTGGAAAAACTTGCGATGGACGAATTGTTTTCTGCCTGGCGAAAGAAACAAAAATTGTTTCCGCAAAAACCACTTCGCGTGTCCTCTTCATATCACACTATTTTTCTTGTAGATATTACCCGGAGAGTCTGGGGAAGGGGAGTTATATACGACAAGGTTACTTCATCTATCGAGCTAGCAAGTGATCGACCGGAGTGAGAGTATGAGTTTTGGCGTGCCCGGTCTACTCTCGATGCGATAATAATAGTCGTGGATGGCTGGATAAGCGATTAACGTTGAGAAGTGTTGTGCGGTGGTGACACTAGATAGATCGAAGGTGCCCACGGCTACTTAGCTCGGTTAATCGAGAATTACTTCCCAGAGAGTCTTCTCCCGTACGTGGCGGATAATGGGCCTCATTTGTTTGCATACCAGAGGAGGTAACATTGATGGGTTCGACAGTTAGCTTGCGATGGTTGTAGCTGTAAAACGTTCCGAGGGGCGCACATAAGGACAAACGACCATATTACGACGACAAAATCGATTTTAAATATTTTTCCCAAATTTAAAAAAAATGCGCCAGAAATTTACACTATAAGTCCCTTTATTGTGAACTAGAAAAAATTTCCTTTTTTCTGCGACACAGCGCTCATCCCATGTGCGCAAAGTTGAGTAATTGTTTCTATTCGTTGACACTGGTGAGTTACAACAAATTGTTGACAGTTACTATACGGTCGTTACACTTTTGTTAGTAAGAAAAATTAAAGTTTTGTATCATGAATTTAGAATCGTCAGGTAGGCACTTTAATTTGCAGTTATTAATATCATTACTGTGTACGAAGTAATTACTTAGTATGCGTATCACAAAATACTACTACTTGATGAAGAAAGAAATTGAAATTTTGACTTTTGCTTGTGTTACAAAAAAAGTTCCAAAAAGTTCCATGACTTTTTTTTACTTGTTTTGTAGCACAACGTATAGCTGATAAAGGCATGTAATACTCATGTCCCCCCGTTTCCCCCTTTTCTTAAAATCGCTAAATTTCTTTCAGGTAGTCGACTTGACCCTGTTCCTAATGAAATTCGAATTAAGAAAGGGGAACTTTTTACAGTGCTAAGAAACAGCCAATTCAACAAAATGTCATCAGCCAAATGTAATCAACAATTGATTGGCTACATAACGGAAAAATTTGCCATAAACGAACTTTCAGAAAATTGCTCAAAGCAACTGAAAAATATAGTAAAAACGTTTGTTGCAAAATTATTTATAAAATGGCGCAATTCTCATTACACGTATGAGCGGTTTCGGAACAACAACATGAAATGGCTTGATGAAGATTTAAAGCTTCCAGAGATATTTGAATTAGAGCCGCTTCGGCTATCCGGAAGGCCAAAAAAGGACTTTGAAGAAAGTTCTCTACGTACTAAGCAAAGGCAGATCAGTGAATTAACATCAAGCATAAGCACAGACAAATTGTACATGGCCACAGAATCAAGCTTAGTTAAATCTGGAAAGAGAGGTGTAGCTAAGGTTGTAAAATTAGCCATCCAATCTTCACCCAACAGAATAAAAAAAATGAAGACTGCTCACGATACACAATCCTCTGGTTCTATAAGAGCATACAGCCCTGAAGAGGCTTTAGGTCTTGTAGTTGATCTTGGCCTAACCAAGGAGGATTATATAACCATGCGAGTTGGAGCGAAGGAAAGAGGGGCTGACATTTACCGTTCGTATCATTTAATAGTAGAGGCAAAAAAGATGTGTTATACTCCAAACATTACCGTTTCTGAAAAAGAAGCTTTTGTGCCCTTGCAAGATCTTCTTACACATACAGCAGAACGTTTGACACAAGTACAGGCTGAAGTAATTCTTCAGAATATTTCGGAGAACTCTAATATCATCGAAATTTATTACAAATGGGGTATAGATGGAAGTGGTGGGCATAGCATATACAAACAGAATTTTGCAGATAATTCATTATATGCCGATTCTAACATTATTTTGTGTACAATAGTGCCATTGCAAATGTGTCAATCTAATAATAATAAAAAACAAATATAATATTTTGGAATAATTTAACCCCATCATCGACGAGATATTGTCGTCCAATTGCATTGAAAATAAAAAAAGAAAATATTCAAAATGTGAAAGACGAATATAAAGAGGTGGAAAAACAAATTTTGCAATTGGAGCCTACTATTATTCGTATGGATGCTAAGGAAATAAAAATTAAACATGTACTCATATGTACCATGTTAGATGGAAAAACGATTAATATTTTAACTGAAAATACAAACTCGCAGGCGTGTAATATTTGTAAAGCTTCTGCTATGAATATTTGTTGCACATAGCTTATAAATTGGAAATAAAGCAGTGGCAGGCAAGAGGTGAAAATGCAAAAGCAAATGTAAAGGAAAGAAAAACTAAAATAGCTACTGAGTTCTATAATAAATTGGGCCTCGTTGTCGATCAGCCGAAGCAAGGTGGAGGCAATAGCAATGATGGAAACACGGCAAGGAAATTTTTCGAGAACCCTTCACTGTCATCTGAAATAACCGGAGTTGATAATGAGTTAATAATACGATTTTCAAATATACTTTCTGTTATTTCATGCGGGCATTACATCAAGGAAGATATTTTTAAAATATATTGCGTTGAAACGGCACATCTGGCTATATCTCTTTACGGCTGGTATAAAATGAGTGCCACGGTTCACAAACTCTTGTTACATGGTGCTGATATTATAAAATCTTTACCTTTGCCAATAGGCCAGTTATCTGAAGATGTCATTGAAGCAGGCCATAAGGAATACAAAATTTTAAGGCAATGCCATTCCAGGAAAACATCAAGAATAAATACAAATGTTGATATATTTAATTGGATGCTTGTATCTTCGGACCCCATTGTAACAAGTAAACGAAAAAATCCCAAAAAGAATAAAACCAAATTTAACCAGGTGGTAATAAGTATGCTAAGAACTCCTATTTGCTGTGCGAATGAAGACGAAGAGGCAGAACTCTAATTTTAAAAAAATGTACTTATATTTCTACTATACATAATATATTAATAGATAAGAATAAGTCCTTTTGAAATACAAATTTTTATTTAATTTTTTGTTTTATTAATATTTCCGCTGTCTGTTAATTCCCGTGTACATTTTTTAATAAATCTAACGTCAAATTGGGTATATTGAATCGTTAAAACCACTAATGTGAATGAAATCTCGTATCTTCAAATGTCATATTGGATCCGCCATTTTGAAATTTTACTCGAATTTGTAACTAGCAAACTCTGTTACCCTTGAATTCTATGTTTTATCAAAATCGCTCTCATAAACAATGAGCAAATAATTTTGTCATGCTAAAATAACGATTCGTCCCAGTGTGGGGCGTGAGACTATATGGAAGTGGAACTATTTATACCATCAAATCGTGGTTACGAATGGTTAAAATGGATGTGGCAGTCAAAACGAAGTAGGGAGTTCTTATTATCAAAAGCAAGAAAACAATTCTACCAACATCCTAATTGGTTATCATAAGGCCATCCCTAAATCGAGCATTAGCTACCTGAGGGTAACAATTGATGCCACTGGGTGGAGCAAAGGTTAGTCACATTAGTCACGGCAAGGATTCGCTTCTGATTGGACCAGTCTCTCGACTGTCTCGAATATACCGCTACATCCAAACATGCAGGTTTATAAATGACAAGGAAAGAGGGACCGGTGCGTGATTTGAGCATGCAGGTATAAAGCAGAATCATATCAAGAACGTGATATTTCACAGTGATCCCGTGGGCATATGGATAAAAATGTGAGGCTGATTGGATGGATCTTTGTTGGATGGATCTCACATACTGCTACAACGTGGCGCCATAGGGCTCAATTTCTATTCATTAGAAAAACACATATGGATGTATGATATAAATATGCAATATCGCAAATTCATATGTATTCTTCTAACCCTATTGGCAAGCAAGCAAAGAAAAAAGCAGCGATACCGGATGAAGTACATAACTGCTCCAAAACATACTTTGGCCAGACAAAACGACTGGTGCATGCTCGAGTCAAAGAGCACCTAAAGGAGGCAGAATTACCCAAAAGACATAATAAGCAGCATATAAAATCATCAGTGGCGAAACATATAATTGAAGAAGGACATGTAATGGATGAGGTCGAAATGCTAAGAGAGGTCAAGCAGGCTATGCTTGAAAGCTTTTTCATAAAAAGAGGAACGCAGGAAATCCGCCTAAACACGAACCTAGGCAAGGCACCTTCCCTACTTTTCGAACTAATCGCGAGATAAATATGTTGGATAGTATAACTTTTAAGATTAGGTATTAGGAATCCGTATAAATACAACAACGTATTTGGTTTTTCTTTCATAACCTACTGATGAAGGTTGCTCCCGAAATATAAATTTGGAACGATGAATCGCTCACAGACTTAAAAAGGAATAATTTTGATTTTTCTAAAAAACAGTCAGCGCAAATAAGCCGGCTCCACTTAATACTAAAATAATAGTAATATGCTATCATTAACTTTATTTAATATATCGGGACGGGACGTGATGAATTTTGAGACCTAGATTTCGTGTAGATACCTCATCGGTATTTTCAGAGGCTTTCGGTGAATTGATTCTAAAAAGGAAACCTGTTATTCTTTTTGGTGACTACAATTTGATCCGACATTCTTCAGTTTTCCAAAACATATTTAAAGATTCTAAAGTATTAAATGAGATCTTTCGTTTGATAGTCGATATACCATCTTTTAATAAAAATAAAAAAAATTAAAATTCCCTCTTAAACTCAAAAGAAATGTTTGCCACTTACTGTGTGGAAAAAGTTTCACAGATTATATATCGTATTAATTATTTTAAAGTAAATAAAGGTGACCGATAAACAGACATTTTCCGTTTTGCCGAACGTTTCTTCCTAGGAGAATGATATACCCTAAAAGTTATTATATTTAAATGCTTCTCACTGAATTTAGTAGAAAACACACTACAGTATTTCTCGGTTAATTGCGTCCCTTTTAATTGATTTTCCCTTTTTATTGCATTAAAAGTAAGAGCAAATTTTTGTCCCTAAGAAAATGTCCACATGTCTTCCCGCTTAAATGCACAGCTAAAAATTGGTTGAAGAAATCGTAATAGACTTAAATGAATATTAGTTGTAATACAGAAAACCCAACAAATGTATATGGCATCACTGAAATGTTGTTTTCTTTCTGTCAAATTTGTCACTTAAGCTTCCAGCGTTTATAAAGATTCTGCAAGTTCATAAAGCAAGTTAAGTCTTTAAATTTCTTTTGAAATAACGGAAAAATCTAAAATAGGTACGCATTTAAGAAATGTACACATGGTGATAATATCTAAAGTGCAAAATTTTGCATATTTTTCAGAAACGAATGAGTCCTAATAGACACGTAACCTTATCTTTAAAACAAAAGATGCAAATCATTAAGGAAATCAAGTGTAAGGAAAAAACCAAACAGGAAGTGTGTGTCAAATACAAATGCTCAATGTCTACAATCAATAGAATTATCCAAAATGAAAAAAACATTTTAGAAAACTCCAAAATGCATAACCTGTCAAGCAAGCGAATTAGAAATGGTGCATGTTACGATGTTGACCGAGCTGTTTCAATTTGGTTTGATCAAATGAGAGCATCGGGTGCAATAATTTCAACAAATATGATTTTGGAAAAATCAAAACAGTTTGCTGTGACATTGAACAAGGATTTTAATCCCACTACCGGCTGGCTGTGGCGCTGGCAGAAACGTGAGGGAATATCCTTGAAAAAAATTCATGGAGAAGCTGCATCTGCCGATTCGGAAAGTGCAAATAATTTCATCAACACACTTTTCCCGAATTTGATTGAAGGTTACAAATCATCAGATATATTTAACGTCGACGAGAGTGGTCTGTTTTTTAAAGCTTTACCGGTATCAACCCTAAGCAGAAAAGAAAGTCATAATAATGGATTTAAATCGTCAAAAGATCGTTTAACTTTGCTTTTCATATGTAATGCCACCGGTGATTATAAAAAAGTAATTATCATAGGTAAACCGAAAAATCCACGCTGTTTTAAAAATAAAATTGTGCCTCTTAAATACTATCCCCACCAAAAAGCGTGGATGACGAGGGAAATCTGGGAAAGTATTAGAATACTTTCTCTAGACGAGGAGATGGCCAAACAAAACCGTAAGATTATTCTGTTCGTGGATAATGCTGCATCTCACAAAACAACAAAAATTCTGAAAAACATTAATATTCAGTATCTACCGGCCAATACTACCTCCTTGATCCAACCATTGGATCAAGGGATAATACACTCTTTTAAAGCGTATTATAGGCAAATTATAATACGAAAACAGATTTCTGCTATTGAAAGTGGAAAGACTATTGGAGAATTTGCGAAATCTATAAATATTTTTAATGCATTGCATATAATTAAACATGCTTGGTGGTTAGTCAGACCATTGTCTATAACAAGGTGTTTCCAAAAGGTAAATAATTTCAGTAAGTTGTGCGTTTGAATTAGCTAAGTATTATACTTTCAGGCTTAATTCATTTCCGAATGTGACGCAGCACCATCTGCAGAAAATGAGCAGGAGAATATCACTAAAACCATCAGTGACTTATCAGGGGATGAATTCGACAACTACATCCGTTGTGACGACAATTTGGTGTGCTGTGGACAACTTACAGATGAAGAGATAGTTAAAGAAATTTCATTGGAAAAGGAAGACAATGAAGACTACTCCGAAAGTGATGCAGAGGATGAAATTCCTGATGAAATTCCTAGTCTTCCGAATGTGCTAAATTCCCTAACAACCGTCCGAAAGTTTTTATTGCCTCAAAATGAGTTCATACAGGAGCTGGAAAACATTGAGGAATATGTTTATAAAAACTATTTGAAAAAAATTACTCAGTCGAAAATTACTGATTATTTTAAAGAAACTCCTTCCTCAGAATGAAATTTTTGACGCATTCTCCTTTATTTTATAAAATCTTCATATCCATTTCTGTGATTTTTGAGTTCCTTTATTTAATATGAATTTTTATGTCTTTGAGTTTTTAAATTTTTTAGTTTAAAATTAATGATTTGTTATTGGATTTCTTTCCTTTTTGTTTATGTTAATTTTTTTCATAAAATAAAATAAAACACAGGTAGTAAAGAAGTGAGTTTACTTCAAATCCAGTGACCTTATTGAAAATGTTGTTTATTGCGTTAGGCACGCAATTAACGAGGATTTCCATAATTGCGTCAGGTACGCAATTAACCAGGATTTCCGTAATTGCGTTAGGTACGCAATTAACCGGGATTTCCGTAATTGCGTTCCCCGCTTAAGAGGGTTGAAATTAGTGAAATTTTGCTGGCTCAATTAACCGGGAAATACTGTATATGTTGTAGGCTTACTAGGCAAAATCGAATTGGAAACCAGTGTTCAAATTCGTACCCTTCCCTCCCAATCAAGGAAGTTGGCTTCAGCTCGCGCAAACACGGCAATTGGCCATACATAGGCCTTATTGACAGCACAGTGTCTACAAATGAACAAGTCGGATTACCGGATACTGGGCGCATTGGATATAAAGCTTTTGTGTATCTTGTGCGGGAATTTTCTATGCAATATTCTAAATATTCCTTGATGTGTTTCCAAATTCCAATTCCGCCGTTCAAATGAGCTCACTTTATCCGATGATGACGTCATACTCCGCTTAGAGTGCGATAAAGTCACGTCAAATACTTAATTATATACAATAATAAGTGGATTTTTTTCAAACTTGTGTATTATATTCCTGCCTATAACGGTAGCAAATTTCGTAGCTCTAGAATAAATTTAAGGGGGGTTTCATGGTAAATTTCTAAAATATGGTATTATGCTATTATTGATTTTATTTGAGCAGATATAGGAATGATTTGTATTTTAAGGCCTAGATTTCGTATGGATGCACCATTGTGATTTTTTTTTAGATTTTTCGGTTGGGTAGGTTCGGAGAACGAGAATTGTTACATTTTTCAGGGCACACATTTGGACCCCTCACCCAGTATTAAAAATATCATCGACTTCGAAAAGTACTAATCGAGCCCTTCCATTTTCTATATTCTGTGACAACAAAAGTTACACTCCCTTTCACATATATAAGGAGCCCCCTGCAAACTCAACATAAAATGGCGCCACTTGCAACATGTAAAGGGATTGACAGACCTTATCTTCTAACCAAATTTTGTGACAATTGGTTCAGCCGTTTCCGAATAAATCGGGTGTGATAGGCAGACAGACATCGAACCGATTCTAATAAAGTTTTGTTTCACACAAACCCTTAAAACCGGAGGCACGTTGGGCCTTTTGACATCACTTATGGTCAGGAAAACAAGAATAATTTGAGTATTGGTTTTCGATGGGTTTATATGCAGCCCCAATTCGTATCAATTAAAATTGTAAATTATTTGAAATAGGCCTTTGAAGTGCAGTTGATGAAGTTCAAAATAGTTCTAAGAATTTCAATCTATGCATATCCCTTAACATCAGCTCCACGTTACGTTCTTGTAATTTATAATCCCTTTTGTAAATACATATGTTTTCCCTTGATCTGCAAGGGACTATCTGCTCATAGTATATTTTCTTATAAAGGTATAAGAAATTCAAATAAAAAAAATTAATTCACTTTCTATATCAAAAGCCCCATTGTGGGCATGGATCATTTGCGGCAATAATGCATGCCTAAGCTACTAAAATGATATAAATAGACGTACTATAGATTCGACTAGGTAATCGTCCCAATCCCCCGGTTGTGGATAAAATCCGGCTCAATAGGTTACGGTGGGTGGGTCACTTAATCCGTATGGATGAGAATGATCCCACCCGGAAAGTCTATAAGGGCAATATTTATGGTAGAAAAAGAAGACGAGGCAGACCCTGCCTAAGATGGAGCGATGGCGTAGGCCAGGACGCCAGACAGCTTTTGGGGATATCGAATTGGTGGACCTCGGCGCAAAACCGAGATGTCTGTAGTTCCTTATTAAGGCAGGCCTAGACCGGATACTGGTTGATGCGCCGTTGATGATGATGAATCGTCCCATTCACAAAACGCTCATATATGTAGTAACGGAACATGAGATGATATACGAGTAGATTCAAACTTACATTTCTAGTCAAATATTTTAATTTTTATTAATCGTAAACAACATTATTTATTTTATTTTTCAAGTAGTCGGAAGATAAATGTAGAATTCACTATAAACGTCGTGAATGGTGCTGCAACAGAATATTGTATTTTTGACTTCGTCCTCTGAGAAGCCTTTTTCTCCTGGATTAATTTGTCTCAATAATGAAAAATTGAGGTGCTGCTAAAAGTGAAAGTAATCTAACCAATTATCAATATTTAGGTAACAAAGCCACGGAATATGAAGGAATTTAATTTAGATTTGAAGATTTGGAAACAATCCGTCAAGTGATTGTAGCCTGAAATGTCAAAGAGGATTCTTATTAGTATTAGGTCAGTGAAATCAAAGAAATCCCAGATGTGTAGGATAACACATAAATTGGACGCCACAAACAAGGAAGGAGTAAAGTCAGTGTAACCTAGAATACAATAAATCTACCACAGTTGGGTGAAAACAAAGTTCAAAGGAAGTTGCCACTAAATCGCTTCACACATCACTTTCGGAGGACAATAATGGGGTTGGACCTAGTAAACGACAGCTATTCAGTTTATTTAATCAGGACTTACTTTTGAAATATCGGTAGTTCTCTACTGGTTGGCATAAGGGTGGAAATGTAGGTGTTTCGGATCGAGCACGAAGCATAACCTGTTAACAGCCAAATATGCATTTAATTATTTCTTCGGAATTTTAACCTAAAGAGAAAAAAACGGTTAGATTGTTTCGATAAATGGTCAAAATATTGTATTATCATGAATTCAAGATAGTGTTCCTAATGGCAGCATGCTCATCAATAGCGGTCACTATACCGCCACATTACCGTAACAGTGACGAAAAGACGATCAGTTGCATGTTGGTTGCGTGCAACGACAAAGTATGTCCCTGAATCAGATATTGTTGAATTATGCACTGTGAAGCGAATATAATCCTCTTGAGCCTCTTTGCTGACGCGTTCAGACTTTGTAATGTCTTTCGTTCCCTTCATAAGTGTCACTAGAATCAGATATTTTTAATTTAATAGATGAACGAAACGAAAAGAAAATATTCAATAGTTATGCATGAGCAGTCCAAATCCTGAAACAACCAAACTAGAATAGAATACCAGCTATCGTTTGTCCTCAATGAACAAAGATATATATATCTAAAAATCAGTTGAGGAGTTGTGCTGCGTCAAATAGTAAAAATCGTTAAAAAAGTTTATTACATTTTGGTTTTGGATCGCCTTGAACTCTAAATGAAATAGAAAACGGATCGTGGACAGCAATTTTCATTTCGTTCTCAGGCCTGGATAGAAACAGTGCTGGTTTTCCACCTTTGACAACCGGCGCAACAATGTGCACATTTGCGTTTGACTCGAGCCGACCGAAAGCGTTTGAAGCACGGCAAGTGTACGTGCCTGAATCCTCTTTCGTGGCCTTTTCAATGGCCAGAGTGAATACACCACGATCGACAAACGTGCGAACATTAGGTGCTGCCGGGAGCAGAGATTTATTCTTGAGCCATTGTACTTCTACGGGGCTAGGGGTCGGTCCGAATTCTGCTTGAAGAGCAAGAGTTCCACCGGCAGGTACCATGTGATCCCCAAGTATGTTAGTAAGGTGTGGCTTATTAGGATCACGATGGAAGAAACCATGAGCCTTTTCCAAAATAAAACGCTCTCGGCCTTTAAATTCTACCACATGTGACATTTTGTCGGTGCCAACAGCATTCTCTGCCTTACAGATGTACGCGCCGCTGTCTTTTTCAGTAGGGCTTCTAACAATCAGCTTGCAATAGCCGTCGCCCTGATCAAATTGCTGATATTTCTCATCGTTGGTAATCATGTCAGTGTCTTTCATCCAAGATATTTCTGGCCTTGGATTACCGCGAACTCTGCAGTCCAGCACTAATTGATCTTCGTTCAAAGAATAAGTGTCTGAAATTGGCAAAAAGATATTAAGTACCATATATAGATAGTGTAGTGCCTCTCCATACAGCCCCTACCTCTAGCATTTATTCAACTCAATAACAAAATTTTGCTCATTAACATGGTGAACATTTAACAAAAGGGTCCTTTTTAGCACACAGCAGTAAACAAATATCCTGTAGCGCAGAGGTAAGAGGGTGATGGATTCACATTGACAACAATACGACAGAAATGAAGTGATATGTGTGAAAATACCTTTGATGACTCGTGTGAACTGAGGTGTTTTAGGAAGGGCTTCAAATCCTTTATATACTTTCAAAATAGAACGGGAAACCGTTTCGCCGAAAGCATTTCTCGCTATGCAGCTATATTCGCCCGAATCTTCAGGGCATGTTGAAAAGATTTCAAAAGAGGCTAGTCCATTTTCCAAAATGGTTCGATACCGAGTACTTTTTGAGATTGGTTGATCATTTTTCATCCATTGAATGTCGAATTCGTCTCCAAGCACGTTACATGTCAGCTTTATAGACGAATTATCTGCCACAGACCTGTCTCGCAATGGGGTGCTAAATACTGGCTTTTTCTTCAAATTACGATAGCTCACTTCATCATAGAGTTTTTCTGAGCCATTCTGGTCGAGCTGTGCCTTGAAATCATTGTAATCGATTTTTAAGTAAATTTCATCGATATTTTCGTCATCCTGTGCTTGACAGGTAAAAGTTCCAAAATCCCCTTGGATAGGATTGGTGATAATCAACTTCTGAATTCCTCCTGGCTCTTCGCGTCGTCGGTAGCGATTGTTCAAAATGTCGGAACCATCTTTATACCATTCGACTTTGGGCCGGCCTCGTACTTTGCACTCGATTACCAATTCATTCCGCTTTGGATTCAGTTTTTCTGGGTGAATACTTACTATTTAGATAAAATCCCTTTACAGCTTAGTACAAAAAAGGTCTTAAGATGGAATAGTCGCAACATTTTTCATTTATTTTTAGGAAAAGTATCAAAATTTTAAAATTCTAAATGGAAAATTCCCACGAGTTGAAACTATTCCATCTTTTCACTTCAAAAAAGTAAGTAAAAGTTTAGCTACCTTGAAGGTCACTACAAAATGATTTAGGTCTGCTATCGTCATTTATCTCAGAGTATATTTTTAAATTTGAAATAGTTGTCACAGTATTTTTCGGACCTTGTGCAACACACGTGTACGTTCCAGCATCTGCTAACATTGCATTTCTTAATTCCATTGAAAGCTCCCCACCATCAGACGTAATTCTGTACCTAGGATCCCGAGGCAGTGGCTTACCATCCTTAAGCCACTCAAACGATGATGGTTCACCATCGATACTACAAATTAGTTTGGTATTCTTACCGTTTCCAATTGTTATGTTTTTCAACCCTTTTTTTAGGTTTAGACTACTCTTCGCATCCTCACCTATATTTTCACTAGGTGTTTCAGTTGAATCTGTCTTACTCTCCACATCAGTGGCTTTAATCAACTTTTTACGCCGGTTAGGGGTGATGTGATCTGATATGTTGACGGTCTTTTCAACTTTACTTGTTGTCGCAGAGCCTACGATGTGACAACTATATCGACCATCGTCGGTCTTTGTAGGATTCATAATAAACAACTGTTTAGTGCCGTCAAAATGCTTCAGACTTTTATATCTGCCTCCGATAAGTATAGCTTTATCATTATGATACCATTGCACATCTGTGTTTTCTCCGCCTGAACACTTACACTCGAGAAGCAGTTGATTAGAACCTGACTGAAATGAGTCTGGAGAAGGTGTTCATGTATGAAATGAGACATCTGACAGTGTGATTAACCCAAGAGATCATCGCGTAATCCATCAAATCAGTGGATTAATGTGTTAGGAATGAGAAAAGCTTATTGCACTTAATGAGACGTTAGTCTGAATACAGTAGTATACAAATATGAAATTAACTAAACAAACACATACCTGGACTTAACTTTGGTGAAAATGACAGACAATCGAATTACCAATTGCAAACAAATAAATTCGACTAGGACACATGGCGAACAGCAGTAAACTGGTTTTTACCTTTTATGCCTACAGTAAATACAGGTGCTACTTTATCCTCTTTCGCTTTTCGATAAACTGTAACTGTACACAAGGTCGATATTTCGTTTTCGCTATTTTTAGCAATCAACTTGTACTCGCCACTATCGTCGGGATTCAAATTGCTCAAAACAAGAGTCGC
Organism: Hermetia illucens; assembly: GCF_905115235.1. Lineage (NCBI taxonomy): Eukaryota > Metazoa > Arthropoda > Insecta > Diptera > Stratiomyidae > Hermetia > Hermetia illucens. The sequence goes on along the minus strand of NC_051849.1, from coordinate 332,259 downwards.
AAGACCATCTTGACAGGAAGATTTCGATTTGGGGCCATAAACAACCACTTGGTCGTTCTTGAACCAACGAACTTGAGGATCAGGCCCTCCGATAAACACAGTCATACGAAGAGAAGACCCTTCCGAGACAGTTCTATTGCTAAGAAAATTTCCAAAATAAAGACATCTTTTAGGGTCTGGAAGTGGTATAGCTGCCGAACGACGGCCTCCTCCTTCACCCGCTGCTTTCTTCTCCTTTGGAGCTTTCGTTTTTTTCTCATCTTTTTTCTCAGCCGGTTTGCTTGCTTCTGTCGCTTCTTCTTTTCGACCTACCTCACGGGAAGGGGAGGTGGGACGTATGTCTCTAGCTTGAAGCTGAACAACGTGTACTATTTCAGACTTAGAAACACGATTCTCCGCCTGACACACATACTTTCCACTGTCATAAGGTATAGGATCACTAATAACTAGCTCGCAAGTGCCATCTGCATGGTCTATTTGTTGATATTTATCACTCGGTTCTATCTTCACTCCGTCTTTGACCCAAGTGATGCTGGGTGTTGGTAATCCCCTCACATGGCAGTCAAGAACGAGTTCGTTGATTTTACCATGGTATGTATCTTTAATTGCTCGCGTGAAAGTAGGCGGAACATCTGCAGTGCCGGGATTGGCATACACTGTCAGCTTGCACTCGGAACTAGCCTCTCCATAATTGTTTTTCGCATAACATTGATACTGCCCAGAATCTGCTTGACTAGCACTGAGTAATTCTAATGTACATAGTCCTTCCCGGTAGTTCTGTCGCACTTTCGGTCCATATTGTACAGGTTGTTCGTTCTTTAGCCACCTCACTGCCGGTTGGGGTCCCTCCACGTAACAAGTCAATTTAACCTTGGAACCTTCGGCAACGACGCGGTCAGTTAAATTCGCTGAAAAGTAGATACCAACTTTCTTTTCACGTTTTTCTTCCTTGCTGGGCTTGCTATCGACTGTTGTAGTTTCAGGTGCTGATGGTTTACTTTTCGCTGCTTTCGGCTTGCCTTTGCCCTTTCCTTTATCCGCTTCTCCTTCATCAGCTTTTGCTTTGGGTTCAACACCATCTTGAATTATTTCTTTGCCCTTTTTCAACAGCTGAGGATCCGCATGAAAAACACCATGAATATTTTCAGCAATATGCGAATCCTTGCCTTCGAATAAAACGAAATGGCTAATCTCTGCTTTTCCAACCCTATTTTCCGCTTGACAGACATATTTGCCTGAATCTTTATTTGTTGGCTTGTCAATAATTAGTTCACAAGTTCCATCTTGAGAATTGACTATCTGGTATTTTTCACCGTTCTGCAATTCAACACCATCCTTGACCCAAGCAACAGTCGGAGCAGGCTCACCACGGACGTGTGATTCTAAAATTAACTCGTTCGTGTTTAAGTGATAAGTATCTGAAAGAAGAAAAGAAATCGAGAAATGTTATTAGGCCAATTACATAATGGCACCTTGGTGTTCTAAATTGATTGTCGTAACTATTTATAAATAGAACCGACCGACAATCTCTGGTTGCACTGAAACAACGATCGAGAACTTGAATGCAAATAGATATTGAAATCTGCATGGGGGCTTCAGTTCGGAAATAATTAAGATAGAAATAAGATATTAAGAGCCTTTTAAATGAACAGTTGTATCAATGCAAGTATATTTTTAACAATGCCTGGATTTATTCTTCCAAACTGAGCAAGTCCTTTTCGAAAACTGACTTCCATGAATTACCCTTATTCTATCAAATATAATTGATAACCAGAAATTACCTTTGAGGGCTCGTGTGAACATTGGTTCCAAGTCAGCGCTGACTTTCGCTTCATAAATATGAAGAAGTGCTTGTGAGGATACTTCGTTTGCTGAATTCCGAGCTACGACAGTATACACTCCCGAGTCTCCAAGTTGGGCATTTGAGATTTCCAAAATTGCCAAACCCTCTCTGGATAAGTTTCGAATTCGTGGTCCATACGGTACATTGTTATCATCCTTTAGCCATTTAATTTGAGGATCGGGTCCAACAATGACGGCCGATAATTTAACCTTTGAGCCTTCAGCTAAGTAGCGATTGCTCAAGAATGCCGCAAAATATATTTTATTTTTGGGGGAAACTTCGGGGCTGTCGTGTCTGCGCCGTCCACCTTCTCCTGCTGATTCAGGTTTCTTCTTTTGTCCTTTGACCGGAGGTTTTCCTGGTTGTTCAGAACCACCTGCGCCCTTTTTCACTTTTGATTCTTTCTCATCAGGAACACCCATGCTTCCGCTTGAACGTCTAGACGACGGGAGTGCTTCAACTAATACTGAATGTTTTGTCTTTTGCAAGCCGAGTTTATTTTCGGCCACACAACTATATTTTCCGTTATCTTTCGGTGATGGTTTGTTAATTATCAACTCGCAAACACCATCTAAATGTTCAATCTGTTGAATTCGCCCATCGTTTTCAATTGGCAGATCGTCTTTCAGCCATGAAATTTTTGGCCGTGGATTGCCTCGAACCTTTGTATCGATCACCAAGTCGTTTTCAGATGAATGGTAAATATCTAGAAAATAAATCAAAGGAAATTGTTTTTAAATTTAGAAATCAGGTTTTGATGTTGGCACTAGGTCTCTATCCCAAGACATACCTCTCATTGGAAGAACAAACATCGGCGCTTGCTCGTCACCTTCAGATTGTGCGCTGTAAACTTTCAAATAGCATGACGTCTCGATTTCACTGTACTCATTCTTCGCTATACATTTATATACACCTGAATTCTCTGATGTAACTTCCGTTAATTCAATGCTAGCTACATTTTCAGAAGACAAATTCCGAATTTTAGGTCCCCATACCAACGGTCCGTCGTCCTTCATCCATCTTACGTTCGGATTTGGTCCTATGATGTTGCACGCCAACTTCACCTTGGCTTTCTCCAGTGCAATTCTATCCCTCAGCTGAGAAGCGAATTTCAGTTTATTTTTCGTTGCGACAGGTTCCTCCACCGATGAACGTATACGCCTTTCACCCCCTTCGCCTCCTCGCTTTTTGTCATACTCTTGTTTCGATTTCATCGCTTCTTCCATGGCCCGACGAGCTTGTTCCTCTTTTTCTTTTTGTATCTCACCATGGGCATGGAATACGCCATGGACGTGGTACTTCCTCTCTTTCACAAACTCTACATTATGAGCCACCTCCACTTCGCCACTGTCGTTTGTAGCCTTACAAATGTATTTGCCACTGTCTTTACTCGAAGGTCGATAGATCATCAGTTTGCATACACCATGAGCTTCCTCCAGCATTGTATATTTGAAGTTAGATGTAAGCTCAACTGCATCTCTGATCCATGAGATGCGTGGCCGAGGAATACCGGTGACGTGACATTCAATCGTGAGTTCATCATCATGAAGATGGTAAAAATCTGAAATGAGACATATTTAACGACCTATAGGTAATGTTCCACTACCGAGTGAGAATTTTCAAAAGTAGTAGAAATATTTTAACAATTCTCCCTCGATTGTGGGAATATGCAGTATTACGTAGCATATACGGAGTTTAAGAAACCTACCTCTGATTAAACTGAATGATGGAGGCCTGGGTTCATCCTTGTAAACTTCATAAATCGTAACGATGCAAGAGGAAGTAACTTCGTCATTGTGATTGGAGATTGTACATGCGTATTCACCAGAGTCGGCAGTTGTGCAGTTAACTATTTCCAGCGAAAGTATATTATTATTGTTATTGATGCGATGACGCGCATCACGTTCTACTTGTTTTCCGTCTTTGAACCATTTAACAGACAAATCCGGTCCATCAACAGCGCATGCTAGGCGGACATTGTGTTCAACTTCTGAGGCCCTATCAGTAAGGAAATTGATAAAGGATGGCAAACGAGCTGCTTCGCGGTGCTTTTGCCAGTCGGCATCACGCTCCTTCTCGCTCCTCGCTTTAATTTCGCTTGCTTTTCGCATTCTGAGCATGAACTCTTGTCCTTCTTCTTCTGCAATTTTCTGCCAGCGAGCTTCTTCTTCAGGGTCAACACGAACGTAGCTGTTTGCTGACGAACCACTACCTCGTCTACTGTCTTCGACTTTCATTTGCGACTCTGGTCGACTAATGGATTCTACGATGGATTCATCACGTTCAGTTTCCTCCATAGCTGTGCTTCCTTCTCCGGCTTCCTCGTCTTCACTCTCATCTTCGTCTTCGTCACTGCCGCCTTCCTCCTCCTCATCTTCCTCGTCGTCTCCAAGGCGCGATCTATCGTCGTCATCCCCAAGGCGCGACCGGTCTTCATCATCACCCTGGCGCGACTGGTCTTCATCATCCCCCTGGCGCGACCGATCCTCACTATCCCCTTGGCGCGACCGTTTCTCTGCTTCCCGGGCAGCTTTTTCCTCCGCTTCGCGACGTAAACGTTCTTCCTCCTGAGCCTTTCTTAATGCCTCCTGCGCCGCACGAAGGTTTTCTTCAGCTTCCTTTTCAGCTTTCAATCGTTTCTGTCTTTCTTCATAGGTTTCTCGTTTTGGCTTCTCTTGTTCTTTCTTCTTCGCCTCTTCTGCCGCCTTTGCAGCTTCTTTCGCTTGTTGTTCCATTTGTTGGACAAGTTTGCTTTTGGTTTTCTTTGGAGGAGGCTTTGCTTTCTGCTTTGGTGGTGGTGGTGTGGGTGCTTTGGCCGATTGTTCAAACATCTTCTTGCTCATTTTCGGACCGCCTCCTATTTCCAACTTTAATGATAACTTTGGAGAAGGTGACCTTTCCCTCTCTTTTTTGTCTTGCTTCTTCTCAGGCTTTTTCTCAGGCTTCTTCTCGGGCTTTTTCTTCTGTTTAGGTTCCTTGTCTTTCTTCTTTTTCTTTTTCTTCTTTTCTTGGTCTTCTTCTTTTTCTTCTTCTTCAGTATATTCGGATTCTTCGTACTCTTCAACTACATAAATTACTTCGACATTGGAAACATCCATTACTGCTGCCCGATCAATAACTGATAAGTCAGTAGTTATGTATCGTGCGGGCTCCACTTCAGGCTCGGTTATGTCCATAATTAAGGCCTTGTCGAAAACCGCTTTATTACAATCGAGCTGCGTTTTGATACTCGTTCCAAGCTCGAAGGGTGTCTTTTCACGCGATTCACGTTTCAGGAAAGGCGTGATACTCCGCCAGGTTGAAGGAGTGGCACTTCGACGTTCCATGTACAGTGTAAATGGAGTTCGACTTCTCCCGCGCACTGGAGTCATGCTGCGACCGCGAATGCTTCCGGGCGTTGGTGACTTTATTCGACGCCTTTTTCCAGTAGGCACTTGCAGTGTGTCTCTGTCCTGGGAGGGTCTCTCCTCTGGACCTGGTGAAGGTTGCGTTTCTCCAGCTGGCTGCGGGTCTCCATCCGTTTCGACCATTTCAACGTTTTCGATAAAATTTTCTTTGGATTTACTTCGAATTAACTGTCGTTCGACTGCCTTCTGGCAAGATAAATCTGCGACTGATTAAACCGTGCGATTATTCAATAAAGCTTTCTATTATTGGTCAGCAATCAGCGATCATCCCTTGATCCCCGATCGGAACTCAAATTTAATCTCATTTACCTCGGTTGCCAAGTTTTTTCTTAAATCTAATCTAATTTAAATGTACGAATTACTACATCGATAATCGATAGGTCGAATAGCGATTTGTCTCGTCAACTCATTGTTATTTTTAGCTTTCGACGGAAATAGCATTCTTAAAAAATCACACTACTTACCTTTTTGCCGTATTATCTTTACTTACGTGTCTATGCTTCACGTCCCGAACCGAATAAACAAAGTCTTGCAAAATTTCTGACTAAATTGCTAATCATTTTTCAAGTCATGTGCATCAAGCGAAATTTGTTCATTACGAAATCTCAAAATGATGATCACGTGGGTTTTCCAATCTAAAGTGAGTCGAGATCACATCTCAGCCGTACGCCAAAAACAATTTTAGGATCAAAACAGCGAGTGTGTGATTTTTTTATGAGAATACCAAGAAGTGGTTTCGAAATGTGACCAGGACTCAGAAACAAGAAATTTATAAATACCTCGTATGCCTGTCGTGAAAACAGGTTTTGTTACTAACATCTCGAGTTCAGCAGGATCAAATACTGATATTCTGCAGTCCGTTGCAATGAAGTCCTTGTTATAAGACACTACACACTTATAATCGCCGGAGTCGTCAATTGTCGCTTTTTTAATTTCCAAACTCAACAGGCCATCTTTATCCTGAATATAGTAGTTTTCAGAGACTCCGGAAATCCGTTCTCCGTTTTTATACCAATCAACAGAAGTGTAGTTCCCCAATGTGTTACATGTTAGTTTGGCTGGAGATCCAAGACTGATGGTTTGATTTATGAGAGACACGTTGAAAGTTGGGTGAAGATTGTGGACTCGCTGGAGTTTGGAAGGTATAGATATCACATCTGCACTGCTGGGTTCATCAGATATCCGAGGTTCTTCGTTCTCTGCACTTGATCTTTTATCTGATTTGCTCTTCAAATCTTCGGACTTTCTTCTGTCGGTGAGATTACTTTCGGTAGTATTGTCAGTGGCCTTCTGTCCTTTTGCTTTCTTTCCATCTGATTTACTTGCCTTCACCGTTGATATGTGCACATCGCCATGGCTTGTTTCAATTTCTTTTCCTTGCTTTTCTGAAGTTTTTCCTGCCTCTGATCGCGTTGCAGATTTGGTCTCATCTACAGTTCCGATATTTTTCTTTTTGAGCTTTTTATCTTTCACTGGCATCGCTTCTGGTTCCTTTACTGCTGGTTCCATCATTTCTTGGGACCGTTGCGTATCTGTTATTCCAATTGTTTGGTCTGGCTCCACCGCTTCAAGTGTTTCTGTGCTGCCTTCTAGAATGTTTCTTTTATCCTCCTGCATCTCCCCATCTGTGCCTTTAATGATTTTCGACTTATCAGATGCCATTTCGCCAGTATCTTTAGTTACAACATCAGAAGACTCAAAATGTTGCTGTTTGGTTTCTTGTAAATCAACTTTTCCTAATTCATGTTTTTCCGTAATTTTGTTTGCTTTAGCTTTTTTGCGCTTACCTTCTTTTGGTTTTTCAGATATTTCTAGGTTTTCAGATATTTCCTTTCTGAATTGATCTGTTTTGTCTGTAGTAACATTAACAGCTTGATTTGTGTTTTCTTCATCTTTCACAGCTTCCGTGCATTTATCGTCATCCTTTTTTAAATGCACCGCGGTTTTTTCTGCTAGCGATTCCTTCCTATCCGAATACTTCTGCTTTTCTTCTCCACTGATCTCCTCCACTCCATTAATCTTATTAATTTTTTTCTTTCTTTCAACTTCATTGCTCTTCAATACTTTACTCGCTTCAGTTCCAGAGTCTTCAAGTTCAATGTTTGTGACCTCTGCATCCTTTTCCGTCTGTTGTGTTACTTCAGTGATTTTGCCTGACTTAGACTTAGCCTTAGGAGTTATTTTCTTAGATTCCTTTGCCTGATCAGTAGGAGCAATCTCTACTTTATTTTTATCAACTTTTGAAATTTCTACGACGTCCGTTCCAATACTCTTGATGGAATCTACGTGTTTTTGCTCACTATTTTCTTTAGCTACTTCAGATACTTTTCCTGCCTGAGTTATAGTTTTCTCTCGATGCAATTCTTTAACTTCCTTGGGTTGGTCAGAAGGACCAATCTCAAATTGCTCTTTTTCAATTTTTGGAACTTCTGCAACATTTGGTTTTAGAACTTCTGCGCTTTTGTTACTCTTGGGGGCAAGCGTTCCCTTTTCATCGATACACTCTTTAGTTAGATGTGAAACGTCCACCTCAGGTATGAAATCATCGCGTTTCAATTCCTTAACTTCCTTCGATTGATCAGAAGGAGCGATTTCTAATTTCTCTTTCTCACCTCTCGAAACTTTTGTAACTTCGGTTGTTGGTGCTACTGCACTTTTGATGCCTTTGACAGTATCCATTTCCCTTTGCTTAGTACCTTGGGCTTCTTCTACTTGAAGCATGCTTTTATCAGGTGTCGATTCCATAGCTTTTTTCGGATGATCAGAAGCAACAATCTGCTTTTCAGTTTTTGACAATTCTCCTAAGTTCGATTGGGGTGCTTCTACGTTTCCAATGACAACGGCAGCAACAGATTTCGTTTGCTCGATACTTTCCCTCGTTTTTTCAGACACTTCACCTATCTGGGGTTCATCTTTTTTAAGTTTTAATGCCTCAATTTGCTCCGATTGATCAGAAGAAACAATTTCCTTCGGCTCATCCAAATGAACAATCTCTGATTTCTCTTTACTGATTTTTGAAACTCCTGAGGTATCCGGCTTCGGTGTTTCCGTCGTTTCAATTTTCCTGCTGTTATCCATTTCTTTTTGTTGTTTATTTTCTGCAGATGCTTCAGTAACTTCAGCTGCCTGAATTTCAGCCTTTTTAGCTTTCAACTCCTTAGATCCCTTCCGTTTCTTAGAAATTTTCGTCGCCTTCGCTTTCGGTTTTTCTACGCCACCCATATCTTCAGGAGAAACAGCTATCTCTTGCTCGATATTTTCTTTAGTTAATTTGGAAATTTCGGCTACGTCAGGTGTACCTTCATCAGGTTTTAGCTCCTTAATTTCCTTCTCTAATTTCTCCTTCTCAATTTTTGAAAGTGCCGCGACTTCTGTCTGAATCTTAGTCTTCTCATCTTTCAGCTCTTTAGCTTCCTTCGGTTGTTCAGCCAAAACGATGTCCAATTTATCTTTTTTAGCTTTTGAAATTTCTGCGACTTCCGATTTCGATGTTTCTGTGCTTCCGATACCCTTATGAGAAACTATTTCCTTTTGCTCGATATTTTCTTTAGTTACTTTCGAAATTTCGCCTATCTGAGGCACGGTTTCTTCAAGTTTCAATTCCTTTACTTCCTTGGACTGATCAGGAGAGGTAATCTCTAATTTCTCTTCTTCAACTTTTGAAAGTGTAGCAACTTCCGCTTCCGGTATCTTCGCGGTTTCAATACTCTTAGGCACAATCGTTTCCTTTTGCTCGATAGATCCTGGAGTTACTTCGGAGACTTCGCCCACCTGAGGTGTAATTTCATTAGGTTTCATTGTTTTAGCCTCCTTTGGTTCATCCAAATGAACGACCTCTAATTGCTCTTTTTCAATTTTTGAAATTTCTGCGAGTTCCGCTTTCGGTGTTTCTGTGCTTCCGATAGCCTTTGGAGAAACTATTTCTTTTTGCTCGATATTTTCTTTAGTTACTTCCGAAATTTCGCCTATCTGAGGCATGGTTTCTTCAAGTTTCAATTCCTTTACTTCCTTGGACTGATCAGGAGACGCAATCTCTAATTTCTCTTCTTCAACTTTTGAAAGTGTAGCAACTTCCGCTTCCAGTACCTTCGCGGTTTCAATACTCTTAGGCACAACCATTTCCTTTTGCTCGATAGATCCTGTGGTTACGTCGGAGGCTTCGCCTACTTGAGGTGTGACTTCATCAGGTTTCATTGTTTTAGCCTCCTTTGGTTCATCCAAATGAACGACCTCTAATTGCTCTTTTTCAATTCTTGAAATTTCTGCGAGTTCCGCTTTCGATGTTTCTGTGCTTCCGATAGCCTTTGGAGAAACTATTTCTTTTTGCTCGATATTTTTTTTAGTTACTTCCGAAATTTCGCCTATCTGAGGCATGGTTTCTTCAAGTTTCAATTCCTTTACTTCCTTGGACTGATCAGGAGACGCAATCTCTAATTTCTCTTCTTCAACTTTTGAAAGTGTAGCAACTTCCGCTTCCGGTACCTTCGTGGTTTCAATACTCTTAGGCACAACCATTTCCTTTTGCTCGATAGATCCTGGAGTTACTTCGGAGACTTCGCCCACCTGAGGTGCAATTTCATTACGTTTCATTGTTTTAGTCTCCTTTGGTTCATCCAAATGAACGACCTCTAATTGCTCTTTTTCAATTTTTGAAATTTCTGCGAGTTCCGCTTTCGGTGTTTCTGTGCTTCCGATAGCCTTTGGAGAAACTATTTCTTTTTGCTCGATATTTTCTTTAGTTACTTCAGAAATTTCGCCTATCTGAGGCACGGTTTCTTCAAGTTTCAATTCCTTTACTTCTTTGGACTGATCAGGAGAGGCAATCTCTAATTTCTCTTCTTCAACTTTTGAAAGTGTAGCAACTTCCGCTTCCAGTACCTTCGCGGTTTCAATACTCTTAGGCACAACCATTTCCTTTTGCTCGATAGATCCTGTGGTTACTTCGGAGGCTTCGCCTACTTGAGGTGTGACTTCATCAGGTTTCATTGTTTTAGCCTCCTTTGGTTCATCCAAATGAACGACCTCTAATTGCTCTTTTTCAATTTTTGAAATTTCTGCGAGTTCCGCTTTCGGTGTTTCTGTGCTTCCGATAGCCTTTGGAGAAACTATTCCTTTTTCCTCGATATTTTCTTTAGTTACTTCCGAAATTTCGCCTATCTGAGGCACGGTTTCTTCAAGTTTCAATTCCTTTACTTCTTTGGACTGATCAGGAGAGGCAATCTCTAATTTCTCTTCTTCAACTTTTGAAAGTGTAGCAACTTCCGCTTCCGGTACCTTCGCGGTTTCAATACTCGTAGGCACAACCATTTCCTTTTGATCGATAGATCCTGGAGTTACTTCGGAGACTTCGCCCACCTGAGGTGCAATTTCATTAGGTTTCATTGTTTTAGCCTCCTTTGGTTCATCCAAATGAACGACTTCTAATTGCTCTTTTTCAATTTTTGAAATCTCTGCGAGTTCCGGCTTCGGCGTTTCTGTGCTTCCGATAGCCTTTGGAGAAACTATTTCTTTTTGCTCGATATTTTCTTTAGTTATTTCCGAAATTTCGCCTATCTGAGGCACGGTTTCTTCAAGTTTCAATTCCTTTACTTCTTTGGACTGATCAGGAGAGGCAATCTCTAATTTCTCTTCTTCAACTTTTGAAAGTGTAGCAACTTCCGCTTCCGGTATCTTCGCGGTTTCAATACTCTTAGGCACAATCGTTTCCTTTTGCTCGATAGATCCTGGAGTTACTTCGGAGACTTCGCCCACCTGAGGTGCAATTTCATTAGGTTTCATTGTTTTAGCCTCCTTTGGTTCATCCAAATGAACAACCTCTAATTGCTCTTTTTCAATTTTTGAAATTTCTGCGAGTTCCGCTTTCGATGTTTCTGTGCTTCCGATAGCCTTTGGAGAAACTATTTCTTTTTGCTCGATATTTTCTTTAGTTACTTCCGAAATTTCGCCTATCTGAGGCACGGTTTCTTCAAGTTTCAATTCCTTTACTTCTTTGGACCGATCAGGAGACGCAATCTCTAATTTCTCTTCTTCAACTTTTGAAAGTGTAGCAACTTCCTCTTCCGGAACCTTCGCGGTTTCAATACTCTTAGGCAAAACCATTTCCTTTTGCTCGATAGATCCTGTGGTTACTTCGGAGGCTTCGCCTACTTGAGGTGTGATTTCATCAGGTTGCATTGTTTTAGCCTCCTTTGGTTCATCCAAATGAACAACCTCTAATTGTTCTTTTTCAATTTTTGAAATTTCTGCGAGTTCCGCTTTCGGTGTTTCTGTGCTTTCGATAACCTTTGGAGAAACTATTTCTTTTTGCTCGATATTTTCTTTAGTTACTTCTGAAATTTCACCTATCTGAGGCACGGTTTCTGCAAGTTTCAATTCCTTTACTTCCTTGGACTGATCAGGAGACGCAATCTCTAATTTCTCTTCTTCAACTTTTGAAAGTGTAGCAACTTCCGCTTCCGGTACCTTCGCGGTTTCAATACTCGTAGGCACAACCATTTCCTTTTGCTCGATAGATCCTGGAGTTACTTCGGAGACTTCACCCACCTGAGGTGCAATTTCATTAGGTTTCATTGTTTTAGCCTCCTTTGGTTCATCCAAATGAACAACCTCTAATTGCTCTTTTTCAATTTTTGAAATTTCCGCGAGTTCCGCTTTCAGTGTTTCTGTGCTTCCGATAGCCTTTGGAGAAACTGTTTCTTTTTGCTCGATATTTTCTTTAGTTACTTCCGAAATTTCGCCTATCTGAGGCATGGTTTCTTCAAGTTTCAATTCCTTTACTTCTTTGGACTGATCAGGAGAGGCAATCTCTAATTTCTCTTCTTCAACTTTTGAAAGTGTAGCAACTTCCGCTTCCGGTACCTTCGCGGTTTCAATACTCTTAGGCACAACCATTTCCTTTTGGTCGATAGATCCTGTGGTTACTTCGGAGGCTTCGCCTACTTGAGGTGTGATTTCATCAGGTTTCATTGTTTTAGTCTCCTTTGGTTCATCCAAATGAACAACCTCTAATTGCTCTTTTTCAATTTTTGAAATTTCTGCGAGTTCCGCTTTCAGTGTTTCTGTGCTTCCGATAGCCTTTGGAGAAACTGTTTCTTTTTGCTCGATATTTTCCTTAGTTACTTCCGAAATTTCGCCTATCTGAGGCATGGTTTCTTCAAGTTTCAATTCCTTTACTTCTTTGGACTGATCAGGAGAGGCAATCTCTAATTTCTCTTCTTCAACTTTTGAAAGTTTAGCAACTTCCGCTTCCGGTACCTTCGCGGTTTCAATACTCTTAGGCACAACCATTTCCTTTTGCTCGATAGATCCTGGAGTTACTTCGGAGACTTCGCCCACCTGAGGTGCAATTTCATTAGGTTTCATTGTTTTAGCCTCCTTTGGTTCATCCAAATGAACAACCTCTAATTGCTCTTTTTCAATTTTTGAAATTTCTGCGAGTTCCGCTTTCAGTGTTTCTGTGCTTCCGATAGCCTTTGGAGAAACTGTTTCTTTTTGCTCGATATTTTCTTTAGTTACTTCCGAAATTTCGCCTATCTGAGGCATGGTTTCTTCAAGTTTCAATTCCTTTACTTCTTTGGACTGATCAGGAGAGGCAATCTCTAATTTCTCTTCTTCAACTTTTGAAAGTTTAGCAACTTCCGCTTCTGGTACCTTCGCGGTTTCAATACTCTTAGGCACAACCATTTCCTTTTGGTCGATAGATCCTGGAGTTACTTCGGAGAGTTCGCCCACCTGAGGTGTGATTTCATCAGGTTTCACTGTTTTAGTCTCCTTTGGTTCATCCAAATGAACAACCTCTAATTGCTCTTTTTCAATTTTTGAAATTTCTGCGAGTTCCGCTTTCGGTGTTTCTGTGCTTCCGATAGCCTTTGGAGAAACTATTTCTTTTTGCTCGATATTTTCCTTAGTTACTTTCGAAATTTCACCTATCTGAGGCATGGTTTCTTCAAGTTTCAATTCCTTTACTTCTTTGGACTGATCAGGAGAGGCAATCTCTAATTTCTCTTCTTCAACTTTTGAAAGTTTAGCAACTTCCGCTTCTGGTACCTTCGCGGTTTCAATACTCTTAGGCACAACCATTTCCTTTTGGTCGATAGATCCTGGAGTTACTTCGGAGAGTTCGCCCACCTGAGGTGTGATTTCATTAGGTTTCATTGTTTTAGCCCCCTTTGGTTCATCCAAATGAACAACCTCTAATTGCTCTTTTTCAATTTTTGAAATCTCTGCGAGTTCCGGCTTCGGCGTTTCTGTGCTTCCGATAGCCTGTGGAGAAACTATTTCTTTTTGCTCGATATTTTCTTTAGTTACTTCCGAAGTTTCGCCTATCTGAGGCACGGTTTCTGCAAGTTTCAATTCCTTTACTTCCTTGGACTGATCAGGAGAGGCAATCTCTAATTTCTCTTCCTCAACTTTTGAAAGTGTGGCAACTTCCGCTTCCGGTACCTTCGCGGTTTCAATACTCTTAGGCACAACCATTTCCTTTTGGTCGATAGATCCTGGAGTTACTTCGGAGAGTTCGCCCACCTGAGGTGTGATTTCATCAGGTTTCACTGTTTTAGTCTCCTTTGGTTCATCCAAATGAACAACCTCTAATTGCTCTTTTTCAATTTTTGAAATTTCTGCGAGTTCCGCTTTCGGTGTTTCTGTGCTTCCGATAGCCTTTGGAGAAACTATTTCTTTTTGCTCGATATTTTCCTTAGTTACTTTCGAAATTTCACCTATCTGAGGCATGGTTTCTTCAAGTTTCAACTCCTTAACTTCCATGGACTGAGCAGGAGAGGCCACCTCCAATTTCGCTTCTTCAACTTTTGAGACGGTAGCGACTTCCGCTTTCGGTACTTCTGTGTTTTCAATACTCTTAGGGGTGACAGTTTTCTTTTGCTCGACAGATCCTGTGGTTACTTCGGAGACTTCGCCTGCCTGGAGTGTAATTTGATCAGGTTTCAGTGTCTTAACTTCCCTTGCTTTATCCAAATCAATAACCTCTAATTTGTCCTTTTCAATTTGAGAAAGTTCTGCGACATCCGATTTTGGCTTTTCTGCAGTTCCAATTGTCTTTGTTATATCCACTCGCATTTCTTCTCCACTTTCTGTATTTACTTCAGTTATTTCACTTCCTTGAATCTCAGACTGTTTAGTTTTCAACTCTTTAGCTTGTTTCGGTTGCGCAGAGGGAACGGTGTTCAATTCCTCTTGTTCAATTTTTGAAGTTTCCGCCACATCCGCTTTCGGAATTTCTATGCTACCCATATCCTTGGAAGGACCCATTTCCTTTTGCTCGATATTTTCTTTGGGTATTTCGGAAATGTCGCCTATCTGAGGTGTAGTTTCTTCAAGTTTCAGGTCTTTAACTTCCTTCGACTGATCAGAAGGAACAATGTCTAACTTTTCTTTTTCACTTTTTGAAAGTGAAGTGGCTTTGGTTTTCGGTGCTTCTGCGCTTCCAATACTCGTGGTGGTGATCGCTTCATTCTTATTTGAAACTGTATTCTCCTGCTCCATACTGGATTTTGTTATTTCAGTAATGTCGTCTGGTTCGCCTTTCGCCTTTTCACCTTTCATATCCTTGGCTACCTTCAACTCAGCCGAGAGATTCATACCTAGTTTCTCCATTTCAGTTTTCGAATCTTCTACGGTGTCCACTCTCTGCTTTTCTGCGTCTGCCATTGTTTCGGCGCCGTCTTCTTTTTGGTGAATACTTTGTTTAGCCACTTTGGAAATTTCAACTGGAGTGGTATCTGCGACTGCATGTGCCTTTGATTCAACTATCTTCATTGCTTGTATCTCCATAAATTGCTCATCCGATTGTTTTTCTAATTTTTCCGTATTTGAAGTTTCTTCAAGGGATACCTGAGCAGGTTTCATATTCTCTTCATCGAGACTTGGGCCTTGTATATCAGCAGCTCGATTTGCAACACTTTCGGTGTTTGTTTCATCGACAGAAATTGGTTTTTCAGTACGTTCAATATTATCCGAAGGAATGGCATCTTCTGTGCGCAATGATTGCTGCAAAACTTCAAGAATTGGTACGATGTCTGCTAACATATTAACTTCAGCTGGTAGTAAGTCACTTAAATCATTTTTGCTCAGTATAGTACTTTCTATTCTTTCTAGTTGCTTCTTAAGAACATCTATATTTTCGCCATACTTCCTCAAATACATTTCACACTCTGCTTCGGTACCTGTAGTTAGTTTCTGCTGAATCTCTTCGAGGCAAAGTTTTGCTTCCTTAACTGGAGCTACGAGTTCGGCAATTTCAAGGTCCGTTAGTATAGGAGTCACCATAATTTTTGTAATCGCCAATATGAATTTTTCGAATGGGAATGCCAGGAGCTCTACCTTTTTCAGTAAGTCAATTCGATCAATATTTGCATCGTGGTTTTCAATGAAGTTGCAAGTACCAACTAAGCAGTTTTGGACCTCAACAATAGGTTCTCTTAATTTGAGTGGTACATTTTCTCGTAGATCATCCAGTGCTCGGAATGGCTCCAGCAAGCAAGTGGTGAATCGGATCAGTTGGCAGGAATTTCGGGGAATGCTTTCCTCCTCAATTTTATTCAACCCATTCAAACCAGATAATAAATTACATAATGGTGTTACTAACTGTGCCCAATGATTTGTCTTTTCATTGTTAGAGATCTCTTCCACAATTAGTATTAATGCTGAAACTTTTTCTGCGCTTTGGCCTATTATATTCTCAGTTAACTTTTCTCTACCTATTGGACAGTTCCTCATCAGGTCGTCGAGCATTAGTTCCACATCTTGTAATGGTTTCTCTAGCATATCGAATATATCAGTTCTTTCAGATAGATTATCATAAGTGTGTACCAAGCATTCTTTAAGTTTGAATAGAGTACGTAACACTTTTTCAGTAGATTCCTGAGTATCATTTGTATCTAAATCTGCTTTCAATGATAATAAAGAATCTTTAAGTTCTATTATGGAATCCTGAATTGGACTTAGAATATTAGACACCTCCTGTGACCCGCACTGTAAAGACTCTATTTGAGCCGAACACTCAGCCAAAGATCTTAAACCTTCATCCACTTGCTCCTCCACTATTTCTTGCAGTCCCGCTTGTTGAAGTTTGACCATTATATTATCAAGTAAGCTAGAGTTTACGCTCAGAAGCACAGATAAAAGATTGAAAAACTGAGGACAGTTATCCTTTAGGTGTTGAAGAGTTTTGTCGTCCAATTCACCAGCAACATTGCGCATCGAACATAGTCGTTGGAGAATTTGTATATAATGTTGAGTTGGCTTTTTGTCTCTCAATATATTGTATAGTTCTGTTAGAGATGAAACAAAACTGTCAGGTTTACTAACGTTACACTTTTCACTCATATCTCTCAGCGCAGATAATTCATCTGATTCGTAAATACTTTTAATCAATGGAGATAGTGTTTTTTCAATAGTTTCCTGAATGCTCCTCATGTCAACCTTTTCGAGGGTTTCAATTATTTTCTGCGTTTCTGGATTTAGCTTCATAATTTCCATTCTCAGCGTCCCTTCCGATTCTGTATTCTCTATTTTCAAATCGGCATCTTCTAACCTAGTTGTGCCTTGAGGTACCATTGTCGCAACGTCCATCCCTACTTCAATATCAGCTCCAGTACATTCGATATTTTGTAATATTTTTTGTGGAAAAATGTCCTTATTCAATTCTACCTCTATCGATGATTTTTCTCTACCCTCCAAAGTATTGATGTCCTTCTCCGCGGCAGCTTCAGACCTTTCTTCTACCAGCATTTGCAACTGCTCATTTCCAGAACACTTTTCCGTTGTTTGATTGTGTTCAGTTGTTACTATTGGCCCCTGCTCCCCATCTGCAGTGTCCAGTTCGTCCTTTTTCAATAGCTCGTGTTGGGCTATTAAAAGTTCCTCACTTTGTGGTTGTTCCATAATTTCAGCAATTTCCTTTAATGGTTTAGAGATAAGTTCGATTTCTTGCAACAATTCCGCTTTACTTATTTCACTTTCTGCCGACTCAACGAACGTGTTCACGCTCAATAACAGATTTTGCACTTCTAAGACAGGTTTAAGTAGTTCATTAGAAATGCTTTCGCTAATACCATCGAATACCCGAAACGTGTCCATCAACTTTGCCTGGATCCTTACTATCCGCCCTGAATTCTTTGGCAGCTGCTCATCCTCCACCTCATTCAGGCTTAATAGTGCGTCGTTAAGGCAACTTAATGTGCCTGCCAGTGGTTCCAAACAAGGCAATTTTCTCTCCGAATCACATACTTTCATTACAGCTACAAAGTTATTTAAATTTTCCGAAATATTCTTAAGAATTTGCTCCGCGAATAACCGTTCTACTTTTGGAATTTTTTGGCTGATATCAGTGAGGGTTTCTTCAACAGTTTTCAAAGGGTCGGAGAGAATTTCAACCAATTCATTTTTATTCGAGAGTTCATCATACGTGTGAACCAGGACTTCTCGGAAGGAAAACAGTGCCTTAGCTAATTCTTTATTTATATCTACCTGTGCACCTGGATCTGGTGATACTGATGAAAAAAGCTTTTTAAGATTTTGTATTTCCTTAGATAGATCAATGATCACCGCACGAGCTTCACCAGACATTTGAAGAGGTGAGGCCAATTTAACCAAACAGGCGTCAAGAAGATTTACACATTCGTTGAGAGCCACTTCTCCTATTGGTTTCTCGGCAAGGACTTCCTTTTTCACGGCAACCTTCCTTTCACTTTCTTCTCCACATACAGCTAGTGTTTTAAGGGCAGAAATGTCTTCTTGAGTTGAAAGCTCCAAGGCGTTTTCCAGCGTATCAACTTTCAACTTTTCAACATATTCTAAGATCTGGAAAACAGGAGTCGCCCGTTCACGTAGAATCGAGAATGAGGAATAGTTATCATAAGCAATATCTTGCAATTTTTCTATTGCTTCTCGCAGCGAAAGCAAGGGTCTTGCAAGCTTTTCAAGGTCTTTTATAGATTCATCCTTGCTGTAAGTGATGCTCTCCAAGGGAGATAAATGTTGCTGATGTTGTACGTTGATAACATCCTGGATTTCTGTAAGAGGTGTCACTATAGCGCGAAGCTCTTTTCGTCCTTCCTCTTCTATCAAACTTTCCACAGTATCTAAAGCATGAGTTTCTTGAATGGCCAACACGAAAGATTGCAAATCATTTACTATTCCCACTTGTTCGGTTGCCACAATTTCACTTGGAACTTTGCTTGTCTGTTCCATCACAAGATTTTGAATAACCTCGATACTTTGGCGAACCTCCATTAAGGGCGTAGCAATTTTTTCAATGAATTTGAGTTCATTAGAGCTACTTATAGACTCAGCATTTTCCATACCAATTTCCTGTTGAATTTGGACGATGCAGGAATTGAGATCGTTCAAGCGATGTGCGATAGTTTCAAGTGAAGACAAATCTTGTTGTGAGGACACTGATACTATGGGCTCCTGAATATCAGTACTATGAATAACGGCAATATGCTGTTCTAATCTGTGAACTTTGTCGATGGCAATTTGAAGATCATTGGCATGACTGAGCGGAATAATGTTAGCTATCGATTCCATTGCTTCAATTTGAGACACGCCTGCCAAATGTTGCTTCAATTCTTCTAATAGAATTTGCGCTCGAGTTTTTTTCTGCAAGGGTGAGTCCAAGCTTTCTGCTAAAGAGCTTCCCATAGCCGAGATATCTTCCATAGTAGAAATATCTTCGGATTGGGTTGCTATTTTGTGAACTACTTCCTCTAGGCATGACTCTAACTCAGTTAAAGGAGATGCTAATTTCGTTGTGCCTTTATTGTTTTCAACGCAATCCTTAATTTCCCGGAGGGACTCGGAAACACTTTTCAGGGCTGGTGTATTGTCCTTAAGAGTTGCTTCCCTGTATGGTTGGGTAATCATTTGTAATGATTCAATTGCATTGCGTATAGGTCTGGAAGCATTTTGTAGAAGATCTACATTGCCAACGAGTTCTTCTTCTCGTGAAGTACTCAATACGGCGATATTTTTGATTTTTGATAAGCAGTTCTGTGCCTTGTTTAAATTGGTGAGAACATTTTCAGGGTATGATTGTTGGATCACATTTTCTTGTATGCCAGCAATACATGTTTGCAGTTCTTCTAAAGTTATTGCTATTCGATTTATGTTTCTTTGAAGTTCAGGCAGAGTTAAAGTTTCGTGTAGAGATTGGGCAGGCTCTTCAATTTCTTCGGCATATTTTGATTGGCTCAAAATTTCTTGGTGAAGTAATTCTGCTTCCAACAATTCTATATCTCTTTCAAGATTTCTAACGGATTTTTGAACGTGTCTAAGAGAGCTCACTTTTGCATCGTTGGAATTCTGACCAATTAACATTAAGATATCCTCACTGATCTTCGTTCGGTCATGAAGATTATGTAGGGGTTCCACAAGATACCTCAATGATCCCGACGAAGACCTCGCTTCAGTCTGACGGAGACTATAGTTTAAGTCATCGATTGGGGATTTCAAATTTTGCAAGATAGCCAAACTATACTTATCAAGTGGTTTGTTCAAAATTTCCCCTACAACTTTTGACACGTCGTCTACTAAAGTATTAAGTTTAGAATGAAGTTGAGCATCAATTCGTGGAGCTAAATTAACAGCATTGGATCTAAAATTCAAAACAGCTTGAGCTATGGATTGAGTAAGTCGGTCAGTGTCTGCAGGTTGATCGACTTCCACATCTGGAACAATTTGCCCGCTTTGAATATCTTGAGCAAGTTGGGCTAAACCACTCTGAATTTCTTGTATTGGTAACACCATAGAGTCAATCATACTACTATTTACGATGGGGTTGGTTTCGCTTGTTGATTGTTGTACAATCGCTTCCAAGCACTTACGTAACTCAAACAATGGAGGCGTTACAATATCTAAAATGCCGATATTGACTTTTTGTTCCAGGGAATCTTGCCCAACTTGATTAATTGCAGTGTTCTCCAGTTTTGTCATTTCCGCTTCAAGATTTTCTAGTGGGTCACTAAGTTTCGCAAAAACAGTCTTCTGTAGCTCCTGTGTGGGTTCTTGGTTAATATTTTCAGTTGAATGAACGTTGGTGCTAACTTCTTCAAGGGCCTCATGCATTTTAGTAACAAGACCGAATATATTCTTCAGCGCATTTCCTTCAGGTGGAAGTTCAGCTGACCTGATTGCTTCATACGGAAGTGGTTGCGGTGTAGTTTGTAACTTGGCGATACTCTCGGTGAAATGTTTCGTTGTCTCTAAAGCCGATGCTTCTTGTATAAGCAGTTGAGATTTGATTGTATCTTGTGTAATTTGGATGCCTTGTTTCATATCTTCAACTATAAAAATGAATTCATTCTTCAAACGAGAACCAATAAATTGGTTTGCAATTTGCTCAACGTTCTCTAAAGCTTCTATGAATTTACCACCACAACTATCGATAATACAAACACTAGTTCTTTGTATCAAGGTGCGTCCTCCTTCATCCATTTCCACACATTTTTCAATTACTTGCAGGTTGCGATGTAACACTTTTAAATCTTCTTCCAAAGTTTCGAACAGAAGGTCAAGGGGAATTTCACCAGAATAAACTTTCATTTTACTTTGAATTTGACGGATGGGTTCAAGAAGATTAGCAATAATATTGATACTATTTTCAGCAGAAAATGCTGACATCATCATTGCAGATTGCGCTATCACTTCTCCTTCAATTGCAGTCAAATTTTTCTCAATCGTTGACAGTTCTTTCGCGATTGGAACTAAGGCTTCCAAGTTGCTTTTTATCAACCGATTATCTTTAATAGGTTCAAGCGACCGCGATAATTTTAAACCGTCCCCTGCTTCACCGGATATATCTTGCAATGCTACTAATGATTCATGCGTCTTGGAACACTCGGAATCTGTTCCCTTTTTGGCTTTTTTTCGTTTAGGTGCAATAGGATCTTCTCTAAAGACCTTATTCTCTGCAATGTCCACAGCTGATTCTTCGGCGCTAATTTTCCTTTCTTCGGCATTATGGCTGGATAAATTTATAGATTCTTGGGCACTGGCGAATGTCGGTAAATCAGTTTCAGTACCATCATCATCTGATTGCGATTTCAAATCAGAAGGTTTCGAATGTGATAAACTGTAAAATTCCTCCTGATCATTCACCGATTTTCTCCGTTTTCGGTCGTGTGATTTCATTTCCTCAACCATATCAGCTTCTTTTCCGGAAGCAAAACTATCTCTGCCTGAAGACAACTGATGAACTGTTACTTCGTTTATAGAAATATCTTCCATCCCCGCTTCAGTCCTCATATCCTCTTCATGCATAAAATAATCGGGGGCAATATCGATAACAACAGCTTCCATCAGAAGATTTCCAGATTGACTTGTTTCTTTAACAAATCTCAAAGGTGGCAATTCCACTACGTTATGCTCCGTTACATGTTCAGAGATTTGATCGGCGTACATTTCAACAATTTGCAATGCTTCTTCCTCAGTTAAGTCAGGAGTCTCGTAGAGCGAAACTGAGACTTCTTTCCCGTCGAACGAAAACGATACATCACCTTTCTCTTCCAAAGTTATGTCTCCTACCGGTGTATCGTACATTTGCGAAGTTCTCTCTTCCTGGATAGTCGATAGTGATAAATTCCGTTGGAGTTCTTCGCCAAAGCCTTCTTGATTTTGATTTTTATAAGCATCTTCAAAACCAAGCAGAGATGCCGAACTGGCCACGATTCCCATACAATTTCGAGCTTCGCACGTGTAGGTTCCTAAGCAACAAGTACCGTCTTGACCCGAAATTATGCGATGTATATCTCCAGGCTTCAATTCAACACCATCTTTATACCACTTTAGAACAGGTTGTGGAACACCAATGACTTTGCACTCTAAATTCACAGCTCCTTCTTCAGTTAAAACGGCTCTCAGGCATTCCAAAAATCTTGGCTTCTTGTAATGACGTGGTATTTGTAGCTTAAGGAAGCACGATGTCACACTGGTCCCAAAGTCATTCGATGCGGTGCACTTCCACTCGGCTTGATCCACAAATTCTGCTCGATTTATTGTCAAAGTACAAGTTCCGTCTTCACTTTTCTGGATGTTATATTTTTCATTCGATTCGATTGGTAGCTCATCTCGGAACCAAGTTAGGAGTGGAGCAGGTGTAGCTTTCACTAGCATTAAAGTATTGCAATTAAATTATGTATAACCATCAGTTGTAAATTTTCTACATGAGGATAGATAAATACTAATATATTAACCAAAAAGCGGAGTTTCGATAGAAAGTGAAATGCATAATTTAACCAATGAACGTTTTACACTTCAGTATTTAAACTTCCTCCATGCAGAAACGTTACTGAATATTACTACCTTTGATAGTAAATTGAAAATCTTCATTTATTTTCGCGTCTTGACTTTTTAATCCAATTTCAAATTTCGGTGGTTGATTCTGTTGTACCAAGAATGATCTTTCCTCGTCATTCAGTTGGTTCTGTATATCTTCTATAGTAAGAACGGCAACACTACTACTCTCTCCCATACAATTTTTAGCAACGCAGCAATATGTCCCCAAAGAATTCGTTCCTGTTAATTGGTATACATCGCCCGGCTTCAATTCCTGGCCATCCTTGAACCATTTCAGAATGGGCGTTGGAAAACCGACAACCTTACATTCGAAGGAAACTAAGCCCTCTTCAGTTAAAACTGCTTTCAAGCTCTCCATAAAGCGCGGTTTGCGGTAATTCTTGGGGACTGAAATTTTCAAGTGGAAAATAATAATTGTGTTACCGAACGCCGAAGTCCTAACAATCCAAATCAATAGTCCAATAATGGCATATTATTCAATCTTACTTTCCATTTTGACGTTGCACGTGCTTATTCCAACACTTCCTTCATTATTTGTCACAACACACTTCCATTCTCCTTCATCACAGCTTTCTGATGGCTTTACTTCCAACATGTAAACTCCCAAACCATCTTCAATCATACGATACTTTTCGGAAGCTTCTACACGACCCTCTTTGTTGTACCACGAAACTATTTTTGGCCATGGTGGTACAACGACTAGAACAATGCAACTAAGTTACCTCCTGTATAAATCATCCGCATTAATATGTTACCTTTACAACCCAAAATTATTATGTCTCCAATTTTAACTTTCACGTCTTTCAGTTCGTCTGTGAATATTGGTGGTGGCGCGCTGTACTGAACACTACAAAAAGCATACTCCATCACAAAAGGGCATTATTTGATATGGAACCAACGTTACCTGTCAGCGGGTTTCATAGATCCTTCCCGACTGCCTCTTCCGACTACGTGTACTTTTGAACTCGAATATGCACGTCCCATGCAGTTTATCGCTTCGCAAGTATACGTTCCCAGTGAAGTCGGATCATCGGGATTTGCCGTGAGAGCGAAAACATCCCCTGCTTTTATCTCTTTCGAATCCTTGAACCATCTCAGAATGGGCGTAGGGATTCCTATCACCTTACACTCAAGCGAAACAGTCCCTTGCTCTGTTAAGATCGCGCGAAGCTCTTCGATGAATTCGGGAGCCTTGTATGCTTTGGGCACAAGAACATTCAGGAGAGCAATGCATGAATTGCGCCCCCCGAGGTTCTCAGCCATACACATCCACTGGCCACCATCCTCTAGCACCACTGGAGCGATTTCTAAGCAGACGAAAGTGCCCTCATGAACATGACGGATGCGATCATTCTCGCAAACACGACGATCGTTTCGATACCAAGTCACCTAATGGACGAAAATACCGATTTACTGTTCCGAGGAATTACTTACTATATCAGATTCAGTAACTTTCACTTAGGACACATCGACTTACAACGCCTGAGCAACTCGGTCTGTATATCGGCTTAAAACCCTTTTCATTCGACTTAAGGGGGTCATCCCGTGCGAAGACCGTTTTTTTTTGGCTTTTTTTAGAAATTGTTTGTGAAGAACTGAAGAAAGATGCAAATACGAATTTTTCACCATAGATTTATTAATATCTTGAGCCTTCATAGTAATTTTTCCAGCCCGATCGCATAGTTCATTATTGAAATAAAGAGCAATTTATACACCCATCTCCAAAAAAAGTGTTTTTCTGCTGCCACGCTAGAGGGCGCTGTGATCATTTTAGAGAAAAAAGTTGGCGGCATTTTAACGTACAGACTTAACTACAGTCCGCAAACTAGGATTATTAAAAAATATTAGAAACTAAATTTTTGGTGTCGTGTTAAACTTTTTTTTTTGGAATTTTGACATTTTTTCACGGCTTCTTCAATGAATAAAAAAAAAAACTACTGAATGAATCGCAATTATCCTAGTTTCCGGACCGTAGAAATTTGCTCTGAATAAGTCGTGAAAATTTCAAAGAATTTCGTTGGATAGATTTTGGGCTATGGTGGCAGCCGATTTTCAATATGCGGTTTCGAGAAAAACACATTTGAAAAGTAGAATGCGATTTTTAGCCATAAAATCTTAACTGACCATTAATCTGCTACACCTAGTCCATAAACCTTAGGTTTCTTAAAGAAACACGTGTACGGCCTTGGCTTCAATTCTCGTCCTATTAGTGAAGTCATTCGAACATCATTCGGACCGATAAATACGAGCTTTATTACGGCGATAGACATAAATCCAGCATAATATAACTTCCAAACGACTCCGAATATCAAAAAATCACTTTGCCCATATATTCTACATTATATCTAGATACAATTGAAGCCAAAAAAAAAAATTCGAATCCGCGAATCCGACACACGGGATGACCCCCTTAAGACTCAATTTTTGAAATAATCCTCAATTCCGACTTAGGACCCGTTTCCTTGGAACGAGCTAGCGTTCTAAGTCGAGGTATCTCTGTATTAACCATCCTTCGCGCTAAGTACTTCCATAGTTACGACTCTATAAGTGTGGAAGGCGTCAGTGTTAAATAAGAGGCACGCCTTCAACTCATTTTTGAACGTTATGATTGTGAAGATATTGTAATGCAATATATATGTACATTGGAAGGAGCGAGTGTCATTCCCAGTGCTTGCTTCCGCAATATGATTTATAAGCCCCTAATTGAAATCCAGATTGTCCAGTTTCCCCAATATGTACGTGCCTTAAGTGATAGTCGCGTTGCTCGGGGACATCTAAAGAACTTTTCCTCTTACAGGTTACTATCCTACTTACCTTGAGTTCCGTGGAACTTCGAATCTCGACGAGGAGTCTAGTTCGCGTGCCCACTTTCACCGATAAATCACCAAGTCGGCGGAGAAATACGGGCGGGTCGCTTCCAACTGATCGGTCCTCGGCAATCAGTTCAACGTCCTTCCGTAGCGTTTCTCCGGATTTCGTTCGTGCGTAAAGCGTATAATATCCGGTATCATCTTTCTGAACATGTTCGATAGCCAATTGCACAGCTTTACTTGTTTGCGTTATTCGGAAGCGATCGTTATTCACAATTGGAATATCATCACGACTCCTGCAAGATAAGAAAACGCTTTGTTTACTATTCGAAGTCGCACACTCCAATCATTTGTTGATATTCACGGGAGAATGGAATGGACTCAATCCCACCCACTCACGTATCTTGGCCAACTCGACCCGACCGCGTTGCCAGACAAGTACTAAATTATCTCACAACAAACTCACACGGGATTCTTGGGATTTCTTGGGTCACAGCCAAGTAGTTAAATAGAATTCTGCGCCCATGGCGAACACAGTCTTTTCATTAGCGAAGTGACGATTAAAATACCTCCCTCTGCACTGATTACACGACCGGCATACATTTCTACCAAATTAATATATTGTTAAATCCTCTTTCTCGTTTGTGCTACTTTTAATCAGATTCTGAGAGGAATAAGGAAAATGCAGCTTCCGGTGCTATATGGGAGAAGCAGCGCACTATCGGTCGATTTGACGGACCCCTGACCCTATTAGTTTCTATTTCTACAAAAATTCGAAAATGGAAAGATTGGCTATTTTGGTTTTAGTTGACAGACTCATTGGAAGAGTTTACGGCAGAATACGGAATAAAGAAATGAGGTAGATCTGGCCGCAAACCATCACTTGCTCATATATGAATCCTGTGGGAGCTAACGTAGTAATATTTTCTTTCTTATAGTTGTGTAACATAGACGTTTCCGTTTAGATTTTTGTGTATCACAGGCAAAGAAAAGGAAAAATACTCGTAGTACAGTAACACTCTTCGTGGTACCAGTACTTTTAATTAACCTGACTTGATTTTTAGGACATTCTAGAACTAAGTAATCAATTTCTCTGGCGGTACGGTGTGGGGGAAACCCCGTCATACGCGGACTGCCGCATACGCTTCTAACTGTGTTCCATAAGACAATAGACTAAGTTTATGTCGAAAAACATAAAGATTGGTCAAATCAATCTGCAGCATGCCAAAGCTCCCTCCTACCTGTTGGCAGCGAGAATGACAAAGCTGCAGGATTTCCCCTATATCTTTCTGGTGCAAGAACCGTGGGTTCGATTTAACAGAATCTGTGGCATTGGATCAGTAAAGGGGGCTAGGATCTTCTACGACGAAAGATCCATAAGACCGAGAGCTTGCGTCCTGATGTCAAGACGGTTAGAGGCAACTATACTGTGACAATATTGTTCCCAGGACTTAGCTACAGTCATCATACAATACCAGATAAATGGCGAGAGGAAAAACATCATAGTTGCCTCCGCTTATTTACCCTATGATTCTTTGTATTCTCCACCGACGCAAGAACTTAGGGATCTAGTGGCGTATGCAGAATCAAGTGGTCTCGAACTCTTAATAGGTTGCGATGCGAATGCTCAACATATTTGTTGGGGCAGTAGCAAATGCAATCCAAGAGGAGAGAAGCTATTTGATTTCATCACTTCAGGTGGTCTTATGACTGCAAACGTAGGGTGCGCCCCTACGTTCGTGCGACCGAGAAGAAGCGAAGTAATTGACCTAACAATCTGTACCCCAAAATTGTTAGAGTTGATTACACACTGGCGAGTGCTAGACGAGGTCTCACTGTCAGATCACCGATATCTAGAATTCAATCTGACTATTGCGGGCGAACAGTCTGCAGTACAAAGACGGAACCCTAGGAAAATGGATTGGGCAAAGTTCAATGAACTTCTTGGCAATAAAGTACAGTTCCCTATGCGACTAAGGACCCCTTTGGTGCTGGAAGATGAATTGAAAACTCTGAACGGCACACTTTTAGAGTGCTATGAAGAGGCTTGTCCTATTTCCCGAGGCCAAAGCGGTAAAACGGTTCCTTGGTGGAACCGAGAACTGAAAAAACTCAGGAAATCAACCAGGCGACTTCTAAATCGTGCTTGCAAAAGTAGCAAGGACGAAGACTGGTTAAATTTCAGGAACTCACAAGGTGATTATAAGAGGCTCGTGAGGTGCTCGAAACGAGACTCCTTTAGAGCGTACCGTGAGGAACTGGAAGGCGAAAGGGAGACTTCAAGGCTGTGCAGAGTCCTCAAAATGGATGAGTCGGCCAAGTTGGATTCTCTTAGAAAACCCGACGGTACTTTCACGAGCTCCAGACTGGACTCAGTACAGACTCTCCAGGAAGTACACCACCCGGGGGAACGGGTGAGAGAAGTGGTAGAGGGAGGGTTGACGGTTCTTGCAACCCCTTCAACACGCAAGCGTTGCAAGAGGAACTGGAACACTGCGAAAGCGGTTGTTACCCATGAAAAGGTGAGAGCTGCCATACTGTCCTTTGGACATTTCAAAGCACCTGGCATGGATGGCATCTATCCGGCAATGCTAAAGGAGGGTATGGAGCATTTAGAGCGACCTCTAAGAAATATTTTTCGAGGATGTCTTGCTCTGGGCTACGTGTCTTCTTCTTGGCAACAGGTTAAGGTAGTTTTCATACCGAAACCTGGGAAAGATGACTATTCTAATCCAAAGAACTTCAGACAGATCAGCTTGACTTCATTCTTGCTGAAAGGTTTGGAGAGACTGGTGGAGCGTCACATTCGTGGAAACGCACTTAGGTCACACCCACTTAGTGAAAACCAACATGCTTACCAACGTGGAAAGTCCTGTGAGTCTGCTCTTCATTCTTTGGTCACAAAGATAGAGGATGCAACTTTGAATGGTGAGTACGCGATGGGGGTGTTCGTGGACATTGAAGGGGCTTTTGACTGTGCGCCTTTTCAAAAACTTTGTGACGCCGCCAGAGCGCATGGTGTTGATGATGCTTTAATTAAGTGGATCTGCTATGCTAACGCAAAGATTGTTGTGCGCTGAGGTAGGGGTCGATCGCTACCTGACTACAGAAGCAACGAAGGGCTGCCCCCAAGGAGGTGTGCTTTCGCCGCTTCTGTAGAGTATGCTGATCGACTCACTGCTACGCGAACTGCAAAATTTGCCAATACACGCTCAAGCTTATGCTGATGACGTGGCTGTACTTGCTGTTGAGCGGGATCTTGGAACGGTGTGTAGGAATATACAGCGTGCCGTTGATTTCATAGACAGCTGGTACCTCAGACATTACTTGCTGTTGATCGGGATCTTGGAACGGTGTGTAGGAATATACAGCGTGCCGTTGATTTCATAGACAGCTGGTACCTCAGACATGGTCTGTTAGTTAATCCAAATAAAACCACAATGGTTTTATTCACAAAAAGGAGAAAATTGGATGGACTTTGTCTCCCTGAGATGAGGGGTACTACCCTTCAACTCTCCGAAGAAGTGAAATATCTAGGAGTCACTCTAGATAAAAAACTTCTTTGGAACAAACATGTAGAGGTAAAGATGAAACGAGTTCTCACAGCTTATGGGCTGTGCAGACGGACCTTTACCTCGACATGGGGACTCAGGTCTCATGTGGTAATGTGGATATACGTTGCCATCATTAGGCCGATGTTCGTATATGCATCCGTAGTGTGGTGGGTTAAGGTGAGACAAAAAGGTTTTCACCGTAAACTAGACGCACTGCAAAGAACTGTTTGTCTGGGTATCACTGGTGCCATGAGCACGACATCCGGCGCAGCTCTGAATGCACTACTCAATTTGCAGCCCCTGGATATATTTATTCAAAGCCCTGCAATAAGAGCAGCTCATAGGCTAATTCGATTAGATCTATGGGAAACAACGGATGTGGGAGGCACAGAGCATTGGAAGAGTTATTGGGAGGACTAAATCCAGTTCTTACAATGCCTTCCGATTCTCGTGTCCCCATACATCTGTTTGGTAGAAGATATGTAGTTACCCTGAAGCATAGAGAGGACTGGGAAGACCCAGAGGAATGCGTGGCTGGATATACGGAAGTCTTTTACACCGATGGCTCAAAAACAGAAGAGGGTTCTGGAGCCGGAGTCTACCTCTCGAATAAAAACGAGAAGTGGGCTTTTCCTTTGGGACAATATGCCACGGTTTTTCAAGCCGAAGTTTATGCGATCCTAAGGGTGGCAAACTGGGCGATTGACGAGCGGTTGAAGGGCAGGCGCATCGCAATCTGCAGTCAAGCTGCACTGAGGGCATTGAGCAGTCCTTTGATCACTAAAAAAATCGTTCAGGAATGCAGAAACCGTTTGAACTCTATGGACGGTGGAACTATTCTGGGTACCTGGTCACTGTGGCATAGAGGGAAATGAAATCTCGGACGCTTTAGCGAAAGAGGGGTCAATCTCCCCTATGCCGGGACCGGAGCCAGCAATTTGGGTATCAGTAGTATTGGCTAAATCTGTTTTCAAAAACTGGGAACAAGTTTCCCATAACGACAGATGGCAGAGCTTAAATGCTGCTCGACTTACCAAACTTTTCCTGCCAGAACCCAAGATACGTACCGCAAAGTTTATCCTGTCGAAAAGCAGGAGGACTTGCAGGTGTGTTGTGGGCATTCTGACAGGCCATAATTCACTAGCTGGGCATATTTTCAGAATAGGAATTACCGAAGATGATACGTGTCCCTCCTGTAATGAGGAAGCGGAATCCACGGAGCATTTCCTATGTGAATGCCCCGCCTATGGACGCATCAGGCATCAGATCTTTGGTGCCGATGTCCTCCAATTGCGACGGATAGCATCACATCCACTAACGGAAATCCCGCGATACGTTAACGAATCCGGAATATTCCGTTAGACGGGGGAGGCGAGTGCAATGGGCCAACACGGCCTGAGTGCTCAGAAGCTGTAGCTTCTCCCCCACCATACACACACACACAAGTAATCAATTTGTGAAAATTCTTATTTAATGTTAAATTTTATTACGTTTTCTAACTAAATACGTTTTCATCAGTTTAAAAATTTTACTCTAAACTTGAAAATATTAAAGGCATAAGTGGCAATTCATTGAAGCTGCATGGGGGCGAATGAAGTGGATTTTATCATTCGCTTTTACTACGAAATATCAACGGCCTCTGGCAGGTACTGCATCTTACCGCCCCGGTTGCATCAGAGATTCGCCGAGCGTTTCACGCACCGAGTCACAGATCAGTTCCGTTTTATTACTTGCAGCGATACAATCCTGGCCGTCATCAGGGAGCGTGTTCGGCTTGAGGTCATCACGGAAAATGGTGGCCAAGAGTCGATTGGGGTATAGTTCCAGTATTCGCCCGTCTTCAGTGTTCGGCTGAGGCCTCTGCTGAGGTTTTGGACGAATTCCAAAGAGCGTGTATGAAATTTTGGAGGTGGATTTATTGTATAGAACAGGTATTGCCAGGGTTTATGCATCTTCAACATCTCCGAGAGAGTGAGATTGTGTTTCGGCTATATGCAAATATGTCGCTGCTGCAACTGCAATCGCTTGTGTATTGTGGTGCAGTTGCAGCTATGAGATTGTAAGGCCAAAAGATCCGCTTTCGTGTTATTGGTTTGAGTTACCGAAGAGATCCACCATAGAAAATTCATCCGAGATGCCGGCGAGACTCATTACTGCAGGACATTGTTAGGCTAACTGAGCAGACGAGTAAAGAATAAAGTGCAGAGGTTTCACTGAAAATATGCCATGCCAGTGAGACACCCGTAGTTGAAATTCTGTACATACTAAAACAGAAACTTTCTGTTACGACGGTCAAAAGTCAAAAGTCACTTCAGACATGTTCAGAACTGGAAATTATCAGAACTCTTAATCTTTCGGCAACGGAAGAAAAGTAGTATTGGGGTGAAATTTTGGCGTTACCTGCCCAGTATGTTGATTGAATTGCCGCTAAAAATATCCGCGATACTACTACCGTGGGCATAGATTTTGCGGATGCTATCGAAGACCTGGAGAGACCCTGAACTCGATCGGGTGTGAAATTTCATACACATTCGATTGGCACATAGTATAAAAAAGATCATTAGTCGGCCTGAGGAATTTCCACCCTTCTTCACTGTGGGAAATACCGGTCTTGTTTCTGAAAGGGACGTGATGCAATACCCCGCAGCTATAGATGAAATGTGAGGTGGAAAAGCAAAATGTTTAATGTGAATCGATTGCTTAACCTGCAAATGTTTTAATGTCTTCCTCCCTGCTTCAAAAAGTGAGAAAAGATATTCGAATATTTGTAATTTTTACGTAATTTTTCTTAAAGTTATCAAGAGCTAAAGTTAAAGCTTGAATTTTCAAGAGCTAAAGTTAAAGCTTGAATTTTCGATTGTCCACAAAGTAAAAATCTTTTTTGACAATTATGGTAAGAATTTCCATTGTTCATAATCCTTTGTGTAATTTCAATGCAGTATTATCTTAGGAAATATCAAAGTTAAAAAAGTTGAAATTTGAAAGGGTTGAAAACTGTCGTACTCATAAGAACGTTTTCACCAAAATGTTATAGACTTCTAGCGCCGTTGTTTAGATCAATGTAATAAAAGATATATGGTTAAGATAATCTGCTATGTGGGGTATAACTCAGTAATCACATCTACGGGCTATTGCTATCGGTTCCCGGCAATGCGCTTCAACTATCTGTATGAAAATTGCACGATTATTCGGAAAAATTGCGCTCCTCCAACATTGTTCAACGCTACATAGTTCTAGGGCCCAACACATATCGGCTATCCTAGAATAGTGCGTTCCATTGTATGGCACAACCCGCAATAAAGTTGTCGTCTTTCCTTAATATGTGACCTGTCCACTGTCACTTCCGCTTTCTGATCAACACAGTTATGGATATATAATACCCCTGTTACCAATTGTTGCACCCAAGACGAGTGCACTTCTTTGATGTCTTAACGATCACCCTCTTTTTTCACTTACTGTGGAAGATCCCAGATTCCCAGCATTTTTAAATCAAAATAAATTCTGCCGGAGCAGTACGAAAGCGTTCCGCAGGGAGTTAAGACCGGCGGATTTACTCCATTTGAGTGCGCTGATGGCATTGTTAATTTCGCTTTTGTGTGGAAAAGTAGTCTGTATCCGCATGTTATGGTGACTTGCCATATCATCCACAAGAAGTAGAACTTCACCAGATGTTAAACGATTTATTGTTGAAATACTTCCTCCTCCTATTCAGCTACTTATCGTCGTAGATTAGAACTCTACACTTAAAGTCCCTCACTGGACGATTGAAAGGCTTACGACCAATTACTTATTCATGATGTGATGTACAGCTGCGAAACCGTTGCCATTTGCGGCAGCTTCTGCGTCCTTTACCAGCCCAGTGGCGGATTTTTTTTTTTATTGTGGCGCAGACTATGTTAAACTTCTTGCTTTTTTCGCGGTAATGGAACGCGAACATTGTGCCACGAATAACAGCGCAGTGAAAGTTGCGAAAGTGTATAAACTGTTCACCGTTGTTGTTCATATACCCGAACAGGTACTACCTTGGCATTCAGATCAACCATCCCAATCACAATGTCTCCTTTAGGAAACCTTTCCTGAGCTGCAGGTAATTCTCGTAGCACTGCATAACTGATGCGGATTCGTGTTTGATATCACTTGAATTTCCACAGAACGAAAGTACAATGCCGTAAAACGGAGAAAAGTCTTCTTCAGAATCTCACCATCTCACTTCGCTTGGGCCTAGAATGTCCAGCCTGTACCGCTGGAATTCTCGCTCGAGTTGGGGAAAGCAAACATACTGAGAGCCTCCGATACCGTTGCCGAAGAGCATACCCACATTCCAGAAACCAATCAGTAACGGTTTTGGCTAGCGGAAGTTCGTAGCCGCGAAGTCAGCCTCTATCCGAGGCATCTTTGACATTTCGATAGCAGTAAAATTTCGAATTTGAAGATTGCTAGCCCACAAATTTCTATCTCTTCTATTCGAATTTTACGATAAGCAGAGCAGGAATGATTGAGAGAATATCTTGACTTAAATTAGAGAAAGTATTTACAAACATATTAGGTATATAACTTTACTATCGCCGTTTTTCGATAGATAGCTTTAGAGATACATGGTGAATAGAACGGTCGGGTCTAAAGTGTCATTTGGTAGCTTAATATATCTGTCGAAAATAAGTGGTTTTGAACTCGCTTCTTATATTTTTAATCGCTTTAAAATATCTGCTTACGAGCCGAATTTTCGCCATTTGCGGGAAGTTTTACTTTACGCGTTCCATTCAAAGAAATCTGCTGCTGAGACTCACCGAATGCTCTCGGATACGCATGGCGAGGCAGCTATTAGTGAAAGAACGTATCGTGAATGGTCTCAACGCTTCAAAAATGGTGATTTCAACATCGAAGACCAGCATGGCGGCGGAAAGGAAAAGGTGTCTGAAGATGACGAATTGACGACTTTACTCGACGAAAACTCGTGCCAAACCTAAGAACAGTTGACAAAATCATTGCATGGTACGCAGCCATTTCAAAGTGCCTCGAAGCCCTAGGAATGGTTCAGAAGGTTAAGAAATTGGGTGCCGTACGAGTTGAAACCGAGGGACGTTGTACGGTGTTTGTTTGCTTGTGAACAGCTGCTTCAAAGTCAACCACAGAAAGGATTTCTGAACCGTGTCGTGAATGGGGACGAATAATGGGTTCACTACGATAATCCCAAACACAGAAAATCATGCAGTTTGCCAGGCCATGCTTCCACATCGACAGCGAATATTCACGGCTCCAAGGTTATGCTTTGAATTTACTCAGACCAGCTCAGTGTAGTTTACTACGCTACTATGATAAAACCGAGTGAAACCATTACAGGCGAACAATATCAAACTCAACTGATGTGTTTGAAATGACGATTGAAGAAAAAGTGGCCTCAGTTCGAGGAAAGCCACGACAAAGTGATTTTGCTGCACTAACAATTTTTGAAAATAACGCCTTAAATTTTGGGAAAAAAACGGCGGAAGCTAAGTTATACACCTAATATATCATATAACAGAAAGAGCACAGGATTCGCTACCTATTTTGTTTTAAAGTTTTGTATTTGAAGATCTTTGTTTAATAGAAAGGAAGTACAAACATATTTTATAAAATAGACAGACAAATATTTGCGGTTGGCTTAGGTAAATGTTTGCATCTATGTACACAACAGGCGGACAAGTGTCTGTATTAGGCCCAGATAACAGGCAAATAAATTAGTTTTTCAAAACTAATTCCCTAGATTTATTCAGTTATTATAAACGAAAATTTCCTCTATACGGGATGTAGTTTAGTTATTGCAAACACGTGTTTCGAACACAAAAATATCTTTCCTCAATGATACTTTTATGAAGTAGGATGTGTGTCTGACAGCAGAGAGAAACATTTTTGTCTCAGACGACAAAGAGAGAAATGTCATTATCAGACAAATATCTGTTCCATACAACAAACAGCCAAATGTATGTTTGTCTTAGACAAATTTTTGTCTACCTTAAAAAAATATCCGCGTTTATTTCATGCAAATATCTGTGTCAAATAAATTTCTACTTGAAATCTGCTGTGTCTGTATCAAACTCAGACAACAGGCTGACCAATGGCTATGTCTATCTCGGATAAATGTCTGTGCCTGCCACGGAAAGACAGACAATTTTTTACATAAAATGATTAGTTGTTGTAACTAAAAGTGACCAACTGCTTTTTCCAATTTGTTTCCAACTGGCGGTTGTTTGTTAGAGATTCCAACTACTAACTACAAATTTGAGAAAGTAGTTCCTAAATTACATATTAGTAGCAGTTATGTACAAACTCGTTGACGAATCACTGCCGAGTAGCAAAAAGTACTAAGTAATCATAGTGAAATTATGCGGTGTTTCCAACGATTAATTAATTGAAGTAATAAAAACTTGTTGTTTCTTTTTCGTTGGTGTGGGTATTTATTCTTGCAAATACCGATATTTCGGGAACCACTTGTTCCCTTCATCAGTGCTAACAACTTGTTGTTTCTTTTTCGTTGGTGTGGGTATTTGCAACAATAAATACCCACACCAACGAAAAAGAAACAACAAGCTAGTATGGCCCTGGCGAGGATGATGCCGAATGTGGGAGGGCCACGGCATACCTTTAGGTTGCTTATAGTCAAGGTAGTGACCTCAATCATGCTCTATGTGACCCCAGTTTGGAGCGAGGCATTGCGGATGTCAGTTAACACTAGCAAACTGAATGCAGTCTACAGGAGGATAGCTCTGAGGGTATGCTCTGCCTTCAGGACTGTTTCAGATGATGCAGCATTCATCATCTCTGGAATGATGCCGATTGACATCTTGGCAGATGAGATGGCGAATATATACCATGCGAAGCCAATCTCTCCCTTATCGCAGACGAAGAACGCTGAGAGGGAGAAATCCATAAATAGATGGCAAGAGCGGTGGGAACGCTCAGGAAAGGGTCGGTGGACTCACAGGCTCATTCCTGTCATCAAGGAGTGGTTGGAGAGACGACACGGTGAGATTAATTATAATCTCACCCAGTTTCTCACGGGACATGGAGGATATCTCCAATACCTTCACAGGTTTAAATTGGAGACCTCACCCGACTGTCCAAATTGTGATGGAGTCCCAGAGGACCCAGAGCATGTATTCTTCCACTGTCCGAGATTTGTGGAAGAAAGGAGGAATCTAGAGGAGACTCCAGGAGAAGTGCTGGTACCTGAAAATCTGGTGCCGAAAATGCTAGCACATCAAGAGAATTGGAATGCGGTCAACTCCATGGTCGCATCAATTCAAGATAAATTGCGAAAGGCAGAGGAAAGGAGAAAAGCGCGGTCACGTGCGCCGCGTATAGAAGAAAGGTGACAAAGCTAGAGTGAGCTGACTCCGCCCCGTGATGTAATACCTTATGGTGGTTCCGCGGGGCAGGGAGGGAGTCGGGGCTGGTTTTAGTGGGTAAAAATCCCACACGCTGGTGTGTCCAGACCAGTGTCTTTTTGAAGATTTCCACCTCCTCAACAAAAAAAAAAAGGCAGACAGACAGACGGACAGACAGACAGACAGATAGACAGACAGACAGACGGACAGACAGTAAACCGATTTTAATAAGGTCAACTGTCGACGCAATCAGCATGCTGACTGGCTTGGCTCAGGCTGCAATAGAAGAAGGAAAATGCTGTGCAGTAATAACCCCCGACGTAAAAAATGCGTTCAATAGTGCAAAATGGAGAAAAAATCATCGAGGCACTCGACAAGATACAAGCCCCGAAGTACATTGTACGCATTGTGGTCGAGTTTCTCCTTGGGAGAAGACTTTACTGCGACTCGGACGATGGGCTAAAAATATTCCCGACAACTTGCGGAGTGCCACAGGGTTCTGTCCTGGGTCCCTTGCTGTGGCTAGTTATGTACGGTGGAGTGTTGACGCTACGCCTACCGGACAACGTGACAACTATTGGCTTCGCCGATGATATCGGAATAACGGTGGTTGCAAAGCACCAAGACGAGATCGAAACCTATGCAAATGAAGCGATATGGGAGATCAATTCCTGGTTGAGAAATTCTGGCCTTTCACTTGCCGAGCATAAAACAGAAGTAGTTCTCATTAGCAAGAGAAGAAAGAACACAACTGTGAAAATCAAAGTTGGCGGAAAAACAATTTACTCCCAACCATCGCTCAAATACTTGGGAGTAATTATTGACAGAAGACTCAACTTCAAAAGACACATTGACTACGCCGCAACTAAAGCGTCTTCCATCGCTACAACGATCTCGAGGATACTACCGAACATTGGTGGGCCAAGACAAAGTCGACGTCTTCTGCTCTCTAGGGTAGTCAGCTCCGTGCTACTCTACGCAGCTCCAGTTTGGGCAACTGCTCTGAATAAGAAAGTGAACTGCTGAAAATTGGGAATGGCGTATCGGTTAAGTGCACTCCAGGTATGCAGTGCATATCGGACAACATCAGGAGAAGCGGCATATGTACTAGCAGGGATGCTCCCCATAGACATCTTAGCGAAGGAAAGTCGGCGACTCTACGACAAAACGTATGCAGCTGGAGAGTCTAGCGCATTTCGACGGCAGCTGGCACGGTGGGAATCTATCGAACGGTGGCAACAGCGATGGGACGAATCCCAAACTGGTCGTTGGACATACCGCATCATTCCGGATATTCGGAGATGGTTTGAACGAAACCATGGGGAATTAAGCTACGAGTGAACACAATTCTTGAGTGGACATGGAGGTTATCGTGCTTATTTACATCGATTTGGTCACGACGAATCACCATGCTGCTCAAGATGTGGTAACGTGGCTGAGAATGCAGAGCATGTCATATTTGATTGTCCCAGGTTCACCGCGCACCGAACAAGAATGGAAGCGGTCGCAGACAGGCGTTTAACACCCGAAAACATTGTGGAGTTTATGCTGGAGTCAACGGATGCCTGGAACCAGGTTGTAAGGGAACTGCAAGCTATTCACCAAGAGCTTAGGCAGGAAGAACTACGACGAAAACAAGGAAGGGAGAGAACCATAATGAGCCGCAGTTAAAAGCTGATCCAGCCCCGCGATGCAATACTTGATAGGAGTTCCGTGGGGAGAGTGGATTGAGAAGGAGGTGGTTTTAATAAGTAGAAGTCTCATATAACTGCGTGGCAGGAGCCAGTAGTAGGTTTTGAACCTTTCCACCTTCCAACGCCGAAAAAAAAAAAAAAAAACGACGGACAGACAGGTAGACAGACAGACAGACAGACAGTAAACCGATTTTAATAAGGTTTTGTGTTTACACAAAACCTTAAAAAGTGGTGGCGAAAAAGCAGGATTCGTTGAAAATATTAAGATGTGCTCACATTGGCAGAGATGCACAGCATTTCATTAAGTCCATATAATTCTGTTATGTTTGACAATTTTGGCTTCCTTCATCGATATTTGAATAGCCGTCGTTAATTTTGTTGCGTGAATTCTGATATTTCTCATGAACATTTTCAAAGTTTTGTATAAAAGGAAACCTTATTAAAATCGATTTAACGCCTGCTTATAACAACTGTGTTAATTTACTGAAAAACAGCTGAACCTATTATCCCGAAAATTGGTCAGAATATCTGGTCTATGAAGTGAGTGGCACGATTTTGTATTGAGTTTAGCCTTTTTAAAGTAGGTTTCCTATACACTTGCTTAGACAGGAGGGGCTGTTCTTTTTTTTTCTAGAATATAATCATGTTTGAGTGCCAAAAAAAGGAACTCAATACTTTTCAAAATCAGGCGGGAAGCCGCGGAATCAGGACTTGAAATGTATACAGCATAAAGTGAAACATTCTCAAAATCTATTTAATTTTAAAGCGTGAAAAAAATAGTATCAGCATCAACCCGAAATTCACTTCAAAACGCATCCAGTTTCGATATCTTTTCAAATAAAACTAATAATAAAATATTGAGTTCTCTCGTAATTTTTTCACGATCTCTGCAACCCCATATCGATTACAGATGTCCTTATTTCGGATGTAATCTAGTTTCCATCCAAATGGGTTCCAGCTTAAAACCAGAAAGCCGATAGAAACTTAACGAACGAACACGTAGAGGCTGTTCGCGAATCTGTTGACCACAGCGAACCGTAAAATGTAAAAAGACCCATATGTGTTATAATCTGACTCTAGCCTCCTTAAAGAAATATAAAAGGTCATCAA
This sequence comes from Hermetia illucens, assembly GCF_905115235.1. Classification (NCBI taxonomy): domain Eukaryota; kingdom Metazoa; phylum Arthropoda; class Insecta; order Diptera; family Stratiomyidae; genus Hermetia; species Hermetia illucens. The sequence continues at coordinate 293,164 of NC_051849.1, read as the reverse complement.
TCATGCAGGGATCTCTGCTCCAGAAGAGTTATTTAAGGTTAAAAATTGTCTATACCTTCTTCTTTCTTCTTCTTTTTCTTCAGCCTTTGTCCCCGAAACCGGACATAATCCTTACACCAAAAAATTATTTGTTCGTTGGTTTCCCTAACCTTGCAAGTGTTACATTTATGCGAATCTACGAGTATATTGCCAGACCTCTTGCGAAAAACTTTATTGAATGTGTGATTGGCCTGAAGACGATTCAGTAATTTTCCTTGGAAAGATGTAAGTGTACGTGTGGCTTCCGGTTTAATTATAGGTAGAGTTACGTGAATGTTAGAGAAAAATTTTGCCAGGAAGTCATTCTCCCATTCTCTATAGCAGTGTTCTTGAAGTGCTTTAAAAAACATCCCCAGGGGACGGTTCGACGAATTTGGTAGGACCATACCCCAGAGCCTTAAAAGCGTCAACATGGGCGAGTTCGTTTACTGGGTACTCCGCATGAGCCAGACATATTGCAAGATTTCAATGCCATCAGAGCATTTATTGCGAAGGAATGCTGTAAACATATTAAACAGCATTAAATTTAAAACGCATCATCCGGTGAAGTCGTCAATTGGACATTATCCTTGACACCCATAAAACAATTTCACCAGGAAAAAGTAAATCTGACATTATATCACTCAGGGTCGCCAGATCAACCTTTTCATAGACGTTCTTCACATCCAGAGCCGCAGCAATAAAGACATCGTTGATGTAGCCGCATTTGGATTTACCTGCAGAATAAGTATCACAGCTTGCAAGGAGAACTTTGTACTCATCAGTGAATTTATTGATTCGAAACTTGGTCATTGAATTAAGCAGTTTGGCAAATACATTAATGAGAGCAATTCAGTGTCCTTTAGTGTTTTGGGCATGAGTACCACCCTAATAATAGACCATTCCTCAGCCGGACTTAATTGGCCGGACTTCCGGCGCCAATCAGCGTATATACTGGTGAGTAATATTGTCAGACCTATTATTTCCGAGTTATCACAATCTCGGCAGATGCCGGATTTTACCTAATACTAGCACTAAGTGCCAAGCATTTAGGCTCGGACGATCCTACCTACTTAAAAACTAAAGGAGCACTGGTGGTGGTGGCCGGTGGTAGGTCAGTGGGAGAATCCGTCGAGTACTCCCCGCAACATCGAGCACGTATGCAGAATGGTGTACTTCTGCATGGTTTGAACCAGACTGTGCAAAAGTCCCAGGACATCAAGGGAAGCCGTCAGCGACTTAGCTGTAGCTGACAATATTATGGGAACTACAACCACCCGCTCGAGACGCCAAATTTCTTTGATTTCTCGAGCCAATGGCTCATAGTTCACCTTCTTTTCCACGTATTTCCGTTCAATGTTGTTATTATGGGGGATAGCAACATCAATAATATACGCGGAGCGACCCGTCTTGTCAACTAACAGTACGTCAGGCTTGTTGTGTGCGGTATGGCAATCAGTCAGAACTTGCCGGTCCCAATACATGCTGTAAGCAGAACTATCAAGTACTGCTTGCGGCTCATATCGATAAACCGGATATGTTTCCGTGATCAGCCCATACTTGTATGCAAGGTTTTGATGGATAACCTTACATACAGCATTATGCCTGGTGATGTATTGCACCGGTGCCATAGCAGCACAGCCAGAAATGAGATGGTCTAACGTCTCTAACGCCGAGCCACACATTCTGTACTGGTCGTTCTACACTCATTCTTTCATGATGAGTCGGGTGGCGAACACGCCGTCCTGAATGGCATACATGAACCCCTCCGTCTCAGCAAAGAGCTAACCAGCACACATATCTGTACGACAAATGAAAATCGACAATGGTTGCCAAATACAATCCACGAATTTATCGTGCATTGCCCTTGACTTCCATTCATCGATCCGCTCTTGGTCCGACTTCACCCCACTCAGAGGATTGAAAGAACGATCCTTCAAGTTAAGTGGAGTCAGTCCACAATCTGCCTTACAGACAGCCGCATGCAAAGGACTCGCCTGCTCTTTGCTGTAAAAATAAGCGCGCAGCGACTTGGCGATGATGTTGTGCCGCCACGTCAACCACGCCCCTACCTCCGATGTCACGGGGCAGGTTCATCCACTCTACGGCAGACTTTGGATGATGCATTCGGAATTTGGACATAGTTGTCCGTATCCGCGGCTGGACGTTTTCCAGATCGGTCTTCGTCCACGGCAATATTCCGAATGCATAAGCCAGTCAAGGGATAGCGAATACATTCAACGCGCTCATTTTATTCTTCCCCGAGAGATGCGATTTCAGCACCAGCTTTACACGTTGCAGGAATTCGGACAGTAGAGCTTCCTTCAGATCACCAACTCGAGCATGGGTTCCTTGCAGAATTCCTAGGTACTTGTAGAAGTCTGTCTCGGTCATAGCTTCGATGTGGAGGTCACCAATGCTATGCCAGGCATGCGGCTCGTGATGACCTTTGCGGAAGGCTTGGATTCGACACTTGTCTAATTCAAACTCCATCCGAATATCACGACTGAACATGTCTATTATTCGCAACAGACTTCTAAGATAGTTGTCAGTACCAGCATACAGCTTGATGTCATCTAGGTACATCAAGTGTGTCAGTTCGCACTTAGCACGTAGACCATATTTTATTGCAAAACCATGCCCTCTAGCATCATTCAGTAGCCATGAAAGGGGGTTCAGTGCCATACAAAACCAAAGGGGACTCAACGAATCCCCTTGGAAGATGCCCCTCCGTATACGGATGGGCTCTGAGGTATTAGCACCCTCAGATGTACGCACCGATAAGGTGGTATGCCACCCTTCCATGACTGTCGCCAAAAACTTTATTAGTTTCGGATCAATGCGATACAGATGTAGGATGTCGATTAGCCAGGAATGCGGAACGCTATCAAAAACCTTGGCATAATCGATATAGCAACTGAAGAGGTTTCTTTGGCCTCTAGTTGCTTGTCCTACAACTATCGAGTCGAATGAGTTGCTCTTTGCAACCCCTTGACCCAACTCGGCAGCCCTTCTGCTCCTCGGACAGAATATTGTTGGTCTCGAGGTGCGCATTGATCCTTCCACTAATAATGGACATGATGAATTTGTAGAGGGTTGGTAAGCAAGTGATCGGTCTTGTGTCTGCGGGGTCCTGCACCGTGTCCTTCTTAGGGATAAGGTAGGTAATCCCCGCAGTGAGAAAAGGTGGAAATTCCTCCGGCCGACTCATGACCCCATTTATACTGCGTGCCAACCGACTGTGTACGCTGGTAAATTTCTTATACCAGAAATTCTGCACCCGATCCAGACCTGGGCTCCTCCAGTTCTTCGAGATGTTTATGGCACGTCGAACTTCCTCTTCGATAACATCCACAAAATTCATGCGAGGTGTATTGGCATGGCGGGTGCCTTCGGCGGTGATCCACTCAGCATGCTGGGCGGGTAACCCCCAAAGTCCACCCCAATACTCTTTCGCTTCCGTCACCGAGACCTGTATTGTCTGGGCGCTCTGTTGGGATTCGTTGAGAGATCTGAAAAAGCTCCGCTGGTTCCTCGCGTATGTTGCATTCTGGACACGTCTGGAATAACTTTCGCCATACCGTCGTAACCGACTGCATATGACAGAAAGTTTCTGTTTTAGTGTGTCCAGAATTTCAACTACGGGTGTCTCACAGGGGATGGCATAGTTTCGGTAAACCCTCTGCACTTTATTTCTCACCCGTCGGTTGGCACTGCCAGTGCTGATCTGAATCAGTCTAGCAATGTCCTGCCTTAGTGAGTCCCGCCGACGTTCCAGACGAATTTTCCATGGTGGATCCCTTTTGTCACTCAAACCAATAACACGAAAGCGAATCTTCTGACCGTGCAATCTGATAGCCGCAACTGCACCACAATACACAAATGAATGTAGTTGCAGCAGCGACATATCAGCACACAGTCGAGATGCAATCTCATCATTGATTTGAGATAGAATTCCCGGAGTTGCTGGAGATGCATAGAGCCTGGGAATACCTGGTCTATGCACACGCTCTTTGGAATTCGTCCCGAACCTCAGCGGAAACCTCAGCTGGACGGTGGAGAAGAGTGCTTCGGCGAGTACTGAACCTGTTACCTGCAGTGCGGCGTGGTGTTGTTGATGCCGCCGCCTCTGCCCCCATCTACTCTCGGTCACCAGTTTCCCCGATGACTTCAAGTCGAACACGTTCCCTGATGGTGGCCGGGATTGTGTCGCTGCGAGTAATAAAGCGGTACTGGTCTGCGCTCGACGAATCTCTGGTGCAATAAGGGGCGGTAAGATGTTGTACCTGCACCCGCCGTTATTTCGTAGTAGGAGCGGATGATGAAGAGGTTCATTTCAGTCCATTTCATCCGCTTCCTGCTGAAGAAAATTATTATTATTAATAACAAAATTAAAGACTGTCAAACGGAACCAAATTAATTTTTTGCCTCCAGATTCCGGTTTTTCGACTTGTTCTAAAATTTGACACAAAATAAGAAGGTTGTAAAATTTTGTATGTAAGAAGTTGGACACTCTTTTTTTATTTTATTAAAATACAGAACTAGTTTTTGGACTTATATATGTAACTTTCTAACAAATGAATAAAAAAATCATAATAACCTTCTCCTGTAGATAGAAGATGCAGATGATATAGCTCCATGTTTTTGATTCTTACAACAATTGCAAGCACAACACTGTGAACAATTATTTCCCATTTCGCACTTTTCACCAAAACTTAGTAGGACATACACCTCTCACCACTTTTTCTTTAAAAATATAATATCAACACTGCAGTATTTACTATGTATAAGACTCTGAATTCAGCCGCCCCAATGTTTGGCAAATTCTCATAAAAATATTTAGATCAAATAGAATTGCGAATTGGAAATAATACAAAAAATAATAAGTTCCATGTTGAAAGAATTCTCGACTCAAATAATTAATAAATAATTCATCTTAAAATTTCCAATGGGAAAATTTCTAACGGTGGCATTTTTCACGCATCAGATAGGAAGGGACTTTCCGGTTAAAACAAAGCAAACCAAGGTGATGGTTCTTTGTTACGTTTACGTTTGCTAGAAAAAAGCTTTCCCTCTAATATGTAATAGTAAATAACAAGAAGTAATTACTTATTCCCCATAATTTGTCATCATGTCAATTTAAAAGTGACCGAAAATTCAGGCATCCTGACATGACCATAAAAAATTGCTTGTTTCTGGCTTTGAAGTGCAAATGCATAAGAGGATAGTCTCGTATATAGTGAAATAAAAGTCACATACTATATGTACATCCAGTTTCGAAAATAATATTGGCTTCGTATCTACTAGAAAGGTTTTGAATCTTCTGGATAAGTTGATGTGGAAAGTGGGGCGGAACCTATTACTTGCACTTGAACTTCAACTTTATTCAGTAAATAACTTTTCATATCTCGACATATGTACATAAAGTTTGTTCAAAATATATATAAGACCTAATTAATTTTCACACAGATCTACCTATCTAATCGACAATTTCATCGGTTTAGAACTAACTAGAAGAAGAATTTAAGCGAACTCTAAAATGAAAGTGATTAAACTTTCTGTCCAATACCAATACGACTCTCTCATAGCTCAGGCCTTTCTAAACCCGAAAATTAATTATTTGCGCAACGTTTCGTAATAATCTAAATTTAATATTCCTACGTAGCTAACGAGAAAATTTGTTTTGACAAAGAAACAAAGTAGACACTGCAGCAGAAGGTACACATTTAGATATTCAATGGAGACAGATATTTAAAAACACACTCGCTTCGAAACAGCGTCAGCTATTTTTGAACTGCTCGCTAAAATGCCAGAGACTTTTATGTTAAAATATACGTTATTTCGCCTTAAAACATATTCAAAGGATTAATAATCTGCTGTTTTGATGATGTCGCGGCCAGTGCACTTCACTTTCGACACAGCACATGTCGTAGGCATCACTAATTGAAGGATTTCCCGGGAAAACATTGCCGGAGAAAATCACTCTTTTCCGGGACTAAATTTAGAAAATCCAAAACAGTAGAGCTGTGAGGCTTGGATAACCGCACGATATCCTTCGCAAACCGTTGAACCGATCGTGTAAATATGCAACGTTGCATTTCCAAAAATCATTTACCATCTTGAAGCGTTCAACTAAGATAGGACATTTATTTGGCTACAGTATTTCCGCAATGGAATGAAACCACGAAACACACGGAAGGGGGAGAATATGTGGCACCCGCAATAAGTGACAAATTTCGACTGAGCTTTCTGAAAATCTCGAAGATCAGAGAGGAAGTCATCCTAACTTGAAAGATAGATTTCAATAAGCCAACATGTAAAATGTTTGCGTCCAAACCATGAAACTGTGTTAGCGACGATGGACGCAAACAAAATTTATTTTTAAACTCTGCGGGAACAATTTCTCTTGTGATCTCACCGATCTATTACAAAAAGGTCCCGTTGGTATTCATAGATGTGTCCAATGGAGCACGAACTCTCAAATACAATGCCGCGAGGGAACGCCGTCCGCGAAATCAACATGGCATAATAACATGAATTTAGTCAGACCTGATAGTTTACTCATAAGCTCACCATTCATGATAATGACGAAGTAAGCTACTTCATATATAGTATATACTATGTAGGAGTGTGAACGGGGAAAGTCCAGTCCAATTATTCTATTTTTATTGGGCAGCTATACCAATAGGACCACTGGATGAGATTTTCCATTAAATCGTTTGGGTAGTTTGTTTGTACAATGGTGCACATAGATAAATAGGTACATATGTCACGCATATCGTGGAAAATGTGACATTTTCGTACGCGTTTGCAAATCTATACAATTAGAATAAATTTTATTGACAGTCTGGAACATGCCCTTGTAACGCAGCGTTCTGGTCTCCGAGAATTGCTGCACCTACTCCCACCTTCCAAACGACTAGTATGGCAAAGAACAAAAATTGTAAATTTTAAGGATGAAAGGAGATTAGCTTGGTTCACAAAGCTAATCCTCTTCTCCTTCCTGTCTTATTATTTCCTTATCCTTAATGTGATGTCAACGCTCACCACATATGCTGGGGAAGTTCAAACATCAATGCAAGAGGATCGAGACTACTGGAGTATCTAGTAGGAACCGATTTGCAGATCCTAAATGTGGGTAATGAACCCACTTTCTTCAACGTGGTCAGGCGAGAGGTCATCGACATCACGGTGCCATCTCCTGACATCGCGGCTCTGATCGGAGAGTGGAGAGTATCAAACGATGTCACACTCTCGGATCACAGACGCATTGATTTCGTTATGGGCATGGATCCACCTCCACCCACTCCATTTCGGAATCCGAGGAAGACAGATTGGGTAATGTATCAAACAGAATTGAGCGCCCAAATCACGATCCCTGGGAAGCGCATCAAATCCATTACTGGAATTGAGAAGACAACCCAGATGATCACAACTAACATGAGAGAAGCTTTCGAAGAAAGCTGTCCACTCAAGATGCCAAAGAAGGGTAAAACACCATGGTGGAACTCGGATTTGGCAAAACAGAGGCGAACGATAAGGATGTTCCTCAATCGTGCCCTGAAGGGTGAATCAAGCACTAGCTGCAATCGCTATAAAGAGGCACAGAAGGCTCTAAAGAAGAGCATAAGATTGACCAAACGATCATCTTGGAGACGCTTTTGCGAAGAGTCTAACTCTCTTGAGGCAACCTCAAAGCTGAAGCGGATTCTGGTCAAAGAACGTAGCCAGAAACTGGATTATTTACGTTTACAGAATGGGAAGTACACTGAAAGCGATGAAGAAACGGCAAATCATTTGCTTGAAGTACACTTCCCAGGCAGCATCCAAAATCTAATCTCGGGACCAACAGGTGCATACAGCTCTCAACCGAGAGACTGGAATCTGGCGTGCAAAGTAGTATCACTGAAGCGAGTGAAATGTGCATTTAACTCATTCCATAGATACAAGTCTGCAGGTCCGGATGGCATCATCCCTGTGCTAGTAATAGAAGGAATGGATGCCATGGGTCTACATATTCGGAATATATATCGTGCAAGCCTAGCAAACGCTTATATTCCAATTAAATGGCGGGAAGTGAAGGTGTTGTTCATTCCCAAACCAGGAAAACCCACCTACACAGACGCAAAAAGCTTTCGACCGATCAGCCTAACGTCCTTTCTGCTAAAAGGACTAGAAAGACTAGTAGATCGGTTCATAAGGGATACACACATTCCTAAATGGCCACTTCACCATAGGCAACCCGCCTACCAGAAAGGCAAATCCACGGAGACAGCACTCCATGAACTTACAGCAAAAATTGAAAAGGCGATGTCCGGAAAAGAATACGCCTTAGGCGCATTCATGGACATCGAAGGTGCCTTCAATTATGCCTCATTCGCGGCAATTTGTGATGCGGCAAGACAGCATGGAATCGAACCGCTGCTAATCAGTTGGATCCTTCACATGCTAGAGTGGAGAAAAATCCACATATCGGTCGGCGAGAAGTCTATTGAAGCAGGATGTCTCAGGGGCTGCCCACAGGGAGGGGTTCTCTCTCCACTGTTATGGCTCTTGGTAATGGATACGCTGCTGTGGCTCCTGGAGGACAAAAAAGTCTTCGCGCAAGCATTTGCGGACGACCTAGCCGTAATAATTACCGGCAAGATTGCGGACACCGTATGTGACCGCTTGAACGCAACACTACATGTAATCCACAGCTGGTGCCTCCGCAATGGACTCACGGTGAACGCTAGGAAGACTGGACTAGTTATGTTCACTAGGAACGTCAGGTGGGGTAGTTATACGCTACCCACCTTAGCAAGGGCGGAAATCCAGCTGGCACAAACAGTCAAGTACTTAGGAGTACATTTCGACTCCAAGTTAACGTGGAAGCATCATATCCAAGAACAATACCAGAAATCCTGCAGATTGCTCTGGTGCTGTAGGAATGCGATATGTAAGACCTGGGGACTTTCACCTAAACGGATATACTGGATGTATACATCCATAATAAAACCCATTTTGATGTATGCATGCATCGTCTGGTGGCCAAGACTAAACTTTGCTAACAGCAGGAAGCTGCTGACGCAGATTCAAAGACTTAGTTGCCTAAGTATTACTGGAGCAATGAGTACTACGCCGACTGCGGCACTTGAAGCTATCCTAAATTTACCCCCCATTCACTTGGAGGTGAAACGGAAAGCGGCCAACGACGCATATAGGCTCGATACCATTGGGACGTGGAAAGGCGGCCAATCCAACGGGCATGCGTCTATCTGGAAATTCCTTGAAAAACATCCGGTAGCCCTGATGCCGACTGATCATATGGTTTCCAAATTCGTCTTTGAAAAGACATACACTGTCGTAATCACCGAAAGAGAAGAATGGTCGACAAGTGGCCATGAGTCTTTTCAGATTACAGACCTAATAATCTTCACCGACGGGTCAGTCACGGAGGATGGATCGGGTGCAGGCGTGTTCTCGGAGAATCCGATTATAGAAATGGCCCGACCTCTCGGAAAAATGACGACCATATTCCAGGCGGAGATATATGCCATTTCATTGGCAGCAGAAGAATGTCTGCGACAAAAATGGAGGGGTCGCACCATTCGAATCTGTTCCGACAGTCGGGCGGCATTATCAGCACTAAATGGCAACAACATATCAAGCAAGTTGGTGTGGAGTTGTCATCAGGTGCTGCTGAAACTTGGCCGATTGAACGAAACATTCCTGATGTGGGTGCCGGGGCACTCTAACATCGCCGGCAATGAGGGGGCTGACAGACTAGCTCGCCGAGGGTCTGGATCCACAATGGTGGGGCCAGAACCAGCTCTTGGAATCCGACCATCTACTGTCAAGTCTACTCTGAAGGGTGAAATTGCAAGGATTCACGCAACCGAGTGGAAAAATTTGGACTCTTGCCGGCAAGCGAAAATCGTTGTGAAGGAGCCTAGGGCCACCAGAGCGGCATTTTTGTTGTCTCTTAAGAAGTAGGACATGAAGTAGGGCTTTTGACGGGACACGGCCCATAAACTACCATATGGAAAAGATTGGGGTAGTGGTTTCGGCTGTGTGCAGCCAATGTGAGGAGGAGGAGACTGCCCTGCACTTTTTATGCAGCTGCCCGGCATCCTCAGATCTCAGACGAAGACACCTTGGCAAGGTTTTCTTCAATGAAGAATCTGCGCACTCTCTGCCTCTGGAGAATGTTCTCAGATTCGCTAAAGCCTGCGAACACCGTAGGCTGGAAGCCATTGAATAGGCAACTGCGGGGATAGTACAATGGGCCTAATAATGGCCTGAGGGCTCGGAGCTGCGGCTCCTCCCAGTTAACTAAACTGAACTAAACTAACTAACTCCTTATCCTTAATGTCCTTCATTTTCTGTTTTTTAAGTAGTAAAACTATGCTCAAGTTTCATTGTCATTCACTTTTCAAATTACGGCTACTATATTTGAAGGAAAAATCTTACACCGTCGCATTTTTGCTGCACCCAAAGGTCACTCAGAAGTAGAAACAGATTCGCTACCATAAATTTATAGGTGGGAATGAAGTGAGTACATTTCATATATGCTTCGCGGCGTCGTAGGAGCGTGGGGTAAAAACATACGAGATTCCCTAAAATCGCATAATTTATCCAACTTTGATAGTTTCTTTATTCCGGGCCCCCGAGAAAACTCCGTGCCCCCATCTACCAGACTGATTTTATGGCTTCAACTTATTTCAACAAAAACGAAGAAAGCGAAGAGGTAAAATTTAAATATTTTTCGCAACAAATTAGGTTCGCTTACCAAGTAAACTCTAACGGCTCCTCATCAGTTGGGCAATCAACTTTTACAAATAAAATGCCTCGTTCGTTAACAGCACACCGAACTACTTCACTCGAGTTCTCATTGAATTGAATTAAACCTTTAGCATTATCCTCGAGAGGTAGTGATGCGTAACTCAATTCATCTGAAAAAAAAAGAGAATTATAAAAATTCTATATAATTTATGGTTTCTACACATATATTCTATTCAATAGAAAAATGAAAATCAAAATATTATTTGAAACAAAAATTATGTTAAATCGGAGATCGGTAGAAGATTTTGTCGTTCTCTTAAACAAAATATTTTCGGTATACATTTTATCATCATCATCATCAGCAGCGTAACGACCGGTATCCGGTCTAGGCCCCGCTTAATAAGGAACTCCAGGCATCCTGGTTTCCGCCGAGGTCCATCAATTCGATATCCCTACAAGCTGTCTGGCGTCCTGGCCTACACCGTCGTGCCATCTCAAGCAGGGTCTGCCTCGTCTTCTTTTTCTACCACAAATATTGCCCTTATAGACTTTCCGGGCGAATCATCCTCATCCATACGGATTAAATGACCCGCTCACCGCAACCTATTGAGCGGGATTTTATCTACAACCAGACGGTCATGGTATCGCTCATAGATTTCGTCATTATGTAGGGTACGGAATCGTTAATCCTCATGTAGGAAAATTCTTCAGAGGTTTTTTCTCTCGAACGCAGCTAAGAGTTTGCAATTTTTCTTGAAGAACCCAAGTCTCCCAGAAATGCATGAGGACTGAAAAGATCATTCTTCTACAGTAAAAGTTTGACCCTATGGTGAGACATTTCAGGCGGAAAAGTCTTTGTAAGCTGAAATAGGCTCTGTTGACTGCCAACAACTGTGCGCGGATTTCATTGTCGTAGCTGTTATCGGTTGTGATTGTTATTTGACCAGATTTGATGTTGTTGGTTGATTGGTTTTTGGTATTGACGTTGCACACTTTCATTAATATGCAGCCCAAGATCTCACGCCACCTGCTCAATCTGGATGAAGACAGTTTGTACGTCTCGGATGTCGAGATCGTCAGCATAGGCCAGTATTCGGATGGACTTAAAGAGGATCGTGCCCCTCGCATTTACCTCAGCATCATAGATCACTTTCTCCAGGCCCAGGTTAAAGGGGACGCATGATAGGGCAGCCCCTTGCCTTAGACCGGTGTTGATGTCGAATGGTCTCGAGATTGATCCTGGGTTCGCACATTGATCAGGGTCAACCTAGTCATTCTTACAAATTTGGTCGGGATACCGAATTCTCTCATGGCCCTGGCTATGCTATCATAGGCGGTTTTAAAGTCGTTAAAAAGATGGCGTATTTCAACAGTTTTGCAATCGTTTGCCGCTGAGAAATCTGATTTGTTACTGATTTGCCTGGAATAAAGCCTCTTGGTATGGGTCAGTGATATTCTGGACATATGGGGCTATCCGACCTAGCAATATAGCGGAGAATATTTTATAAATGGTACCCAGCAACGTGATACTTCGATAATTGCTAAACTGTGTGATATCTCCCTTTTTCTGCATGAGACAGATAATGCCTCTTTGACAGTCGTCAAGCATTGATTCGCTGCTCCACACTTTGAGCATAAGTTTATGAACCAATTGATGTAATTGGTCGTCTCCACATTTAACCAATTTAGCTGTAATTCCATCGACTTATGATTTTTAACACGATGAATTGCACAGACTGTTTCTTCTATGCTTGGTGGTGGCAGTATTTGTCAGTTGGCGGGACCTCCAACTCGCCGATGTTCTGGTTGTTAAGCAGTTCATCAAAATACCCAACCTATAGCTCTAATATGTCCATTATGTCGGAAATCAGATTTCCCTCTTTGTCTCGGCAGGATGAAGATCGTGGTGTATAAGACTTCATCCTGCTGACTTGGTAAAACTTCCGCGCCTAGTGCGGTTGCTCTCTGCACTTTTCGAGTTTACAGACCCAGGCTTCCTTTTCCATCTGTGAAGTCGCTTTTCCGCTCGATGGAGTTCGTAATACGTTTCCGCGTGCCCGTGTCCTTTGAGAATGCAATATTACTCGGTATGCGGCATTCTTTCGTTCTGTTGCTAACTCACATTTATCGTCGAACCAGCCGTTTTTGCACCTGGGTTCTAGTATGTTTGTGACCGTATCAATGATAACGTTCGTCAGGCGATTGTGAAGATCATTTGTTGATGTTTCATCTCCAGGATCTCTGTTGACTGCGGTTATTGCGTCATCTATTTCGCCTTTATAGGTGTTATGGAGGGCTGTACTGTCGATCACTTCGGTGTTAACTCTCACCTGATTATTAGAAGGGATTCGAGGTGGTGTTTTTATTCCACCCCCTGAACAATGCCAACGAGATAGTGATCCGAGTCAATATTGGCCTCCCTATATATTCTGACAATCATCAAAGCTGATTGATTGATTGAAAGTGGTCCCGTCTGGAGAGGCCCACAGTTTTTTGTAGAACGCTTTTTGCGCAAACCAGGTACTTCCAACAACCATTTTGTGTGACATTGCTAATTGAATAATCCCCAGTCCATTGGTATCCTTGCGTGAGCTATGTTAGCCAACGTATCGCCTAAATACAAGCTCCGCCCCTACTTGGGTGCTAAAATTCCCAAGCATGAATATATCTAAGTATGATTTTGATATCATAGGGTTCATTCTACTGTTTCGTAAAATATATCCTTCTCCAACTTTGCAGTCTCCTCTGTAGAGGCGTGAGTGTTAATGAGGCTTATATTTCTAAATTTGCCTCTCAAGCGAAAAGTGCATTCGCTTATGTTTTCAAAGCCAACAACAAATAAATACAAACATGGGAAAGGCGGATCGGTATCGGATCGGAACTAGAAATTAAATCTTTCACTGCATTAGCCAGGTTTCATAGTTTACATATGTCCACCAACTTTCGTACCAATAGTTGCAATAATTTCAATGATTGTGGATAACAACTAATGGAACCAGCCGCTGTTTCACTTATCATCTTTGTCTACTCCCAAATAATTGAATCTGATTTATAATTAAGTAAAAAAGTTAGAACGAAATAAATGCTCTCAGGTGGTCCCCGATCCAGTTACTAACTACTCCTAATAATGCTTAACCTACATATTCGGACGAGTACCGGCTTTTACTTTCAGTGTGTTATGCACCTATAAAAATTAGTAATTTTTGATTCTGTCTAATAAATTAATTCCAAAAACTAAAAAAATATACATATACATATACATATTTTGGGAGCTAGATTTCATAATGATGCGCTATCCTGAACACTTTTTGGCGAATAAATCACAAAATCATTTCTAAGAATTCCAGTAAAATATGTTATAATATGTAGAGTTCTGGTGGAATACATAAGAATAAAGTTCTAGTGAAATATGACCGACATACTATACTACATATAATAAATGGGCCTCTCCAGACGGGATCACTTTCAACCAAATTGACCACGTGTTGATCGAACGCCGCCACCCCTCAGCCTTGATGAATGTCAGAACATATAAGGGGGGCAATATAGACTCGGATCACTATCTCGTTGGCATGGTGCTCCGAGCTCGAATAACAATACCACCTAAAATCCCCTCTGACAATCAGGTGAGAGTGAACACTGAAGCCATCCACAACACAACCCTCCGCGACACCTATAAGAGGGAAATGGATGCCGCAATAACCGCAGTCAACAGAGGACCTGGAGATGAAGCATCAACTAATGATCTTCACAACCACCTGAAGAACGTTATCATGGATACGGCCACAAATATACTTGGCCCCAGCCGCAAAAGGAGTCGGAACGGCTGGTTTGACGATGAATGTAAGCTCGCAACGGAACGGAAGAATGCCGCATACCGAGTAATGTTGCATTCTCAAAGAACGCGGGCACGCGCAGAGACTTTTCATGAACTCCGTCGAGCGGACAAGCGACTTCACAGACGGAAAAAGGAAGCCTGGGAGAACCAACAAGTCTGTGAACTAAAAAAGTACAGGGAGCAACCGCACCAGGCGCGCAAGTTTTACCAACAAGTCAGCAGGATGAAGCCTTATACACCTCGATGCTCATCCTGCCGAGACAAAGAGGGAAATCTGATTTCCGACAGAATGGGCATATTAGAGCGATGGGTTGAGTACTTTGATGAGCTACTGAACAACCAGAACATCGGCGAGCTGGAGGTCCCGCCAACTGAAGACGACGGACAAATACTGCCACCACCAAGTTTAGGAGAAACAGTCCGTGCAATTCATCGGCTAAAAAATCATAAGTCGCCAGGAGCCGATGGAATTACAGCCGAATTGGTTAAATATGGAGGCGACCAGTTACACCAAGTGGTTCATCAACTTGTGCTCAAGGTATGGGACAGCGAATCAATGCCTGACGATTGGCAACGAGGCATTATCTGTCTCATACATGAAAAGGGAGATATCACACAGTGCAGCAATTATAGAGGTATAACGTTGCTGAGTACCATCTATAAGATATTCTCCACTATCTTGCTAGGCCGGATAGCCCCATACGCCCAGAACATCATTAGCCCATACCAAAGGGGCTTCACTCCAGGCAAATCAGCAACAGATCAGATTTTCTCTCTGCGGCAGGCGATGGAAAAACTGTTGGAATATGGACAACAGTTGCACCATCTGTTCATCGACTTTAAAGCCGCTTATGATAGCATAGCCAGGGTAAAACTGTACACGGCCATGGGAGAATTCGGTATCCCGACGAAATTAATAAGACTGACTAGGCTGACCCTGACCAATGTACAAGGCCAGATAAAAGCAGCAGGATCACTCTCAAGACCATTCGACATCAATAACGGTCTACGACAAGGGGATGCGCTATCATGCGTCCTCTTTAACCTGGCCCTCGAGAAAGTGATCCGTGATGCTGAGGTGAAAGCAAGAGGTACGATCCTCTTCAAGTCCACCCAACTACTGGCCTATGCTGACGATATCGACATCATGGGAAGAACCACCCGAGACGTAAAAACTGCCTTCATCCAGATCGAGCAGGCGGTAATCGGCGCGAGATCTTGGGCTGCACATCAATGAAGGCAAGACAAAATATATGGTGGCAACGTCAGCACCGAAGACGAATCAACCAACAACATCAAACCGCACTGGTCAAACACAAACACGATCAAGAATAAGGATGGGAGAATACAACTTTGAGACCGTTGACAATTTCTCCTATCTAGGGTCGAAAGTCACAACCGATAACAACTACGATGATGAAATCCGCGCACGGTTGTTGTCAGCCAACAGAGCATATTTCAGCTTACAAAGACTGTTCCGTTCGAAACGTCTCACCATAGGGTCAAAGCTCTTACTGTACAAGACTATGATCTTGCCAGTCCTCATGTATTCCTCGGAAACTTGGGTTCTTAGCAAGAAAAATTGCGAACTCTTGGCCGCGTTCGAGAGAAGAATCCTCCGAAGAATTTTTGGCCCCCTACATGAGGATGGACGATTCCGTAGCCTACACAATGACGACTAGGTTTAAACTATAAATTAAAATGAACTTTCAACGTATCTGTACGCAAAATGTTGATCAAATATCGTTACTTCATGTAAATAAAGCTGCTCCTTGCCTATTAATTTTAGGCTTGACTGTAAGTAGCAGGCGCACTGGAGGAGTCCTGGTTTCATAAAGGTGCAGAATTTCTGGAACGAAAAATGCACTAGTATACACGGTTGATTGCACATGGCATAAATCAGGGTATTAATCAGCTGCAGGAATTTCCACCTTTTCTGACTGCGAGATTACCTTATCCCCCCCCCCCCCGCAACCACAAGACCGATTACTTTCTTACGAACCCTCTGCAAGTTTATAACCATCATTATTATATGAAGCGTCAATACACGCCTCGAGGCCGACAAGATTCTGTCCAAGGTGGATCAAAGGGTGGAGGAACTCATTATCGATTTGTTGTAATACAGGCAACTAACGGCTAAAGAAATATCTTTAGATATATAGATGATGCCAAGGCTTTTGACAGCGTACTGCATCCTTGAATAATCGATGTCTTACGTCTATATCGCATGGATCCCAAATTAATAAAGTTTTTGACGACAGTTATGGGAGGGTGACATACCAGTCAGTGAGCTCATCTAAGGGTACCAACACTCAGAGCCCACCCGCATGCGGAGAGGCATCTTCCAGGGAAATTCGTTGAGTCCTCTTTGGTTTTGTATGGCACTGAACCCTTCCCATGGCTACTAAATGATGCTAGAGCGCATAGTTTGAAAATCAAAGATACCCTAATGTAGCCTATGTGCTAAGTGCGAGCTAACACACTTGATGCAATTGCAACAAGTTGTATGCTGGTACTGATGATTACTTAAGGCGTCTGCTGTGAATACATGTTTATTTGGATGGAACTTGGTTTAGACAAGTGAAGAATCCAAGACATCCGGAAAGATTATCACGAGCCGCATACCGGGCATTGCATTCACACCGAATCTATGAGGGTCTCCGTCCAACTCGAGTTGGTAATTTGAAGGACGCTCTAATTTGCGAATTTGCTAGTACTCACGCCGTAGCTCTCAGAAATCGTCCAGCGGCGAATACTGGACTACTATATCTAAATTCCGAAAGCGTCACCTAAAATCTGTAGTAGAACGGATGAACTTGTCCGGTGACATCGGAGTTAAGGGTGTGGTTGATATTGCGGTATACCATCACTGTCAAATCGGCTCACTCTGTACTTATTTTTACAGCAAGGTGCAGACGAGTCCCTTGCATGGGACCCTTTGTAAGGCAAATTGCGGACTGACTCCACTTAACTTGAAGGATAAATCTTTCAAGTCTATGAGTAAGATCTTTCAAGTACGAGGAGCGGATCGATGAATAGAAGCAATCTACGGTAAACAAGTGGATTGATTTTGGCAGTTATTTGTCGATTTGCATGAGGATGGACGATTCCGTCCATACCATGACCGTCCGGTTGTGGACAAAATCCGGCTCAATAGGTTACGGTGGGCGGGTCACTTAATCCGTATGGATGAAGATGATCCCACCCGGAAAGTCTATAAGGGCAATATCTATGGTAGGAAAAGAAGACGAGGCAGACCCTGCCTAAGATGGAGCGATGGCGTGGGTCAGGACGCCAGACAGCTTTTAGGGATATCGAATTGGTGGACCTCGGCGCAAAACCGGGATGTCTGGAGTTCCTTATTAAGGCAGGCCTAGACCGGATACCGGTTGTTGCACCGTTGATGATGATGAATTTTTCTGGAAAAACATGCACCTCCTCTTGGATTAAGGAACCAGAGCGCGAACAAAGCAAGTCTGTGTCACCGCTATCGGAAAGAAAAAGTGCTTTCTACACTTGTGTCGCAAAAAACACACGCGAAGAAGAAATAGTAGAATTTTACAGGATATTACATGATTGAGAGCCGTAGTGAACTGCCTTTCTCCTTCATAAGCTGTTCTTCATCATGGATGGAGAGCCTTCTCTGAAGTTTACCATCAACGTATTTTTTAGAGAGTATTTTTATTGTGGGAATAAAAATGTTGGAAATGGTTATGGCTAATTTGATATAAAAAGGTTTTATTAACCCTCACTCGTTACACTTTCAAATATATTCCTTAAGGATCTTAAAAGCAATGCAAAACCATGCCAATCTCTAAGAACGTCTATATTTGCTCCTAATTTTTCGGCGGAGAATTTCAAAGATGAAGATCCAGTAAATTGCTTTGAATAGTACTTTGCTTCCAAGACTCAACAAGGATATCACAAAGGAAGACATACATTAGCTATATTATTCATGTGTTGATATTCGCATTTTTATAGACAACAATTCCTATTCCTCAAGTGAAGTTAACACATTTGCTTCTTAAAGTTATTATTAGAATATTTAGTGCAAGATTCAATTTTCCCCGCTCTACGTCGAATATACCGAAAATGATCAATTCGGCATAGTTTGGTGCGCGTTGTAAGCAATACGCTTTTAAAAATATTCAACATTAAGGAAACGTTTTGAATTGTGTTGTGCTCTCGCTTTTATAGTGATTTGTCACTTCCCATCCAAAAACAGAATGGATAGCACCGCGTTAGATATGGCGATTTATAAATAAAGTGAGCAACGACTCACTCTAGCGTTGGTCGAATAGTAATCCGAAAAACAATCTATTTTGACGAAACCAGCACCCGGGCGGCTTCTCTTTTAAACCTGCATTGATCGTTAATGAACTTTTGAGGGAGATTCGGATGTTCCATCGCTCTGGAAGCCCATTCGTTATGCAATTCTTATGAATTCAGATTCAGTATAAAAAACGGGTGGGGAGATATTAGCCTGGCTATTTTTAGAAAAAAAAAAAACATCATGGAAAGAGCAAATTTTATTTGCTGGGTTTTGAAAGATTAATCTTTGCCCCAACGAGAATTGCGACGTTTTGTTTTAGAAACCAAGAAGCAATGGAATTTCTTCAAAATTTTCTTCCGTCCTCGAGGGAGATGTTGACACCTCTACGGAGATTACTCGTCTAGTAAAGTATTATTATTATATTGGCTTTCAGGGTATGCATTTTTAAAAGATGGCTTTGTTTCTGTTGCGTAACCCAGTTTATAAATGCATGCATTGCAATAATCCGAATTTTCCATACCTAGCGATAATTCTGCTGGGATCTCTGCTAGCTTATCCATAATACTCTATGCCCACGTTTGCACTAATAAGCATAACTGAAAATCACTACAGGTTAAAACTGATTGCTGAACTCATAAAGATAATTCGCATCTTTTCTACTTTTCTAATACATCCGTACTTTTCGCATCAATTCGATTCGTTTCAAATCACAGACACTTTTCACGCATTTGGTCGTTTTCCCTATAAAAGCCGAAACTTTTCACTAGAACAAGTCACTCACTGGTTTTCGAGCAGAATTACGGTTCGGTTATTGTTAACGTCCATATACCTGGAGCCTAGTTATTCCCGCATGTACTGAAAGATGGAAGCCGGGAAATATGCTGGCTTCGTTCATATCCCGACACCACGAAGCCAGATGATACTATTCTTAATATTCTCTCCAAGCCACCAGGCGTTATTACAATCCATAGCGTACATTGCGCTACGAATACAGACATACGTTTGCAAGTCGAGCGCTCAATCTTCCCAACTTTACGCGAGCCATCTAAACATTTCTCATTTTCCTGAAAATTCTCATTTGCTATTTTCATCGATTGTAAGATGGAATAAGTATGTAACAACACAAATAAAATAAGTGAAGAAATTTCTCCGTGGCTAAACGCGAATTAGCGTTTAAGGTCGGGAAATGAGGATGGGGAGTGCAAGCCCTTTAATAAATACTTTTTTTTCCGGTTGCGCTTTAGTTATAGGACACGTCTTTTGCCATTAATGTGTGTATAATATCTTTTTCTATAAAAACGAAATAACCAATATGAATAATAACCGAAAAGGATTGCTTATAATTTTATAACGTAAAAAAAATAACACGAAAATTTGATCTTAGTGATGCTGACGATGACCGATGCAGATGAAAATATTAAAACAACAAAAATTAACTGTGGATTGTGGTTAAAAGATTATTATTAGAAAAAGCAATTATTAGAAGAAGTTGACCGAGGCGAACAAAAAGCCAATATAGATTATCCCTGCGTGTTGTTTTTGATTAACTTATGTGGGTGTAGTCGTAAATCATCAACTGTTAAGACTTGAGCTCACTTTCCCATCGAACATAAAATTTATTTGGTCAACAAAACCAAATAAAATACATATTTCAAGCCTATCCTGACTTGTTACAAATTGTGTTTCCTTTTTAAGGTTTTGTTTGTAAAACAAAACCTTATTAAAATCGGTTTACTGTCTGTCTGTCTGTCTGTCTGTCTGTCCGTCACACGCATTTTCTCGGAGACGGTTATAGCGATTGACACCAAATTTGGTAGAAAGGTGGGAACTATGAACGCTCACGCATATAGTGAGTTACATCCTCTTACGACGAATTTAAGGAGGGGGTCCCCATACATGCAAAAGGGGGGTGTAAATTTTTTTGTCATCAAATATAGTCATGTGGGGCATCAAATTAAAGGTTAGTACTTTTCGAAGCCGGTATTAGTTTTGACTTTTGCTGAAAAGGTGGGGAGTGCGGGGGGTTGAAAGTGGTCATTTTTTTAACGAACCCATTCTCAGGAACTACCCAACCGAAAAATCTGGAAAAAATCAGGTGCCTAGGCTCCGAAATACCCTCAATATCGATACCTGTTCAAATAAAGTTAATAAAAGTATATTAAAATAATTTTTAGTAATTGGCAGGAAGACCCCTCTTAAGTTCACCCTAGAACCACCAAATTTTGCAGCAATGTAGGCTACAGTATAGATCATGATCCTGCCAAATTTGGTGAAAATCGCACTATTACTAACAAAGTTATACTAGGTCAAATCTGCGCTCCTCTGCTAATTCAGGACTATGAATGTCAATATCACTTGAAAGTGGCTATTTTCACATAATATATGCATATTTTACGTGCTACATGCCAATGGGACAAATGCACACCCAAATCTCTTTATAAAAGAAATACACAAAACCTTTCATACCTGAAGCGTCTAGCTTCCGGTTTCCCGACTTGTTTTTGTTTGAGGTTGACTATAGGAAATATCACCCTTTTGCGTGAAATACGGCGACCAGTGAAAATTGGCCAATCACAATACATGCCGTACGCAGTAGTAAGCAGTAAGCATTGACTAACAGTGCGGTCAGAAATCAGATGATGGTCCAATATCTCTCTGACAGGACCACACATTCTGCACTATTCAGTCGCTACCAGCTCTTTCATCCCGGGTGGCAACCACGCCATCCTGAATAGCAAACATAAAACCCTCTGTCTGAGTAAAGAGCTCTCAGAACCAATTCACACGGTTACTGTTCAGTTACTGTAGAATTAATAGATAGAAAAATAGATTGGATTACGCATCCGGAATTTGGACAAAGGCAAGTGCTATAGGCTGTCATTTGAAGATGACGAAAATGGGGAAAAGCTCAAAAATCACTTTACGAGGATTTAAATGTTAATTTCTCGTTTAGTACTTACAAAATAATGAAAAGGAACCTGATTTGTGATCTTGAGATCTGAGGTTGTCAGCGTCTGAGGGCAAGTATATAGGCTGTGATTTGAAGATGACGAAAATGGGGGAAAAGCTGAAAAACCACTTTTCGAGGATTTAAACGCTAATTTCTCGTTTAGTACTTACAAAATAATGAAAAGGAACCTGATTTGTGATCTTGAGATCTGAGGGTATCAGTGTCTGAGGGCAAGTATATAGGCTGTCATTTGAAGATGACGAAAATGGGGGAAAAGCTGAAAAATCACTTTTCGTGGATTTAAACGTTAATTTCTCGCTTAGTACTTACAAAATAATGAAAAGGAACCTGATTTGTGATCTTGAGATCTGAGGGTATCAGTGTCTGAGGGCAAGTATATAGGCTGTGATTTGATGATGACGAAAATGAGGGAAAAGCTGAAAAATCACTTTTCGAGGATTTAAACGTTAATTTCTCGCTTAGTACTTACAAAATAATGAAAAGGAACCTGATTTGTGATCTTGAAATCTGAGGGCATCAGCGTCTGAGGGAAAGTGTATAGGCTGTGATTTGATGATGACGAAAATGAGGGAAAAGCTGAAAAATCACTTTTCGAGGATTTAAACGTTAATTTCACGCTGAGTACTTACAAAATAATGAAAAGGAACCTGATTTGTGATCTTGAGATCTGAGGGTATCAGCGTCTGAGGGCAAGTATATAGGCTGTGATTTGATGATGACGAAAATGAGGGAAAAGCTGAAAAATCACTTTTCGAGGATTTAAATGTTAATTTCTCGTTTAGTACTTACAAAATAATGAAAAGGAACCTGATTTGTGATCTTGAGATCTGAGGGTATCAGTGTCTGAGGGCAAGTGTATAGCCTGTCATTTGAAGATGACGAAAATGGGGGAAAAGCTGAAAAATCACTTTTCGAGGATTTAAACGGTAATTTCTCACTTAGTACTTACAAGATAATGAAAAGGAACCTGATTTGTGATCTTGAGATCTGAGGGCATTAGCGTCTGAGGGCAAGTGTATAGGCTGTCATTTGAAGATGACGAAAATGGGGGAAAAGCTGAAAAATCCCTTTTCGAGGATTTAAATGTTAATTTCTCGTTTAGTACTTACAAAATAATGAAAAGGAACCTGGTTTGTGATCTTGAGATCTGAGGGTATCAGCGTCTGAGGGCAAGTATATAGGCTGTCATTTGAAGATGACGAAAATGGGGGAAAAGCTGAAAAATCACTTTTCGTGGATTTAAACGTTAATTTCTCGCTTAGTACTTACAAAATAATGAAAAGGAACCTGATTTGTGATCTTGAGATCTGAGGGTATCAGTGTCTGAGGGCAAGTATATAGGCTGTGATTTGATGATGACGAAAATGAGGGAAAAGCTGAAAAATCACTTTTCGAGGATTTAAACGTTAATTTCACGCTGAGTACTTACAAAATAATGAAAAGGAACCTGATTTGTGATCTTGAGATCTGAGGGTATCAGCGTCTGAGGGCAAGTGTATAGCCTGTCATTTGAAGATGACGAAAATGGGGGAAAAGCTGAAAAATCCCTTTTCGAGGATTTAAACGTTAATTTCTCGCTTAGTACTTACAAAATAATGAAAAGGAACCTGATTTGTGATCTTGAGATCTGAGGGTATCAGTGTCTGAGGGCAAGTATATAGGCTGTGATTTGATGATGACGAAAATGAGGGAAAAGCTGAAAAATCACTTTTCGAGGATTTAAACGTTAATTTCACGCTGAGTACTTACAAAATAATGAAAAGGAACCTGATTTGTGATCTTGAGATCTGAGGGTATCAGCGTCTGAGGGCAAGTGTATAGGCTGTCATTTGAAGATGACGAAAATGGGGTAAAAGCTGAAAAATCACTTTTCGAGGATTTAAATGCTAATTTCTTGCTTAGTACTTACAAAATAATGAAAAGGAACCTGATTTGTGATCTTGAGATCTGAGGGTATCAGCGTCTCAGGGCAAGTGTATAGGCTGTGATTTGAAGTCCCTACCCGCAAGACATTTTCTAGATCGGTCTTTGCCCAAGCCAATATTCCCAATACATATGCCAGTGTAGTGAATATATTCACTGCGCTTATTTTATTCTTCCCCGAAAGATATGATTTTTTAAAACCAGCTTCGCAAGTCGTAGGAATTCGGACAGCGGATCATCCTTCAAATCATCAACTCGAGCATGGGTTGGTCATAGACCAAATTCTATTCGAATATGACAGCTGAACATGTCAACTATATGCAATAGACTTGGTTATCGGTTATCGGTAACAGCAGACTACTTGATGTCATCCAGGTACATCAAATATGTCAGCTCGCACCTCTAACATCAGTCAGTAGCCATAGCAGATGCCTCTCGTATATGGGGGCTCTAAACTCCACTGGCAAGATGATGTGGCACCTTCCATGACTGTCACCAGCAACTATGTGAGTTTGCGATCAAAGCGACACACACGTATGAAATCGATTAGCCAGGTATGCGAGACACTGTCAAAAGCCTTCGCGTAATCGATATATCAAGAAGAGAGATTTTTTCGGCTTCTAGTTGTCTGTCCTACAGCTACCAAGTCGATAATGAGTTGTTCTTTACACGAAGTGCGCATTGACACCAAAAATGGACGTTAAGCATTTGTAGAGGGTCGGTAAGCAAATAATCGGTCTTGTGTCTGCAGGGTTGTACACCATATCTTTTTTAGAGATAGGGTAATCCTCATAGTGAGGAAGGGTGGAAATTCATCTGTCTCCACTGCCTGTGTATATGGTCAATTTTTTTGTACCAAAAATTTTACACCCTATCAAGACCTCTCCAGCTCTTCGGTAGCGTCCGCAAAATACATACACGAGATAGTAGCACGGCGGATAGCTTAGGTGGCAATTCACTCAAAATGCTGGGCTGGTAGCCTCTAAAATCCACCCCAATATGTTCTTGTGCTTCCGTTGTCTTGGACGCTTAACTGGGATGCATTTTATCCTTAATCCGTCTACTGGCATTGCTAGTGTTAGTTTGAGTTCGCCTGACAATGTGCTGCCTTAATGAGTCGCGGCGGTGTTCCAGACAAATTTTCCATGCTGGATCTTTTTAGTTACTGAAACTAATAACACGACAACCGTGCAATCTGACAACCGATTCTTGGTCACCAGTTTCCACGATCACCGCAAGTCCCTGATGACTGCCGAGATTGTGCAGCTGCAAGTAATGGAGAGGTACTTCCCTGCAATTTGCTGCCCAGTCCTATGCACGTGTTGTCTTGGAATTGTATTATGTTTTCTCCGAATATTTAAGTTACCTTTTACAGTTGAAAATCAATATGGGAGTATTATTAAGGTTTTGTGTAAACACAAAACCTTTTTAAAATCGGTTTACTGTCTGTCTGTCTGTCCGTCTGTCTGTCTGTCTGTCTGTCCGTCACACACATTTTTCTCGGAGACGGTTGCAGCGATTGGCACCAAATTTGGTGGAAAGCTGGAAACTGTGAACGCTCACGCATACAGTGAATTACATCCTTTTACGTCGAATTTAAGGGGGGTCCCCATACATGCAAAAGAGGGGTGTAAATTTTTTTTTCATCAAATATAGTCATGTGGGGTATCAAATTAAAGGTCTCGGTTAGTACTTTTCGAAAACGGTCTTAGTTTTGACATTTGTTGAAAAGGTGGGGAGGGCGGGGGGTTGAAAGTGACCATTCCTTTACGGGGGCCATTCTCAGAAACTACCAAACCGAAAAATCTGAAAAAAATCAAGAGGCTGCCACTATATGGTGCCTGGGCTCCGAAATACCTTCCATACTGATATCTGCACAAATAAAGTTAATAATGGTATATTACTATAATTTTTAGTAATTCGCTGCAAGACCCCCTTAAGTTCATGCTAGGACCACGAAATTTCGCAGCGATATAGGATATAATATAGAGGATGATCTTACCAAGTTTGGTGGAAATCGCACTATTACTAACAAAATTATAATACGTCAAAGTTGTCGCTTCTTTGCAAATTCAAGACTATGAATGTCAATATCATCCGAAAGTGGATATTCTCACATAATATATGCATATATTACGTGCTACGTACTAAGAAATACACAAAACCTTTCGTACCTGAAGCGTCCAGCTTCCGGTTTCCCGACTTGTATTATATATAATATTGTACTCTGGAGCACAGTACATCTAACAAGTAGTATTCACCCACAATGGACCGGATTTGCGAATATATTGGGCAAGTTTATCCGTACACATCATAGGCATTAAACTACAGGTAGATACTGCCAGATGTTGAGGACCTTTGATGTATATGTTCCCCAATACATTTGCAAGTTCGGTTAATTGAGGGTGGGTACTGCCTATTAGATATACTGTGTTCTGGGGATTCAATTTTATAATGCAATATCTGCAGCACGTATGTGGGTCAATATTACGATAAGTACTGCATATTAAAATTTAAACTTGTGAATTTCAATCTTTTAACTGAAGGAAAATATAGAAAATATGTTGCATGATTTTCCATGTCTTTCTTCTCGCACCGGCGGGATGATAGCTGTTAAACATTACGCCATTTTCCATGTTTTTGAAAATCAGAGTCACACATATGTAACAATTAATCGATTTGTCTATAAGAAACTTGAACTGGATCTTGTCGGCATCGAGGCTAAATACGACGATTCGGAATCCCTAAGATTGCCAAAAGCTCAGGATGGCAGTAACAGAGCAAAGTTGGTCTAGGGTGCATTTTCATATCGGTGTCGGAATGTTTTAATAGAAAAGGGATCAAAACCCAACATAGCAGTATAAATAAAGGATACAGCTCCTTTAAAAATAAGAGGCAAAGGCAAGTTATTAATTTAAAAAGAAAATGGAAATAATTATTTAATTTGGGCGGGGAGAGAGGTTTGGGCGAAGGAGAGAGAGCCGCACAAATTGCTGTTTCCTTAGGATTGAAGGCATGTGCTATCAGACAGATAAAAAGCAATGCGGACCATATTAAAGCGGGAATTTCTTCACCAGAAAGTACCATAATAAGAAAATACCGACCCTTCCTATTAGACAAGACAGAAAAAATGCGGTATGCCTGGATTCTCGACATGAACCAGAGAAATACACCAATTTCAACTGCAGTCATCCAAGAAAAGGTGAAGATTTTTTTCAATATCATCAGAGGATGGTTCGGCTAGTCCAAATCAAGATCTGATCTGCATAATTTAAAATTGACTGGAGAAGCAGCTAGTGTTGATTATAAAGAAGCGAAAAAAATTCCTGATATGCTTAAAAGTATTATTGATGAAGGTGTTTACGTCGATAAGACAGGACTTTACTGGAAACGTTCACCATCAAGTACATTTATTTCCAAGGAAGAAGCTACAACACCAGGCTTTAAAGTCTCAAAAGACAGGCTTACACTCAAACTAAAGCCTCTACTAGTGTACCATTCGGAAAATCCAAGGGCCTTAAAAAGTATTTCGAAAACCACGCTGCCAATTATTTGGAGACATAATAAAAAGGCCTGGGTAACTTCGGCGGTATTCACTGAATGGTTTAGAAATAAATTTTCTCCAGGAGTCAAAGAATACTGTAGGAAGAACAACTTATCGTACAAAGTTTTGCTATTAGTTGATAATGCTCCTGGACATCCTGCAACTCTCAACTAAAGTGATGAAAATGTGAAAGTGGTCTTCCTACTGCCAAATACCAGTTCCTTGCTGCAACCCATGGACAAAAGAGTAATTGCTACCTTTAAAGCGTGCTTCAAACTTTCAGGAAGTTAGTGAAACGTTTAGACGATATAATAGAATTGGATAAAGATAAGCAATTATCAATCAAAGAAATCTGGAACAATTTTGATATTCTCAAGGCTGTTGAAAATATCGAAGCTATTTGGAAAGAGGTAACTAATGGCACAATGAACAAGGCGTGGCGTAAAATCTGGCCAGAAACGGTTGAGTCTCCTTCTGGCATTGATATAGACAACTATAGGCTTTGACGAAATCGATGAAGAGGATACATTTGATGTAATTAATACTCCTGAAGTGCCACAATTTATGAATATTGTAACAGATAACACAGAATTGGTTCAGTAAAATTTAGACGAGGGAGAAAAAAAGTTTCCAACTAAAAAATCCAAATTTTTAGAACACATTGAGAAGGCATTGGAGTATTTGGAGGATGATCGAGACAATGAAAGAAGGCAGAATATGTGCACTACTGTATTTATGTGAATAAATCCTGCTATTAAATCATTCGAAGCGTGTCTTTTAATCTTTGTGTGAAACATAATCGGTGAAATGATTTAGACAAAGGTTAATCGTATCTCCGGCTCGTGAAAATACCATTTATCCAAGCCGTTAGTGTGCTCAATTAGAAATTCAAGAAAGAAAATTTCGAATACTGTCGTTGGCACTTTTCAAGAAAACAACTTTAAGAGAGAGAGAGGAAAAAAACAAATTTTATTTTTTAATGCCGAATAGTGAGTCTTTATTCCTCACATCTCAGTATTTCGAGGACCAGTTGTCCTCTTCCTCAGTGAGTTCTTGTCAAAAGCGGTATATGAGGAATAACAACTCACTATTCGGCATTAAAAAATAAAATTTGCCTTTTTTTTCGTTATAAAATAAGCCGGAAAAACAACACACACAACCAAAACAAAAAACTTTAAGAGAATTCGAGCAACCAAGAATAGAAAAGGCATTCATAAAATGGTTTATAAAATAACGGTCAAGAAATTTACTAGTAGGTGGAGATATGATAAAAGCCGAAACTAAAAAGTTAAATTCTCGTTTCAGAACGATCTCTGGTGAATAACGCCAGTGGCCTAATCGTAAAAAGAGATATTATACAAACCAAGTCACTTGAAAATGACTAGCGAAAGTCTCTCTGCAAACAAAGAATCAGTAAATCCTATTTGAAACAATTGACGATTTTAGTTTCTTCGCTAGTATTATTTATTTTATTCGCATATACCGATATTCCGGGAACCACTTTCTGTATTTGAATATAATAAATAAAACCAGAGAAAAAACAAAAATCGTCTAATTGTTTCAAATAATTGAATCGTTAGAAACATCGCAAGATTACACTTAGGTCAGTAAATCAATCTATAACACCATTTTTAAAAAAAGGTTGGTGGCGATTTTGAATTTACCGTACCGTCCAAATCTTCCATAACGATGAAACTGCTTCAGTTTGGAAATTACTGCCAAGACTTCTCCAAGAGTGAACTAGGTTGAAACGCTCCTTAAAAGTCGTGGTTTACCGGCCTTTTGTAGAATACTCCAGTGTGTGAATTGCGAATGGATACTAACGATATTTAAGTCATGTTTTTGCGATCAAATGTGAAATATTTTCTTACAACCTTAATTAGGGGAAACGTTAAAGAAACTATCGATGAAGGATTCTATATGAAACTCGTATCCAGCTTGGGAGAACAAAACAATACAAAGTGATGGAATAAAATTTTGTGATTTAATTATACGAAAGAGGTGAAGAGTGCAAGCACCCATTGCAACTATGGTGAATTGGTTCCACATTATCGATCCAACAGGAATATACTTCGTTTTTTATACATTTTTTAGTTTCTTCATGTCTTAAAAATAGGCTGGAACAGTGGAACCTGAAAGAAGCAGAAACTGATTCTAAAAATATGGATGACTATCAAATATTATCAGGTAAAACATCTAATGGCAGTTCATACAAAGAAGCATCGAAGATCCTAGAAAGCGAGAGCAATTTTCAACAAAGCGCTAGAATGTAGTTGTGCAGGATATAGTGAAATAGCTATTTGAAATATACGATGAAAGTTGTAATTTTATAATCTGGAAAGCCTGTTTTTCAAGCAATACCCACAGAAATAGTGTACCACTTTATTACGAGAAAGTTGTTATAATGCGAAAGAGTACCACTTACATTGAAATAATAAAACTTGTTGTTTCTTTTTCGTTGGTGTGGGTATTTATTCTTGCAAATACCGATATTTCGGGAACCACTTGTTCCCTTCATCAGTGCAAAACAAGTGGTTCCCGAAATATCGGTATTTGCAAGAATAAATACCCACACCAACGAAAAAGAAACAACAAGTTTTATTATTTCA
The DNA here is from genome assembly GCF_905115235.1 of Hermetia illucens. Taxonomy (NCBI): domain Eukaryota; kingdom Metazoa; phylum Arthropoda; class Insecta; order Diptera; family Stratiomyidae; genus Hermetia; species Hermetia illucens. The sequence continues at coordinate 263,224 of NC_051849.1, read as the reverse complement.
ATTAATTAATCGTTGGAAACACCGCATAATTTCACTCTGACCACTTACATATTTTCCTCGTTTTCTCTATAGACATTCTGCAATATCTCCCTCAAAAAAAAATTTAAAATAACGAACACATCCAAAATAGCAAGCAATCCCTGTTTTTTTGTTCGTTATTTCGACAGGCTACTGTAGTTTCATACAAAAAACTACCATGATCATAATTTTGAATTGTAAGTCATCCATATTATGTAAATATCTTTTGCTCCATTTGACTTCTCCGTACGGTTGGATAACATTTTGATGATATTTATGTTTAATGTCGAAAAACAGTTGCAAATATCTATTTTATAGTCATCCGTAATATACCAAATCTGATCATAATAGTAAGAAAGTAAAGGATTAAGATCAGGGAAATTCTATAGAAAACTCTTAAAAATTAGTTTCAGTAGATGCCGTGAGTTTGTTAACCACTATTTCTCGATCTATTTGTTTTGCTCGATCTCTCTGTATCATAAAATATGAAAGTCTCCTTTTCATCATAACTCTTTTTATTTGTCACAAAAGCTTTCAGAACATACAAACTCTAACTAATACATATTTACATTTGAATGCGACTACTTAGTGCTATCTTCATCTCATTCGCTTCATTTTTCTGTCCATTTTTCGTTGTTTTTTCTCATCGATTTCAGGCTGTTCGTCTTTTTGTGATAACCAAGGCTTAATCACCGATCCCCATAGCATCCAGAACGCCCGCAAAGGGACAAGCAGCAACAGAAGCCAAAAGTAATTTGACAATAATGTAAGCAGAGTTGTGCCTGATGCTAAAATTATTAAATCCTTGACGTGTCTGCGAAATACATAAAAGATTACTAAATATTTCTTAAAGTAAGATTAAATTAAAACTTACTCTGCTATACCACCTTCCATATTCAAATCTGTTCCTGAATCTAAAATTGCTCCAGTCTCTGATATTTTAGCTTTGCACATGAATGCCATGAATTGGTAACTACCAAAAAGGAGTGCTATGGCGAGGACCGTCATCACCTAAAATTGAAGCCTATGTTATTATAATGGGAAAATCAATAGCGAGTTAGCTTAGCGCTAAAACTTTTACAGCTCTTTCATTTAGTCACAATTTTGTCCATCTTAGTTTAGTTTGTAATGGTTCTTCAGTACTATCAATTCAATTTTTTTCGTGACTTAGCTATAAGTTCATACATATTCTTTCGTTAAGTAGATGTCTCATCACAATATTTATCAAGAGTCAGACTCTGACATTGGGACAAGCCTAGTGTTCTACTGCACATGAGCCATTGAAGGTACCTAAGCCTCGCGGCCAAACCCCCCTCCCTTACGGGACGGCTTATTCTTTAACGTAGGATTAATCCTACGGTCCTCTTAAGACGCGGATTGAATTTGTGACCACAATCAGAGCCCCGCTGCGACAAGCAACAACGGTACCAGTCTATGTCAATTTGCATGGCTTTGGCATTCATACTGGTGGATGCAAGTATCATCTAAAACTCTACCGAACTATGGAGTACGGCACCCGTGTTGATACGCAACACCACGTCGAGGCCCGAAGGTCCCTTCTCGCTTGAGCATAAACCACAACCCCCATGAAGCTCCCACAAGGGGGCCAACCGCAACTAACCGAGCTGTACTCAAATACTACAGAAACCTGAAGTATAGGAGTCCAGGGGCTACCCCGGTTCCCATGGTACCAGTATACCCCCGGTAAGGTTTCGTGACCGAAGCCACTTCAGATGAGCCCCCGTGCAGACTCGGGTCTGATCGCCCTCCTCGGGTACGTGGAGTCGGAACTCCCCATCGGGTTAACTGGAATCAGCCCGAGGCGGAGAACCGAAACGGAACCTTTTAGCCAGCTAACTACCGCCCTGCGGGATGACATTGGGACAGTTTCAAACTAGAGAAAGAAAGAAATCCGCCTGGTCCTCGACAGAAGAGACGGCCTTGGAGAGACCGGATTGTCTACTAAGAGAGGCCGTTCTCAGATTAAAGACACCTCCACCATCTCGTCACACGCAACCGGCGCTCCATACCTCTGGGGAACTCGAAATTTGTACCCACGTTCTGATGGGAACTGGCGCCGCTATAGCTACTATACGAGGGCCCTATAAGGTCCTCGAGTGTTGAGATGACTCGTCCAGTCTGGGTGACGTGGGTGACAAGTCCCAGAGAAACTCCTTGGATAGGCTGAAGCCTTTCTTCTAGAAAGCAGGCGGCACAGGAAGGAAGCGAGTCCGCCGCATTCGTTTTAACATCCAATAGTAGCCTCGCCGCGGGTTCTCTCGCCGAAGCCGCTAGATTTCAGTTGGGGTCGGAGTGCTGTGGCGGAGCGAAAACGCGACCGGTTAAAAAGAGCGGGACTTCTTCACACGGAGTAATCGCATTAGTGGCGAGGAATTGCAGTGCTCGTATTGATTAACATTAATGTGATATAATAAATGGGTCAGATGAATAATTATTTATTGTAAAAAACGTAAACCAACAACCGCTTTGAAATTTAAGTACCGTCAATTTGGGTTTCGAGCATTTTTAGCAAGGAAACATAAATCAACTTGACTTCAGATGGCTTGATGTCCGTCAGGTGTTTTGAAATCAAAAGTATGCTTCAACTGAAATTTAGGCATGGTTTGACCGTAATTGCATGGATATCGATAAAGGGCGAGTATAAACGGTAAACGCTCGATTTTAAACACAGAACAGATGTGAGCAATTACTTCAGTGAAAATCCATTTGCAGTGTTTCTATGCAGTTTCCACCAATTTATTCTTTTTTAGAGAATTATCTCAGGACCATGCTTTTCAAACTGGTGTACAATATCAGATAAAGTGTCTATAAAATTACGACCAATATTTACAATGCAATACTAACATTTTGTATGAATATGATAAACGAATGATATTCCGCACACCGCTTGCCTTCTTGGAAAAGGGCGCTCTTAAATAACCTATTGCGACCACGACACTTTCTAACTTAAATCAGAATAAAAATATTTTTTGATACCTTAAGGAGGAAGCCCTTCCGAAACTTTGAATTTCTATATTTTTCTTTTTTTTGCTTTAAAAATCTTTTAGATCCTAAAGAACATATTTGCATTGTTTCGGTCTCAATAGAAAGTCCAAAAATCCCTGGAAAGTCAATGAAATGATGAGCGTCCGGAATACCAAATTACAAGAACGAAAAAATTACTGATGTCACATACTGTATGCATGGGATTTCACACAAACAATTACGTTTTATTCTATACAGCACATCTGAGGATGTTTCGGGCAGCAGACAGTAAAACAGAAAATGTAAAAAATTCAACGGAACTTCTCAGGCAAGAGCAAAGTGACCAGTGGAATATTCACAAGAGGTATCCAATATGAGGAGGGTAATCTCTACAAAATCTATGAGCGATACCATGACCGTCCGGTTGTGGACAAAATCCGGCTCAATAGGTTACGGTGGACGGGTCACTTAATCCGTATGGATGAGGGTGATCCTACCCGGAAAGTTTATAAGGGCAATATCTATGGTAGAAAAAGAAGACGAGGCAGACCCTGCCTAAGATGGAGCGATGGCGTAGGCCAGGACGCCAGACAGCTTTTACGGATATCGAATTGGTGGACCTCGGCGCAAAACCGGGATGTCTGGAGTTCCTTATTAAGGCGGATACCGGTTGATGCGCCGTTGATGATGATGATGAATCTCTACAATATTTTTTGGGGAAGTCATGGCATTAACGCACATAATACTAGCAGAAAAGGATCCTGTAAATCCCCAACTTGGATAATGAAACCACTTTTGTCAAAGTGGCCACTGCATATTGGGCCCAATCCAAGCAGTAGGGGTCAAATGATACCACGCTCTCGGACCATAGGTCCATTGATTCCGTAAGGGACTTCATTTTGGAATCCGCGGAACACAAACTTTATCTTTTCTAAATTAGCAATGAAAACCCGAATCTTGATCCCTTGGAAGTGCATCAAATCCATTAACGAAATGAAGAAAAACAACCCAGATTATTACCATGACATGGCAGAAATTGTCAGTACAGTGCAAGCTCAAAAGGCAAAGAACGAGAGCCCCCATGATGGAACTTAGATTTGCCGAAACAGAAGGGCAAAACCACCTCAGCAAAGCTCTGTAGTCTCCAGTGGATCCGGAGAATAGATTCGGTATAAAGAAGTTTAAGGTAACACCGTTGCAAGTATTCTGAAGCGCGAAGTAAGGGAGCACAGCATTGCCTCTAAAACAGCGCTAGAAAACGTTTTAAGAATGGAACGCGATACGCGCAACGCAATGTACGAAACCGCGAAAAATATTTCCCGTCATAAAAGCCAAGGAATTTGGACTCTGCAAATGGTGGTGTGGAGCAATACGCAATTTGTTGTCGGAAGGAAGTGGATCGAAAAAATAGGGAAAAGTTTTCCCTCTTACTATGCTCCCACATTTTGCTGTGGCAAAGTGAACGAAACGCATATGCGAGGTGATGCACCCTGCCATCACGCCAAATCTTGCCTTAATTTGTTAAATACTACAATATCCCGATTATTCTTTGGTCTGGCAATTCTCTCGATCTTAACCCGGTAGAAAATGTTTCGAGCCTATTGAAATCGAAAATGTACTCCTCTCCTAATCTCACTATAGACGTGGTCAAAGCAAAAATTGTCGATTTCTGGTAAAATAATGACGTTTTCAAGGATATGATTAACCGCTGCTATTAAATCATACCAAACAGAATAGGGGCTGTTATTAGTGTGAAGGGTGGTGCCAAAAAATATTTACATATATGTAAGAATTTATTTGCTTGTGTCGTTAACAAAAAATGAAAGAAAGAACTGAATTTTGGTAAAAATGTTAATGGAGACATTTCATTTGATACCCCACATGGCCATATTCTGTGAAAAAAAATTTGCACCCTCCATTCACGCCCTCCCTTAAACTTAACATAAAATGGCGCCACTTACTATTATGCAAAAGGGAACAACAGGCCACATGCTCTTATTTCCGCGACAATTGGTCTAGCCGTTTCCGAATAAATCGGGTGTGACAGACAGACAAACATCGAATCGATTCTAATAAAAATGATTATTTTAAGCGACTCTGTAATGAGGCAGATTCTGGCCCTTGGGGCTGTGCGTACAACTCGGTTATGTCGACAGTAAAAGGTAAAAAGTCTCCTTCTATTATGTGCCCCAGATTGCTGCGAGAGATCCTTTCGGCACTGTTTTCTCAACCTCCGGAAACTACATTTCATACGATCTCAGTAAGTCCCGCAGATATCACCCCAGAAAAGGCAGACGAAGTTCTGGGAGCAGTAAAACGAGTCCGGGATAACGCAATCCCCGGTATTTGATCGAATCCCCAAGAAGGCGCTGAAACGGGTGCCATTTCCACCGCGGAAGTTACTTTACGATTCGGATGAAGGGTCGGAGACATACGATATAACGGCAGGAATTTCGCAGGGGTCTGTTCTGGACCTTCTCCTGCGGAGTATAATGTATGATGGTGTTCTATGGCTCCTAGTATATAAGCAGACTGTTGTCATGGGATTCGCAGATGACGATTTCTTCATTTGCTCAAGATTCGAACGCCCAAGGAGAAACCTCGAGAATGAGCTGAGGCTATATGGTGATATCGGATACCGCGTGGAATGCAGTGGCTGGAATGGCGAAACGAATGCATCAACAGCTAAAAGAAGCAGAAGCTGAACAGGGACATAGAAGCCCAGCTAATGCAACTAACACCACATAAAGCTGAAACAGTTATTCCATAAACGAAACGAAATGACAATTAGTTAGGCCCCTACCTTTCGGAAACATCCTCAGATTTACGAAAGTCTGAATTGACGTTACGGAAGACCTAAGTACTCGGAGCTGCGGCCCCTCCAGCTCTTTAATATAATCAAATATTTTGTTCCGTAAGGGGTTATTCTAGTGCTAAACACATAAAACACTATAAAGGCTATCGACTTGAAATTTTATATGCTTCATGGGAATCGCCCGGAGTAGTAACCCGCTTTTTAGTTTTGATAAAAATCTGATGCATGCAACTAAATTTGGCCATAAACTTTGATTTTTGGAAATTTGGCAAGCTTATTGGAAAAGTGCACGCAAAATCAGTCATGTCAGATGTTTAATTGTTGGGACCTGTCGGATGCCAGCCGATTCAGCTGTGAAAGAGAACATGAGTTAAAGCAGAGGGGCCAGCGTCAGGTAGGACCACGGGGTGGACTAACAGTCTCAGTAGTGTAGACAGTTTTTTTTTTTTTGGGAGTAGGGTAGGTGAATGCGTTTACGCATAGAGTGTTGGACTCCCGCAACAGCACGCTGGCGGACTACCAACTAAACACCTCCCTGTCATCAGAGAACTAGCCTGGAACCGTTTGACACATTACTTCGGGCTAGCCCTCCCGCTCTCCCGGCTTTGAGAGAGTCAGGGAATTCCTTTCACCAACGGGAGGGGAGGGGAGGAAGGGAGTTGTTAGTTCAGGGAACCCCTTACCGTCCGATCCCTCTGCCGGTCGAGTTCAATCTTCTTCGTAGTAAGAAGAGCCCGAACATAATTCGCAATACGATTCCAGCTGCCAGCACCCTTCAGCATCTCTCTGACAATGTTGTCGGAGAGAGCTCCCCTGTGTCTGCATAAAGCTGCTGGCGGAGGCCGTCCCACCTCTCGCAAGAGAGCGTGTTCAGCGTCATCCACCACTCTATTGCAGAACGCACAATCAGGAGATCGCGCCTTCCCAACCCTGTGCAGGTAAGACTGAAAACCTCCATGCCCACTTAGAAGTTGGGTAAGGAAGTAATCAATCTCACCGTGCTTTCTGTTCAACCATGGGTCTAATTTTTCGATGAGCCGCGCAGTCCACTTGCCCCTTGGCTCATTTTGCCATGAAAGTTGCCACTCGTTAAGGGTGCATTGACGTTCTTCACGGACAACCACTTCTCTTAAGTTTTCGCCCTTACGGCGATAGATAGCTTTGCGCTCCTTGGCAAGGAAGCCAACGGGGATCACTCCCGCAATCACCATCACAGCCGGTTCGGAGACGGTGCGATAAGCAGACGCCACTCGCAAAGCTCCTCGCCTCTGCACTTGAGCGAGGCGTTTACGATGCACCTCCTTGTCAAGGGTATCAGCCCATACCTCCGCACCATAGAGAAGGACGGACTGCGTTGCTCCCATGAGGAGACGTCTCCTAGTTGATATAGGACTGCCGACATTCGCCATTAGCCGACTCAAGGCCGCGACTCCTGCTGCAGCCCTGTCCGCGGCTGCTTTGATTTGCTCGAAGAAGCTCATCTTCGAGTCGAGCATTAAACCAAGGTATTTAATCGCTGGTTTTGACTGTATAGTCAACTCGCCGATCGATATGGGACGCAAGGTCGGGATTCTCCTTCTAGTCAGAATGACTACTTCGGTTTTTTCCAACGCAAGGTTGAAACCATGAGCAGTCATCCATCCGCTTACCCGTCGCATCAATATGCCAAGTCTGCTTTGCGCCTGTTCAACAGTGCGTCCGGCAACAAGTGCCGCAATGTTGTCTGCATAACCGACCAGGCGCGACTCTTCAGGCATATCGAGTCTCAGCAGACTATCGTAGGAAGCATTCCAGAGGTCCGGCCTTAGGATGAATCCCTGCGCTACTCCCGACGTGATTTCCATCCTCCTCTGGCCCTCTAGCGTCTCATAGAGCAGGGAGCGGTCTTTCAGATAATCCCTCAATATCCGCAAGAGATAGCTTGGCACGTGAAAGGAGTTCTCTAGTGTGCCTAGCATATCTTACGGAATTGAAGGCATTTCTGACATCAAACGTTATGAGGAGCACTATCCGTCGAGATCGAGTAGTGTTGACAGTGAGTTGCATGTCAATGGACACAGAAACAAGTTTGATAAAAACTATTACCTTAATAACTATCGGTTTTCAGTCTGACAATCATCCTGGAAAAGTTTTTCGTTTGTTCACGGGCGGTATACTGGAGTCGGTGGGAACGGACCTTTTGGCAATATGCAGTACGATCGCAAAATAATTGATAACTGATTAGTTTTGATTAACTACTGATGTACCTGGTTCCTGGTATTAAATTCCCTCTTTGATCCTTTCCTGGTGCAATTCGCTTTTATTCCCAAGAAGGTAGGGGCTCATGCTGCAAGACCGCGGATATAACAACACACTCAAAGGTGAACAAAATAAGAAATCTCAAGTGCCGGCATATTGCAATTTAGCATTCACCTCTGTTTACATTTTAACGCTTACCGTCACAAAAGTTGTAAATTCGAACAATATAAAGTTGAGGACCACGAACGCCGCTATGCTTCCCAAAGCCATGTTCCTGTAAAAACTAAGAGTTGCCTGGTTGTCTTCGACAATTTGCTTGGCTCCTTTGGTGCCCTGTTTGCCTTTCGTCGGCGGCTGAAAACAAAATTGAGTTTAGTCAAAAGTAAGCCGATATTGCCCAGCTATAACTATACATACAGCCATGATTTATTATATGAAATGTACACAGAACTCCCTGTCCCAACTTTGCCGATCTGCACCACAACCCGCTTTCAACGAGTAAATACTTTCCCTACACGAAGTGACACGTATCTGACGTCTCAGGCAAACAGACAAGGGTGCGTCCGGATTGTGTTCTTTGCTCAAAACTTGAATTGCTCAAATAAATGCCGCTTGTCACGGTCTCTGACGTTTTGTGTTTGACAATCGCTCGTGTTATCATTTGCGCAAACACTTGCTTCTCAGAGAATGCTTTGGGGTCGGAATTTGAACTTTGCCTAAAACGTATCTCTACGAAGACACTTTCACGCCACAGGTAGAATGGTAAGGCAATATGGATAAGTGGACAACGCTAAATAACCAAACGGCTGGCAAGGATAAAATCGCACGGTATTCCGAAATACTCTTTGTTAATTGCTTGTTTAAAACGTTTCTGTTCTCAGGTTTATCCAATACCTATCCCGCGCAATCTGGGATGGCCTCGAACAGCGGCATTTTGACCCCGCATTGGTCTCCCAATTGAAGACTCTGGAATACATTCTCAGCTCCTTCCGGAAGCGTGAGTAAAGTCAGCCGGTGCGATGCGATCTTACCAGTGACCAAATCCTTATATTTTTACAGTACTACGTTTCGGCAAGTGCATAGAAGTATTCTATTCCTCACTCAGATCGATCCACTATCCCGACTTGACGATTCGGGTGAGCTTGACGCTGAGCAAACTATCCCAGTCCCTTTTCCTGTTCGCCGATCATATGCAGTGGCTTTCACGGACAGGACTTTTCCGCAGTATCGATACCAAGAAATGGAACCTCGTTGCGAACAAGTACTGGCTAATGGCGATAATAATGAACTTGGTTCGTGATCTGTATGAGATATTCCGGTTGATTGATTTGAAAAGAGCTGCCCGGGCGTCAGGTGTAACGCAAAGATGCCACTCGATTGAGATGTCATCGTGCAGGAGCCTAGGCAAGCTTGCACTCATATCTTACTCTCAGTTGCATCTGCATAAAAATATTGTCGTGGATACAGTGAAAAATATGTGTGATGTTTTCATTCCATTGACCGCATTAGGATACACAAAACTGAGCCCACGAACAGTTGGAGTCCTTGGAGCAATTAGTTCGGTTGCCGGCTTGCTGGCATTGATTCAGCCTGATGCGAAACTAGTCCCAACGTAAACTTATAATTATTCAAGTAGTCTTTTGAATATCCTTGCAGCATTTATATTTCTGTGTAATAAAACATATTTTTTAATAAGCTTTAGTATTCATTTGGCTATTTCCCTTGTAATTCCCCGAAAATGTCCTGTTTTAGTTGGTACCTCGGTTTCGGAATAAGGTTGCAATGTGGATGGTGGCGTGGGCGTGAGGGTTGGCTACCTCTGCCTAATGGAATTTACGATGCGTTCCACAACACTTTGACATTACTGACAGCTGTCAGTAGCAGGTCACTAATTAAGTTTTCGATTTGCGTGAGGGGATATTTGCGTTATGAATCCGCGGGAGCGCAGACGGACTTAAGCTGAAAACAATCAAGACTGAAACCATGGACTACAGCTACGTACCGTTGCATAGTAGTATCGACATCCACAATCGGTGCTGTGGCGGCAGAATTTGGTGTGTGAAGGCAAGTATTTTGTTACAGTGTCACCGCCCGGAATGTTCCATTTTATCAGCAGCTCCCTGTTCTTGTTTTTACAGGATATATGCGGCTTTGTATGCGCTTTCTTAACATGGGGCCTCCTCCTTTTTGCCGAATTTGTGGTGATGCGTGTCATACTTCTTCCGTGTCCCTATCCTGTGTTCAGCAGCATAAACATTGTCATATTTCAAACCCTGGCATTCTTAGCATTTTCGTCGCATCTCCGCACTATGCTTTCAGATCCGGTGAGTGCAATAGTGTGTGCATATTTTTACCTGATTATCAGCTGCTGGTGAGGCTGCAATCTAGATACAAGTTGCATCCTGGTTAAGGATAAAGCGAATCATGGAAATAACCCTGCGATACTAAACTCAGAAACCAATAGAAACGACTTCATCCCATCAAACAGGTGACCGCTCTTCAGCTGTTTTGGAATGATTCTTCCCTGATATGATATCCTTTTGCACGCCTGAAGTATTACAACGGTGTCGATTTAGCTTTTAAAAGTTAAATACCTGAGGTTCTTTAATAATAATAATAATCGTTGGTGCAACAATCCATGTTGGATCAGGGCCTTGATGTGTGTTATAGCACTTCATTCAAGACCGTGACGGTACACTAGGAGGCAATGTGGTCAGCATTGCGCTCGCCCGAGATTATTACCCTGATTTGACTCAGGTACTCATTCACAGCTGAGTCGACTGGTATCCGACGTCAAATCACGATACAAATCACACTGCCACCAGTAAGATTTGAACCGCGACCTTCCGTACGATAGCCTTGCGCTCTAACCACTCAGCTATCCGGAACACCGAGCGGAGGTTCTATAGCCCATAAAATGATGAAATCTATGAGCGATATCGTGACTGCCTGGTTGTGTATAAAATGCGGCTCAATAGGTTGCGATGGACGGGTCACCTAATCCGTATGGGTCAGAATGATGCAGCCCGGAAAGTCTAGACAGGCCATATCTATGGTAGAAGAAGAAGGCTTGGCAGACCCTACCTCAGATGAAGCAATGGCGTAGGGCAGATAGCTTTTAAAGATATCGAATTGGCGGACATCGTCGGAAAATCGGGATGTATTAAGTTCCTTATTTAGGCAGGGCTAGACTGGATACCGGTTATTGTGCTGTTGACGATGATGATCTGAGTACTTTCGGGTTTCCTGGAGATGGTTCACGGTCCATTTCTTCGATAAATTTCTTGTATATCGGGAATGTTGAGGCTGGTTTGTATTAATTGTATTGATCGTTATGGGGTTGCACCAATCGTGGAAAAGTTGCGAGAGAGGCGTCTTCGATGGTATGGTCACGCAATTCGTGCAAACGAGAATTCACTTGCCAAGATTGGTCTGAACATCGAAGTCGATGGTAAACGACTAAAAGGCAAACCTAAGCAACGGTGGCTTGATACGCTGGATGGGGATTTGAAAGCCTCGAGATTGTACCCAGATCAGGCATTCGATAGAGCCAAATGGCGAAGCCGATCACGACGAGCCGACCCCGCTTGTGAAAGGGACAAAGGCTGAAGAAAAAGAAGAAGAACCACCTTTGCGTCCATAATTCTTCGACTGTGGCTTTTGGTCCAACCAAAGTTGGCGAGAAGTAGCTTTAGTCCTGAACCATGTCGATACCTACTCGCTGTTGCAGCGTTATGCAGGTTCCTTGTATTCAGATTTTGAGCATGGTGCCATTGTACAGTCATTTCGCCCTGCGATAATAGTAGCAGTAGTGGAAAGGAGACATGGACATTTGTGAAAAAATAAGTGGTGGGTTAACTGCAACATGGTTGAAGTTATTGGCGGGTAAATTTTGACAACTAATCTCAACTCCTTAAAGGGATTCATTCGTTTGGAACCCCAGAGAAAAACATTTTCGAAATTTTTCTTTGCCATATTGAATGGTGGGTTTTGGCGGCTTGAATGCGGGTTTCTCCTTAGGAGTTACTCTAGAGAAACTAATTTTAAAGTTGTTTTCATACAAGAACGTTATTGATTACAAATCTAGGTATGTTTTAGCGTATTTTAAGTCAATAAAAAAATTGAAGGGAAACAAATTTCCAAACAGATATAACTCCTTAGGGCAAGTGGGCGACAACTTATAAGGTTCTTTCAGTTCATTTTGGTTAGGGCTATTATCGGAGAAATGGGAATGTTTCTCTGAATAGCTTTCATAGGTCGGTCGAGTGGAGCCCGCTGTTGATTAGTATTTCTATCATTCTCTTATTGCCACAGCTTAAAGTCCCGGAAACATCACAGCTAATACTTTTCAAGATTTCGAAGGGTTTTTATTTTCTCGAGCTATTTTAATATGCTCCTATTTTTTGAAAATATTTCAGAGATTTTAATGACGATTCGATGCTTCCTTTTTCCTGAAAAACTATCATGACCAGAAATTTAAATATTTCTGAAGGTTTCTTATAGACGCACCTTTGAAACAAAAAACTTACAAAAACCTTAAGAAATTACGCGGCAAAAATTACTACTTAAAATCGATTCAATGTCTGTCTGTCTGTCTGTCACACGCATTTTTCTCCAAAACGGCTAAACCGATCCAAACGAAATTTGGTGGACAGATGGGAACTATGAAATCCCACGCATGCAGCGAGTGGCATAAATTTAGGTGGAGTTTAAAGGGGGGCTCCCCATACATGCAAAGGGGGGATTCAAAAATTTTTTTCACCGGATATAGTTGTGTAGGGTATCAAATGAAAGGTCTCTGTTTGTACTTTCCGAAACTGACATTAGTTTTGGCATAAATTGCAAAGTGCGTGAGTAAGGAGTCAAAATGTACTCATTTGAAGTGAGACAGGACTCATTTTCGGAAACTACCCAACCCAGAAATCCGAAAAAAATCAGGGTGGTGCGCCTAGATGAAATCTAGGCCTCAAAATATGTCCCATTCCGATATCTGCTCAAGTAAACTTACTAATAGTATATTATCAACTTTTAGAAATAGACTAAAAAACTCCCCTTAAGTTCATCCTAAATTTTGCACCGACATAGAGGACAGCCTAGCCAAGTTCCATGAAAATCCAACTATTAGTGTCAAAGTAATAGAAGTTCAAACTTATCAATTTCGTGCTAATTAACAGCATCCTAAGCCATACAAATAAGATGCTGACGTCATAATTAACGAGAATAATTGAAATTCCAGTGAAATATTTAAATTCCATTCAAGAAAAATCTAATTCTCCCTAGCCCTTTTTTATATTTGATGCTGGTTAAATTGTTTTCATTCGCTAATAATATTAAACTCAGAGCGTGAAGCGTATGAAGGTGACCATTATCAACACAGGGCTTTCCATCAAATGATTTATTTAAATCGCTTTCTAGAAAATAGAGGGCAATGGAATTTTTAGCTATATTACACGGAGCTGTCGTGCACTCGTCGCTCCTCACATCTTTTTCTTTTTCTTCAGTCTTCAGTTCACAAGCGGGGTCGGCTCGTGATGATCGGTTTCGTCATTTTATTGTATCAAATGCCTCATCAGGATGTAATCTGATCAATACTGGTTGCTGAATTCTCGTTAGCGTGAATTACGTGACCACACCATCGAAAACGCCTCTCTTGCAGTTTTTCCACGATCGGTGCAAACCCATATCGATCACGGATATTCTCATTTCAGACGTAATCAAAACGTGTCACGCCACCAGTGCAATGCAACATCTTCGTCCCCATTACCGCAAGACGCCGTTCATTGTCCTTTATAGTCGGCCAACACTCAGAACTATAGGGAGTGGCAGACGGACGACATTGCAGTAAATTTTAGATTTGGGACGTGCGCTGACACGTTGATCACAAAGAACACCAGTTGGGGAATGCCACTTCATCCAGGTTGCATTAATGCGTGAAACAATTTCATTACGCAGTTCTCCATTGGCTGATAGCGTTGACGCGAGATATTTAAATCGCTGAGTTCTGGCAATGGCAGTAACCTGCCCAGAACTGAACGATTTCAATATCTCAGATCAATGCTATAAGCCAATGGAGAACTACGTTATGCTCCTCACATAGGGAAACACAAAACCTTTTATACCTGAAGCGTCAAGCTTCCGGTTTCCGGACTTGTTGTAGATTACTTTCAGACTACAGAGGATAATCACATCCGATGGCGATGAATTAACGATATTGATGAGAGAGGAGAAAGAATATTTACGGAATAGTTGATATGATTTTTGGGAAATAATTCTAGGTATAAATTTAAAAGATTTTATTTACTAAATCTGAGTAAAGGAAAAACATTACATCCGTCTGAGGAATTATTGGAATATAAGCAAATTTCCAGCTCGATATAAAAGGTGAGAATTGAATTGGGTAAAGTGAAGCAAATACTCTAAAGAGCGTGCCGCAAGGTGGTTAGAAGCATATTTACAGGTTCGCAAAATTGGTGGCTCTATAATAAGTTCACATGTAGAAGATTTTCAACTGTCCTATTGTGTAATCTAGTTGTAATCCTTAAACAAATTTTGAATCAGTTGCACCAGAATACTAATTATTTCGGTTTTGACTATTTGAATGAAAGGGAGCTGTTCCTCGCGGAAATGCGACGAAAGAAATGATACAACAAATGGGCTATCGAGAAGGTCAAATGTTCTTCAAATGTCCAAAATGTTGCAGCATTAAACCAGATCGGGCGCATCACTGCTCAGTGTGCCAGCGTTGCATTCGGAAAATGGACCATCATTGTCCGTGGGTGAATAACTGCGTTGGTGAAAGCAACCAAAAGTATTTCGTCCTATTCACGGTAATCAACTATATTTCTTTAAATTAAAAATTTGCTTAGGATTAATTGATTTTTGCTCCGAACGACGAAGCTGTAGCTTTGCATGAAATGTTTACTTAGCGAAAATGTAGTAACTTGCATGCATTTCAAATTTAATTATTTGATTGAAAAGTTGTACATTAAATAATTCTTTACAGTTCTATATAGCCAGCATATCAGCACATTCCCTGTTCCTGGTCATTAACCAATTTACCATATGTATTAAACATGAATGGAGAGAGTG
Source organism: Hermetia illucens (assembly GCF_905115235.1). Taxonomy (NCBI): domain Eukaryota; kingdom Metazoa; phylum Arthropoda; class Insecta; order Diptera; family Stratiomyidae; genus Hermetia; species Hermetia illucens. The sequence goes on along the minus strand of NC_051849.1, from coordinate 248,079 downwards.
TTCGCCCTACTCGCCACCAGCAACAGTTTTCTTATTGTTGTTTTTGACGTTTGAAGCACTTTTATTTGCGGTTTTCACTATGATAATGCTTTTTACGCAGTTAAGTGCTATCTGGAACGATGAAACGGTAAAGGGAAATTGATGGAATCCTTGAGTGGAAGTTGATGAAGGTATATCGGTCTTTTTGCAGGGTATTGAACAGCTGAAAAAGGAAGAGGCCAGGTGGATGAGGAAATCACGATGGAAAAGCATTCAATCAGTTTTTGGGAGATTCTCGCTGGGGTGGTTCTCGCCATTCACGAAGCCCTCATTTAAATCGAAATTCGAAGGACACTTCTACTCCGTCTAAAGGAAGGAACACGGGAGACGATTGCCACTATTTGTACTTAATATACAATGAAAAATATTCTATTCACTTATTCGTAAGAATAAAAAGCCGACAAAATCTCGAACAGTTTGAGTTATTTACGTTCGGAGACGAAAAGAATCAAAGTTAACATAAAAGCTTGTGCGAACGAACTAATAAACGTAAGCCTTCATTTTAATGTAACATTCATTTAAATATTTATGACAATTGAAATGACTATTATAATAAAGGGGGCAATATTCAGTATTCTGTGTTTCAATCAGACCCGAAACTTATTTCAAGAAAACATGTTTGTAACTAGGCTCGTTTGGACAAAGAGTGATTTGAACATTCAATTTCATTTAGCTTCAGAAAAAGACAACGTTGATTGTCAACAAGTACGTATCATATATTTCACAACCTGCACTTTCACTTGAAAATTTAGTCGGGATTTAGTCGAAGTTAAAACGTCTTTTCCCATCAAAACGATATCCATACGCTGCAGAGTTCTTTGTGTCAACTAAAGCTGGATTCCGGTGCTTGAAGAAACTGCCATGAGCATGAGCTGGGCGCGATGATCCATTCGGTACTCCATCGACTTCTCTTGGATAAAAAGCTTCAAACATTCCTTCGGGTGGCAATACGGAAGCGATGTTCTGGTCGTTGGGATCATAGGTGCTCACTTTTGGAATAAGAAATAGTTCGAACATTGTTAGTAAATAAACACAAAAGATCGTTTTCATTTGTAACAACAAAACTCTCGCGTCTACACAACGATACAAAATGACGATGCACGAAAACAGAACACACTAGTCGTCCATACGAGTTTACTTTCTCTCTTGCTTAAAACCTGCAAGACCACAAGTTCAGGTGAGTAAAGCTGCCCCAGAAGCTGCTAGTTTGTTCAACCTGTAGGTTGAAGGTAAGTGTGCGCAAAAACGGAGTGAAACAAAAGCCCCCCCCCCATAGAAGTGATTCGTAGGGGACGCATTGAGTCCACGGAATGTATGTTAAAAAGCTCAGTTATGTGTTCAAGCGGCTAGGTAGAGTGCAGTGCCGAAAAATACATGACTACAAAAGAAATGTGTAGTAGTGTTTCTAAGTTGCGCGGGAAAGTGATCTGGTTTTTTTCCCAGTTAGCTCATTCATCTCTACATATAGAGGGGGCATTCATATGGAATTCCAAACTAAGAAATTACTGTTACATTCTGTGGTAAAGTAAAATTCTATGGTTCCAAACGATTCGTGTTATTACACGTTTCCATTAAAATATCTGAATATACAAATTGCAACATTATAAAAGATTTATCCCGAGCAATCAATTTTCAATGAAGTTTGTAAGTTTTGGACAGCTCCCGCTGCTAAAGGCTTGCAGGCCCGTTACGGGGGTTGAGGGTAAGAGAAGAATTCCCTCGGGTTCAAAACTAATTATGCACATTCAGGAGGGGGGCATATATATTTTCGCCCTGGTCCTTGTTTTCAACCCTTAAATCCTCAAGCAATTTATATCATCACATTATAAATCTCTTCAAAGTTGATATCAAGTTGGGCAGTAATGCTTCTCTACAGATAAAAAGTATATAGTAAAGCAAAGTTTGCAACAAATATTTCATGAAAATTGCCAAGAAACTGGCAACTTACCTTGCAATTGGTTGTGCCTTTTCAATTAATTTCCTCCACAATGGGGAATGAAGAATAAGATTATTAAAGAGAATTTTTTTTATTCATAATTATATCAATATACCATATATATATATAAATATATACTACACAAGAGGTCTTGCGTATTAGCGACTTTATATTTTCCTTTTAGTGTTCTTTTTTCCCGACAAATTTGTCCAGAATGTGTCACAAGGTCAGTTGACCAGCAGTGTACGACGGATCGACCACAACACTATCAGCAGTAGATTTAGGGCCGGGCGCAAGTTGGGACGCAGGAGAGCAGGTGACCAAATCGTCGAGGCGCAGTTCTATCGCCCTTCTGCCAAATAATCTATGGAATTCCTACCGATATGCATATTATAATTATTTACATTACATTAGGAAGTTTTTTCAGAAACTGTTTTTCTCTATTGCATAGATTTTTAACTAAGCTATCTCAGAATACGCTGCAAAATTGCTGGGCATCAGTCCCTTGTCCGAGTGCACTTCTATTTGTTCGAACTCTATTGTGTTTGTAATTAAAAGTGTGTAATGTCTTCATAGCCGAAAGATGAGTTTACAAAAAAAAAAATCTTTTCCGAACCCCTTTTTTTTTAAAATGAATTTCGTCACATTTTCGAGAATTGTAACTCAAAAACTAATCCACCGATTATTATGAAATTTGGAAGTATGATTCTTTACAAAATTACGAGAAATATGAATCAAAATGAGATGATATCATATTTTTAAGGGTACTTTCTTACATAAGTAGGGAAACAAAATTGTGAACACTGAAATATTTTTTTTGAACACTCGGAACATTTTTAATTTGACTATTTTCACCTTCATTGAGGTTTATATTCTTGGAAAATACCTTCAGTGGACTAATGCCGCATAACTTTGTTATTTTTGGCTAAAATTATTCAAAAAAATTCTTATAAGTTTTGGACAACTTTTAAGAATTGACTTATTTCCTTGAATTCCACTCATTTATTTTTCCGACTCAAAACAAATCTCAAAAAGTACATAAAAAAGCCTTCTAATGTGATGTCTTCCCTAAGTTCGAAAACAGGAATCAGTTCCTGTGAATACCGAGAAAAGTTGAGAGATTTATTATGAGGGGAAGGGACCACTCTACCACAATATGCAAATGTACTCTTAATAAAATCCACTGAAATGCCTCCCCTAGAAGTGGTTAATTACCGTAACATGCAAAAAAAACATGGCATTCAAGGGGAGTAAAGCTACCAGGCTTGGCGGTGTCGTCACTGCATTGCTTATTTGAAAATCCTGTGGATCTGAGGTTTTTCCCAGGAAGTGGCAAAATTGTACCATTAAGATATCGTAGAATATCATCCTATTTGACTACGATAACCAGAAAGATGCTTGCGTGCTCTGTAAAGGTGTAAAAAATCTTCTGATCTTGGTCGGTAGAGAGTAAGCTGGTTTCCGCTCTGAATCCTATACCGATTACATCAAAATCCAGTGGATCATTGTGTGAAACCTTCGACAACATCAACTTGGAGCATTCCACTATGCCGAAAGGGTAATCGAAGAAAAGAGAGAGCTGTTATCGGAGTAACTACGACTGCGCAAAATATCATACGCCATGTCAAGGTAAAATCTCAAAGGAATGTCACCGATAATGTTTATTCTCGTTGTTAACATTCTTCGTGCTTTCTTAGTTAGATGACGAGGCGGGTTTCAGTGTTTTGTAACAGACTCTTTCTATCTACATTAATGAAGGCATCGATCAATTTATATAGCTGGGTAGCATGGTTTCTCTTAATAGTAGCACCGAACTCGATGTTACTCGACATATTAACAGAATTGAATCCACCTTTGTTGCTTCGTCGAAAACTTTTAAAAGCAGATGCTCAACGCCAAGGAGACTTAACACAGGGGGAGCAAATCGAGTGTCTAGGAGGCATGGAATGTCATTGCGTATTCCTGCGGTTGGGACGAGGTAGCTAAGTGGCCGCACACCAATGCACTGCATCACATACACGACACTAACATCAAACCTAATGCGCGAAATTTTTCTCGCGCATTTTCTGTAGATATCATGGGAAGAACCACTCGAGACGTATAAACTGCCTTCATCCAGATCTTGGGCTGCACATCAATGAAGGCAAGACAAAGTATATGGTGGTAACGTCAGCACCGAAAACCAACCAATCAACAACATCAAACCGCACTGGTCAAACGGGAAGAATAAAGATAGGACAATACAACTTCGAGACCGTTGATAATTTCTCCTATCTAGGATCGAAAACCACAACCGATAACAGCTACGATGATGAAATCCGCGCACGGTTGTTGTCAGCCAACAGAGTCTATTTCAGCTTACAAAAACTGTTCCGCTCGAAATGTCTCACCATAGGGTCAAAGCTTTTACTGTACAAGACAATGATCTTGCCAGTTCCTCGGAGACTTGGGTTCGTAGCAAGAAGAATTGCGAACTCTTGGTCGCGTTCGAGAGAAAAATTCTCCAAAGAATTTTTGGCCTTCTACATGAGGATGGACGATTCCGTAGCCTATATAACGACGAAATCTATGAGCGATACCGTTACCGTCAGGTTGTGGATAAAATCCGGCTCAATTGGTTATGGTGGGCGGGTCACTTAATCCATATGGATGAGGATGACCCAGCCCGGAAAGTTTATAATCTATGGTAGAAAAAGAAGACGAGGCAGACCCTGCCTAAGATGGAACGAGGACGTAGGTCAGAACGCCAGACAGCTTTTAGGGATATCGAATTAGTTGATGATGATGATGACGATGATGATTTACCGTAGAAGGTCGAACATACACAATGATTTTTTTCCTTCCATAAATTTTCTAATAATACGTTGGGAGAAGAATCTCCTGTGGTTATTCTTCTTGCTCAACATGAATGTCTAGTTAAATTACCAATGTTCTCTATGTTATTAATTGGGAGCACTACATGAGTAGTGACCACCAAATTTACTCGAAACCTCTAAGGCTTCTGGACCGATGAAGAACTACGTCGAACCACAAGTCGCGCAGGCAGGTAAGTTTCTTGGAAAGTGGAAGTGGCAATGGAAAGTAATAATTATGAAAGAGAGGCAACTTCAAACTTGAAAATTAATTGGAGACTCCAAAGACACAAAAACAAAAAAGCCGAATGTCAAGCAAAGAATTAGTACTTACCTCAAATTCTACATTTTTTCTTAGCCGTTGTGGGCTATAAAGCTCTACACTAACAAACTTGTTGATCTTCCTGAGAAAGTAGATTCAATTGTATACGTAATGGGGTAACGGAATTGTCACCTTTTCTTTCAACTTCTTCAATTCATCCACTGAAATCGAGATATAAATTCTTCGACACCTTCATAATGGATATGAAAAGTGAGATGATCCGTCTGAATAAGAACCTTCGTTCCGCTATGGTTTTTTACAAACAAAACCATTAAGTTAAGATATAACGCATAAAGCAAACCAAATAAATAAATGTCATCTACTCAATCGGAGTTTTGAGGGAAAGTATCTATTAAATTTCCCCATTTCCTTTAAACGAGGTGTGCCAGCGACTACCGGATGTACATATCAGTACCGCAGGCGAATCTAGAGATAACTCCGGCGTTCAAACTTCCGAAATGTTCACCATTCATCCACGTAACAGAACAATTAATTAAACTCATCTGATTTTCCAGTGAATTTTTCAAAGTTTAATTATTATAATCAGATTTTCATCTCAAAAATGGTGTGGAGTCTATGTGCATGCTTTTTCATTTGTAGTTTTCCTGCAAAATACAATATATGTATGTATTTTTCGTTTTTTTATACGCAATCTTTTTCCCAGTCGGTAGTGGTGAGGCTAATTGCTCCATCAAATCGAGAAAACGAAACTGAGAGATAATCAAGTTTAATTAATCTCAAAGGATTTCAGCCGTCTTCTCCGTTGTTGTAACAAACATTAAAATATAATAATAACGCGTCAAGAGCCAAAAGATGCGTGATCAATGCATTTGAAATAGTTTATTGAATGCGTAAACACATCAATAATGGGAAGATATCGTACTATCTTTCCATCCACCGATTCTAGCCTTTCGGCACGCTCAAAGGCCTCCACACACAGGTTCGTGTTCATCACATTCATTTGCATGGAACCCATCATAATCGGGACGGTAGGGTAGCTCCTCTCCTCGAGGTGCGTTCACGCAGCATTCGCATTACATCAACTTCAGTGGCCATCATAACGACCCGGGAAGCTAGTCAAGAGGAAATATCGCCCGTCACTGACTCCTGCGTATGCGCTTGTAAGACGACAGCCCATGAGGTAAGACATGCGTAACAGTCCCGTGAGCTCAATCAAATTGATTCTCGATTCTTACGATGTTTGGACAATTGATGAATTACCAAAGGGCGGTTGACCTTTGAGATATTTCTGGTTTTCGCTGTTGATTAATATAATATACATACTACTCGTATGTGGTCAACCCCTTCATCTTCATGTGAAGGAATAAATTGGATCTCCTGCAGGGCGATCTTGATTGGCAGGTAAATCAAACTCAGCGTCAAATCGGTGTTTTAATCGTAACCAACATTTGCCCTTTACAAATTATCTTTTGAAAAATTCATTCATCAGAATTCGTGAACTTGTGATGTTTTGGAAAATCTGTGACGAAATTTTGAAAAAGGAAAGTTGGTTTTTGATGGGCGGAAGTTAGTTTTTGTGTGAAACCGAAATTGGATCTCTGCAATAAGGCATTTTGGACATTTTTTGGATATTTTAGTTAGTTAGTTTAGTTAACTGGGGGGAGCCGCAGCTCCGAGCACTCAGGCCATTATTAGGCCCATTGTACTATCCCCGTAAGTTGCCTATTCAATGGCTTCCCGCCTACGGTGTTCGCAGGCTTTAGCGAATCTGAGAACATTCTCAAGAGGCAGAGAGTGTGCAGATTCTTCATTGAAGAAAACCTTGCCAAGGTGTCTTCGTCTGAGATCTGAGGATGCCGGGCAGCTGCATAAAAAGTGCAGGGCCGTCTCCTCCTCCTCCTCACATTGGCTGCACACAGCCGAAACCACTACCCCAATCTTTTCCATATGGTAGTTTAAGGGGCAGTGTCCCGTCAAAAGCCCTACTAGGGTTTTCATGTCCCACTTCTTAAGGGACAACAAAAATGCCGCTCTAGTGGCCCTAGGCTCCTTCACAAGGATTTTCGCTTGCCGGCAAGAGTCCAAATTTCTCCACTCGGTTGCGTGAATCCTTGCAATTTCACCCTTCAGAGTAGACTTGACAGTAGATGGTCGGATTCCAAGAGCTGGTTCTGGCCCCACCATTGTGGATCCAGACCCTCGGCGAGCCAGTCTATAAGCCTCCTCATTACCGACGATGTTAGAGTGTCCCGGCACCCACATCAGGAATGTTTCGTTCAGTCGGCCAAGTTTCAGCAGCACCTGATGACAACTCCACACCAACTGGCTTGATATGTTGTTGCCATTTAGTGCTGATAATGCCGCCCGACTGTCGGAACAGATTCGAATGGTGCGACCCCTCCATTTTTGTCACAGGCATTCTTCTGCTGCCAATGAAATGGCATATATCTCCGCCTGGAATATGGTCGTCATTTTTCCGAGGGGTCGAGCCAGTTCTATAATCGGATTCTCTGAGAACACACCTGCACCTGATCCATCCTCCGTGACTGACCCGTCGGTGAAGATTATTAGGTCTGTAATCTGAAAAGACTCATGGCCACTTGTCGACCATTCTTCTCTTTCGGTGATTACGACAGTGTATGTCTTTTCAAAGACGAATCTGGAAACCATATGATCAGTCGGCATCAGGGCTACCGGATGTTTTTCAAGGAATTTCCAGATAGACGCATGCCCGTTGGATTGGCCGCCTTTCCACGTCCCAATGGTATCGAGCCTATATGCGTCGTTGGCCGCTTTTCGTTTCACCTCCAAGTGAATGGGGGGTAAATTTAGGATAGCTTCAAGTGCCGCAGTCGGCGTAGTACTCATTGCTCCAGTAATACTTAGGCAACTAAGTCTTTGAATCTGCGTCAGCAGCTTCCTGCTGTTAGCAAAGTTCAGTCTTGGCCACCAGACGATGCATGCATACATCAAAATGGGTTTTATTATGGATGTATACATCCAATATATCCGTTTAGGTGAAAGTCCCCAGGTCTTACCTATCGCATTCCTACAGCACCAGAGCAATCTGCAGGATTTCTGATATTGTTCGTGGATATGATGCTTCCACGTTAACTTGGAGTCGAAATGTACTCCTAAGTACTTGACTGTTTGTGTGGGTAGCGTATAGCTGCCCCACCTGACGTTCCTAGTGAACATAACTAGTCCAGTCTTCCTAGCGTTCACCGGATTACATGCAGACTTGCATTCAAGCGGTCACATACTGTGTCCGCAAACTTGCCGGTAATTATTACGGCTAGGTCGTCCGCAAATGCTTGCGCGAAGACTTTTTTGTCCTCCAGGAGCCACAGCAGGGTGTCCATCACGAAGAGCCATAACAGTGGAGAGAGAACCCCTCCCTGTGGGCAGCCCCTGAGACATCCTGCTTCAATAGACTTCTCACCGACCGATATGTGGATTTTTCTTCACTCTAGCATGTAAAGGATCCAACTGATTAGCAGCGGTTCGATTCCATGCTGTCTTCCCGCATCACAAATTGCCGCAAATGAGGCATAATTGAAGGCACCTTCGATGTCCATGAATGCGCCTAAGGCGTATTCTTTTTCGGACATCGCCTTTTCAATTTTTGCCGTAAGTTCATGGAGTGCTGTCTCCGTGGATTTGCCTTTCTGGTAGGCGTGTTGCCTATGGCGAAGTGGCCATTTAGGAATGTGTGTATCCCTTATGAACCGATCTACTAGTCTTTCTAGTCCTTTTAGCAGAAAGGACGTTAGGCTGATCGGTCGAAAGCTTTTTGCGTCTGTGTAGGTGGGTTTTCCTGGTTTGGGAATGAACAACACCTTCACATCCCGCCATTTAATTGGAATATAAGCATGTGCTAGGCATGCACGTTTTTTTTTGGATATTACGTGAATAACAAAATTATTCCTGGCTTAGCCAAATAAAACGCATTTTTTTTTAATATTTCTCACACTATTTATCTCGACATTCGATAGAATAATAAAGCAAAATTAATTTTTGAGTTCTGCGCTCACGTTCCTCGGTCGATATAAGGTGTGGTCCTCTGTACACTTAGAATTAGTCTATTAGCTACTATGAATTACTCCTTCTCTGCTTGATCTGCAATAGAATATACGAATAAAATCAATCTTAGCCTCACATAGTCGATATGCTTTGGACTTCTCACCCTTACCTTTGGTTTCGGATATACCAACGCGGCATTATGGTTATTTTTTCGTCGTCTGAATTGTGGCATTTTTGTTGTGATTTTCGGTCACAGTTGAGTTTTTGGAGTTTTTGCAGATTCAATGGATTCGAATATGCCCTGATTCGGTAAGGGATGCGATTGCTTTGTAGATTAGGACTATTGAAGACCAAGTTAGTATCTTTAAGTGGAAATTGGTTTGGAACGGGTTCTATTCCGGCATAGTGTGCGTGCTTTGCGGTGTGCAGCTTCTTCCGTGTTGAAGATGGGAACGGTAAGTATGATTTGAAGCCAGCACTTTTTGCATAATAAACAATTCGATGTTTAGTGGAGTTCAACGTGGCACTGGTCAAATTCGGCGCTGTTAAGGTCGTAGGTGGTAAAATGACCACATTGTTATTAGGTAACGATGCGAAATTTGGGGGTGTCACATTAGGTATCCTTGAATTGAATGGAGACGGTGCCTGTATCTGCCGATCAACGTGTGGGCTGGTTACTTCCCTCACAGATGTTGCAGTGGTCGACTCATGTTGTGAATGGTTGCCCTTACCGTTATCTATCCAGCTGCCGTATTCTGCTACGAATTTCGCGTACGGAATCGCATAGACAATTTGGGTTGCTTGCTTTTGATCAATTTTTAAATGCTTCTCCGATTCGTTTTTGGAACCCATTGAATCACTTATTTTTTCATTTACATAGCCATCAGTGAAATGGGTAGATATTTTAGTATTCCATGGATGTATTGCTTCATGGGCATAAAAGGGAATCAGATTTTTTTTAATAGAATGAATTGCTGATAAGTTGTTCAATCTGAACTCTTTGGTCCCGACTTTTCCGAAAGCACCTGGCTTGAGAAGAGGAACAATAGGTGGGTGAATAATTTCACCTGGAATGGGTTCTAGCATTTTAAATGGTCTTCCACTCATCACTGTGTTGAAAATTAATTCAGCCTTACGGCCCCGATATATCCTAATGGGAGCATCGTTTTCTTCACTTCTTTCAAAAACTGGCAAATCGTGATTCACCCAACCAGTGGTAGATTTTTCTTTGTATTTTTTTTCATTTTTTTCTAAATTCACGTAGTGATTGGGTAACCGGGGAATAAACTTCTCTTCATCCTGCTGGTAGACAAATTTTGGTGTTTCTGGACGTTGGAAAAATGGTTGAAGCCGCTGATGTGATGCCGCCCTAATCGGCCAATTCCGTGATTTGTTGAAAGGGTAATTCACTGAAAGTCTGGCCGTAACTTTCCGCGATGTTGAGCCAGTATTCACACAAAGATACACTATAACAATTGCTAAATGCGTCCTATAGCATCCCATAACTTGTAACTCACATTTTTCCGAACGAGCGATACGTATTAGACAATTCACTCGCGTCAAACACTTCTCGCTATTATTTCAAACTTCTTGGGGTGAACATTTTATAAGCAAACTTCTGACCGAGTTTCCTACTGTCCAGACAGGTTCTAAATGTACATGTAAAAGTGACTAAATGTTCAATCAAGATAATCTAAGCTTATGGGATTACTAGGCCATTGTTCTGAACATTTCGGCTGCACTCCATTTTACCAAAAGCTTCATAACTCTAGAAAGTAACCGGTGAAAATGCTCGATTTTGCTATCAAAGGTCTTGAGTCTTGATGAGTATGAAACTGCGAGGCATTGCTATAATACGGACACTTTTACTAAATAACTGCGGAAATTTCTTTCAAAGTGAATTTATTCTAAAGGTTGTGATGCTACTTGTGAACCTGCGTAAATTAAACTTTATTTACTTGCAAGCGATAAAATCTTCCAGTTTTATGTTCTACATTCAAGTACACATACATGCTGTAGATTTCGGTCAAAGAGAAGTTTTTTTCAATTTTGTTTTTTTCATTTTCATGGTACTCAAGATTGGCACGTAGAGTTGGATAGCAACTTAGTGATAGTAGCCTCCCACCCATGATTTTAGGCCAAGAAAACAAATTTTATAAGAAACCCATTGAAGTATATTTTTTGAAATTTCATATTTATGTTTTCAGTTTACAATATGTTTCTATTCAATCTTTAAGAAGTGTTGAATCATCACTGTCATCTCTTTGCAAATAATCGTCATTATCTGATATAGCCCGGTTCTCTGACATGTCTCGTGCTCCAACTGATATCGTTACGGGACACATGCAAGGAACAAATTGAACTTGGGGCACCGATTGTGATACGGTTCCTGGAAAATATTGGTAACTGGATAATTCAGGATCAGGACTTATCTGATGGTATGAAGGAATTTTGGCAGGCGGAGCTTGGATCCCTGGCTGTATTTCTATTATAGGCAATGAAGAATAAGTGTTTTGTTGCTGATTATTGGAGTTCGAAGCAGATTGTGCGGCTGATGATTCATTTTGTTGATACTGTGGAGCAGAGGTAGAAGTTGATGTTGTAGTTGTCGGCGGGGTAGTTAGAGGTTGTGGTTTCACGGGAACTATGGGAGGATGTGGGGCATTATATTGAGCCCATCCGATGTTTGAATGATCATATGGGTATTGATTTGTTGCAACAGAAGGGAACGGTGAGTAACGTGGTGGATAGGTTAGCGGTTGATATGTGTAAGTTCGAAAATAACCCACAGGTATTTGCTTCAGGACCGGTGTTGATTCTCTGAGAAAAAAAAATATGCTCTTAATATCACTATTTTATGCACTTTTGTGGTAAGAAACTAACGTTGATGCAGAATTGCTCCACCAGAAGGCGTTTCCAGGAGTAAAAAAAATTGAGATGATAATTTGCGCAAATAACAGAGACATCATTCCTTTTCGAATAATATTTTTCTAGGCTCGTAACTTTATTCGGCGAAATTGTCTTTAATCGTAATGATAATATTATTTAACAAAACTGTAAACTAACCACTGATTAGATATTTTTTGGCACATCTTAAATTGTAAATGTATTTTTTCAACAAAAACTCTTTATTTTATGCAATCTTTCGTCAGACAGCTCACACACAGTAGGTCTAGACACACGTATCCTTTCTTGAGAACGGCGAGGCAAAGTATACTTAGCTATCTTCAAAAATTTCAGCCCCATATATAAGTAATTATCCCCACTACTTAACCATTACATCTTCCGAAAATTTGTATTTGGTTCGTGTAGAATAGTAGCCGCATTCTTCCTCACTCACTCTTCAAATTATCCAGGTTGGATTACTGCTTTGTTATTATTTGTCTTATTCTTCGATTTTTATCGACATCTTTCCCAACAATGGAACAAATATTATGGTCAACAGCCAATGTAGCTGACGTTCCCTCGCCAAGCATGATCTATTAAACCAAACAAAAAATTTGATTGGAAAATTAGGTATACATGGTCGCGGTCAAAACTTGGATGGGTTCTAATTATTTAAGAGATCAACAGGTTTATAGCTTCGCACCATCTTCTCAAGGAGCCTGCATGTTGTCAGAGAAAAGGGCACTCAGTGTTATCGGCCGTTATTTTGGTTCCCACTCCGGCATTAATTTTCCGATTTTTCGGGACAAAATCGGTTGATGTCAGTCTTCATTTTCTAAGATTATCTTTTTATCAAAGTTTCCAAAGATACACATACATATGGCGGAACAAATTATTTTCCTGCATCCTGATAATTTGTTTGGAGAATATGTAAATTTTCTCGTACAAGGAATCCGACATAAAAATTCAATATGATCCCAACTAAATAAATGAAAAGGAGTTGAGAGAGAGATCTTGTTTTTGAGGGACAGGAACTGGTAACTCTGACGTGCTAATGTCGGAGAGATTTAAGATCTACCGGCCTTCATGCAACATAAAACGGGTAACGTGAGACATGCTTATCTGCTCGATGCTGTGGATGCATGTCGCAAGATAAACTCAACTCAGATGAGAACCTTAATAGATTCTTAAACTCCCTTTTATTGCAGTTATGAAAGCAATCGGCTTTTCTTTCTTTTTTCTCATTTAGAATTTTCTATGGTTGTTCGATTTAGCCGGACTGATTTTATGGACGTGAGGGAATTTGGCCGTTGTTGGTTTCGTGAATTTTATTGCTCACGGATATTAGCGGGTTAGCTTCAATAATTATATTGACATATGTACATAGTTGCAAGTCGCATTATCGGTTTGAGAGAGTTCCGACCCTACAGCTGCCCCCGAACTAGTAAATTCCTATTCCCGTTCTACACTATGTTAAACTCGAGTAAGTTATCAATATTATCATAAATTGAGAAAAATATGCGCTATGAAATTGGGGATGAAAAAACAGGCAGTTTCCCTTATTCGGTTAACAAGTGACGTTGTTTTTGGACATTTGGATGTATTTTAGTTTTCAGTTTTCCTGATCCATCTTATATATAAAAATCAATTGCTGTTCGTTAGTCTCGCTAAAACTGGAGAACGGCTGAACGGATTTATCTTATCTTGGTTTTGAAATGTCCGTGGAGGTCAAGGGAAGGTTTAAAAGATGAGAAAAATTCGAATAATTGCCGGTGAAACCCTAAAAACAGCATTGTTCTTCTTCCCATATAAACGTTTCTTTCTAAATAAAATTTAGAGTCAATTTGAATTTTATTGATATTCAATAATAACCAAGTGACAATCTTTTATTTCTAAAAAGACAAAAGACATCAAATCTTTCACAGCTCAGAACATGTTGTATTGGAAAAGAGAATTTCTGTTTTTAGTATTTTTGCTTCTCACCGTTTAAACCTTCTCTCCATAAATATTTCAAGAACAAACTAGACTACCTAGACCTAGACTAGATATTAAGTTTTGTTACAAATTAAATTTCTGAACGCAACGATAATATTTGACATTAGATTTGACAACCAATTAATATGTCAATCCATCCTGTTGCACTTTAGAACACGAAAAGGAGTATTACGATATTGTGTTACGATATCTATGAGTGCGCGAGAATTTTCTTTACCTTGGCGATCCTTTGTGATAATGACATTCCAGGAAATGTGCTCTTTTTTTTGATATTTTGCGATTGTGACACTTTACTGCTAAGTGAGCGAAACATTTTCTCACTTTGATTATTTACAATTTACGATGCCGAGGAGAAGACGACCTGACTTAGGTCGTTGCAGTCAATCAAATGTGCGAAGAGCTACCTCACGTGCTAACCGCACTGATGACCAGAGAGAGACAGATCTAAAAAATAGTTGTATTGCTTTTGTCAGAAGTGCGTTATTTAGTGAGTAATAATGAAGTAGATAGGCTTAAAATGCAACGAGTTCGTGCACATCAAACACAACAACAGCAATCACGGCATAATGAAATTGATCGAATCCGCAGACGGATTCTCGAACGAGTTGCATTCCACTCCATGATCCGGCAATTGATTATAGTGCCGACAAATCGGTTACAATTGGGGAAATGAAAATAATTTGTAAATATTGTAAGGCGTTAAAATACACTCATGAATCTACTGGATTATGTTGTGCTGGAGGCAAAGTAAAATTGCCACAATTGCTCCCACCACCAAATCCTTTATGATCTTCAGTTGGGATTGGAAATGATTCTAAGCACTTCTTAGCCAACATTCAGAAATATAACAGCTGTTTCCAGATGACATCATTTGGCGCTACACATATTATACAGGACAATTTCATGCCCACTTTCATGGTATTATATACCAGAATATTTTTTTATAATATTCAATATGTACTAAAATGTATGTATCGGGAATAATTAATCGACAAATTTTTAAAAATTACAGATACAAGGCCAAATTTATCACTTATTGGGGACACTGTTACCTGTACCTGATGTAGATTATCAATTTTTACAAATTTATTTTATGGGCAATTCAGATTTGGAAGTTGATAATCTTTGCGCTCACAATCCAACAGTGAAGAGAACCATTGTCCATGAATTACAAATGTTTCTTCATCAGACTAACAATTTAATAAACATGTTTAAAATAGCATTGGATCGGATGCCATCTGATAGCCATAATATTATCATTCGAGCTGGCAAATCAATTGAGGCAGTACGAAATCTGCCGGGTCAGCTAGTCAATTTATAATAAACAAAAATATTTCCGAAAAAATCTGTTTATATTTGGAAATTCAAATAAAAATTATTTGAAGGTAAATAGATAACATAAAACTTAACAAACGTCTCACTAAATTAAAAAAAATTTTATTTCATTCAAAAATATGTCCTTCCTCATGAGGTTCTTCGTGCTTGTAGTGGTGATGAAAGTGTTCATGGGCTTCTTCTTCCTTAATATGAATCGGGGTTTCAATAATCTTTTCTTCCTTAGTTATGATAGGCTTGTGGTGATGATGAACATGCTTGACGATAGTGTGAACGTGTTTGTGTTCCTTAATATGTATCGGGACATGGATGACAACTTTTTTCTTTTTATAATGTTCACTGTAAAGTAGGTAAACATGTTAGATACTTAGATGGCATATAGGCGTTCAATATTACCTGGAACCTTCCTGGAAAAATGTGATTATGCACATCATAATCAACAACACCTGCGGGAAGAATTGTTTCGGCGTTTAAAATTGATTTCAAGTATAACTTAATTTACTTACCGTCAACTTCAAATTCATTCTACGGAATCCTCGGAAGCCCAACTAAAATTCACTTATGCCTACTCACTCAAGAAGTAATGACTGCAATGCTTTGAAAATGGAAAGCAGTAGCTTTTTATACAGTCCATGTAACTTCCTTGGTGGTAGCGCCAGCTTCCACCATGGATATTTCCGATTTCGCTTTCAAAAGTGCATTTGCGGAAAATTCTTTTCTCCACCAATTGCGTGCAGTATGAGGAAATGTGGAAGAGTGACTGAAAATGTTCCATGCTTCATATTTGCCATAAAAAACAGAAGGTACTGGATGCATACACTGACTGAAGCATTGTTACACAATACAATATGTTCTCCTTACATTAGAAATGTTGTTTTATTGCTCTGATTTGAAGAGCCATTGTGTTGCCTTTAAACTGCATCTAAAGAAGCAGCAATGTATCGTTTATGTAAATTACACGCTTTATGAACACGCAACGCATGTTTAGAGACGACGATCACGTTAGTACCATTACTCAGAAGAAAAAATTAAACAACTTTCCCGAAAAGCTGGCATGAACGATCAGTTGTTATCCACAATGTTTAGAAGCTGCTCCAATCTCTATTCAACGCATAAGAGATCGTGTAGTGATTAAGGAGGGCATACTTATCTATGTACACACTCAATTAGTATTAGTATTATTGTTGTTTGTCCCAGAATATAACCAAGGACGGGAGATAGACAAGCCAAAAAAATATTTTGCCGGCCGACAATCAAAACTGACCTGAGGACTAGGGTAGTCTCCTCTTTCCTTCATCCCTGCGAAAAAATATTTTCGCATTCAAATGTCTCAATTTCACCGTAGGTGACAGATTATTCCTGTTATTAAATTGATACAGTCAGGCAGTAAATGTTTTACGAAATCCTAGGCGTTGCTTCATAATTGTTTGCGGCGCTAAGTATTTATGCTATCTGCCCGGATCGGGAGTATGCGAATGGTGAATGTTACTTTGTCAGTAGCATCGATCTGCCGAGAACATCATCATCATCATCATCATCATCATCATCGGCGCAACAACCGGTATCCGGTCTAGGCCTGCCTTAATAAGGAACTCCAGACATCCCGGTTTTGCAAAAAGGTCCACCAATTCGATATCCCTAAAAGCTGTCTGGCGTCCTGGCCCACGCCATCGCTCCATCTTAGGCAGGGTCTGCCTCGTCTTCTTTTCCTACCATAGATATTGCCCTTATAGACTTTCCGGGTGGGATCATCTTCATCCATACGGATTAAGTGACCCGCCCACCGTAACCTATTGAGCCGGATTTTATCCACAACCGGACGGTCATGGTATCGCTCATAGATTTCGTCATTGTGTAGGCTACGGAATCGTCCATCCTCATGTAGGGGGCCAAAAATTCTTCGGAGAATTCTTCTCTCGAACGCGGCCAAGAGTTCGCAATTTTTCTTGCTAAGAACCCAAGTTTCCGAGGAATACATGAGGACTGGCAAGATCATAGTCTTGTACAGTAAGAGCTTTGACCCTATGGTGAGACGTTTCGAGCGGAACAGTCTTTGTAAGCTGAAATAGGCTCTGTTGGCTGACAACAACCGTGCGCGGATTTCATCATCGTAGTTGTTATCGGTTGTGATTTTCGACCCTAGATAGGAGAAATTGTCAACGGTCTCAAAGTTGTATTCTCCTATCCTTATTCTTGTTCGTGTTTGTGTTTGACCAGTGCAGTTTGATGTTGTTGGTTGATTGGTCTTCGGTGCTGACGTTGCCATCATATATTTGGTCTTGCCTTCATTGATGTGCAGCCCAAGATCTCGCGCCGCCTGCTCGATCTGGATGAAGGCAGTTTGCACGTCTCGGGTGGTTCTTCCCATGATGTCGATATCGTCAGCATAGGCCAGTAGTTGGGTGGACTTGAAGAGGATCGTACCTCTTGCATTCACCTCAGCATCACGGATCACTTTCTCTAGGGCCAGGTTAAAGAGGACGCATGATAGGGCATCCCCTTGTCGTAGACCGTTGTTGATGTCGAATGGTCTTGAGAGCGATCCTGCTGCTTTTATCTGGCCTCGCACATTGGTCAGGGTCAGCCTAGTCAGTCTTATTAATTTCGTTGGGATACCGAATTCTCTCATGGCCGTGTACAGTTTTACCCTGGCTATGCTATCATAGGCGGCTTTAAAGTCGATGAACCGATGGTGCAACTGTTGTCCATATTCCAACAGTTTTTCCATCGCCTGCCGCAGATAGAAAATCTGATCTGTTGCTGATTTGCCTGGAGTGAAGCCTCTTTGGTATGGGCCAATGATGTTCTGGGCGTATGGGGCTATCCGGCCTAGCAAGATAGAGGAGAATATCTTATAGATGGTACTCAGCAACGTGATACCTCTATAATTGCTGCACTGTGTGATATCTCCCTTTTTATGTATGAGACAGATTATGCCTCGTTGCCAATCGTCAGGCATTGATTCGCTGTCCCATACCTTGAGCACAAGTTGATGAACCACTTGGTGTAACTGGTCGCCTCCGTATTTAACCAATTCGGCTGTAATTCCATCGGCTCCTGGCGACTTATGATTTTTTAGCCGATGAATTGCACGGACTGTTTCTCCTAAACTTGGTGGTGGCAGTATTTGTCCGTCGTCTTCAGTTGGCGGGACCTCCAACTCGCCGATGTTCTGGTTGTTCAGTAGCTCATCAAAGTACTCAACCCATCGCTCTAATATGCCCATTCTGTCGAAAATCAGATTTCCCTCTTTGTCTCGGCAGGATGAGCATCGAGGTGTATAAGGCTTCATCCTGCTGACTTGTTGGTAAAACTTGCGCGCCTGGTGCGGTTGCTCCCTGTACTTTTCTAGTTCACAGACTTGTTGGTTCTCCCAGGCTTCCTTTTTCCGTCTGTGAAGTCGCTTCTCCGCTCGACGGAGTTCGTGATAAGTTTCTGCGCGTGCCCGCGTTCTTTGAGAATGCAACATTACTCGGTATGCGGCATTCTTCTGTTCCGTTGCTAGCTTACATTCATCGTCAAACCAGCCGTTCC
Organism: Hermetia illucens; assembly: GCF_905115235.1. Lineage (NCBI taxonomy): Eukaryota > Metazoa > Arthropoda > Insecta > Diptera > Stratiomyidae > Hermetia > Hermetia illucens. The sequence continues at coordinate 229,196 of NC_051849.1, read as the reverse complement.
GACTCCTTTTGCGGCTGGGGCCAAGTATATTTGTGGCCGTATCCATGATAACGTTCTTCAGGTGGTTGTGAAGATCATTAGTTGATGCTTCATCTCCAGGTCCTCTGTTGACTGCGGTTATTGCGGCATTCATTTCCCTCTTATAGGTGTCGCGGAGGGTTGTGTTGTTAATGGCTTCAGTGTTCACTCTCACCTGATTGTCAGAGGGGATTCTAGGTGGTATTGTTATTCGAGCTCGGAGCACCATGCCAACGAGATAGTGATCCGAGTCTATATTGGCCCCCCTATATGTTCTGACATTCATCAAGGCTGAGAGGTGGCGGCGTTCGATCAACACGTGGTCAATTTGGTTGAAAGTGGTCCCGTCTGGAGAGGCCCACGTATGTTTGTGGACCGCTTTCCGCGCAAACCAGGTACTTCCAACAACCATTTCGTGAGACTCTGCTAATTGAATGGTCCGCAGTCCGTTATCATTTGTTTTTTCGTGTAAGCTATGGGAGCCAACGTATCGCCTGAATACGGGCTCCTTGCCTACTTGGCTGTTAAAATCCCCAAGTATGATTTTGATATCATATCTGGGACAGGCTTCGAGGGTTCTTTCTACTGCCTCGTAGAAGGTATCCTTCTCCGACTCTGCAGTCTCCTCTGTAGGGGCGTGAACGTTTATGAGGCTTATATTTCTAAACTTGCCTCGCAAGCGCAGAGTGCATAGCCGTTCGCTTATGCTTTCAAAGCCGATAACAGCAGGTTTCATTTTTTGGCTGACTAAGAAACCTATTCCGAGCACATGGTTTACTGGATGACCGCTATAATATATGGTGTAGTGGCTCTTCTCCAGGAAACCGGTCCCCGTCCATCGCATCTCTTGCAACGCTGTTACATCAGCCCTATATTGGGACAGGGTATCGGCTAGCTGCTTATCAGCTTCATTTCTGTACAGGGAGCGCACGTTCCATGAGAAAATGCGCAAATCGTTGTTCCTTTTTCGTTGCCGGGTCCGTCGTTTTAAAATCCGTCCTATCCGAGGCTCCTGTTGTGGCTTCGTAACCAGTTGTTTTCCGTGTAGGGTTGTCAGCCCTACCCAACCCCCAACCTGGAGGGCCAGTTGGTACAATTTGTCCCATTTTTAGGCGCGGGAGACTCGCCTTCATCCTTCTCCGTCTGCAGCTTTTCGTCAAGAAAGAGCTCCCAGCGGTCACCACGTGGAGGTGGAGATAGGGTTTGGTAGTAGAGCTGTTGGTGTTGGTTCAGCAGGCATTTCCCAGGTTTTATGCTCCATCGTGGGTACCAATCCACGTTTCGCCCCGGGACCTATACTACCCTTTGACCACCAATCCAATCCAATCTCTATTCAACGCATAAGAGATCGTGTAGTGATTAAGGAGGGCATACTTATCTATGTATACACTCAATTAGTATTAGTATTATTGTTGTTTGTCCCAGAATATAACCAAGGACGGGAGATAGACAAGCCAAACAAATATCTTGCCGGCCGACAATCAAAACTGGCCTGAGGACTAGAGTCGTCTCCTCTTTCCTTCATCCCTGCAAAAAAATCTGCTCGCATTCAAATGTCTCAATTTCGCCGTAGGTGACAGATTATTCCTGTTATTAAATTGATACAGTCATGCAGTAAATGTTTTACGAAATCCTAGGCGTTGCTTCATGATTATTTGGCGGCGCTAAGCATTTATGCTATCTGCCCGGATCGGGAGCATGCGAATGGTGAATGTTACTTTGTCAGTAGCATCGATCTGCCGAGAAGTGAGCGCTCTAATGCTATCATCCAAAGATAAACTGCGCTATGAAATTGCTTCTTGCATCAGCGCCATTTGGATGAAATGGGGTTCAACAACTGGGTTTTTGTGATCGACACATCAACGAATGTCTCACATCTCAAAATTTATTGCAATGTGTTTCGCCCTCTCGACATCTATCAAAGACAATGGATGACACCTCACTGTATGGAGACGAAGATATTGCGTTGGGCGAGGGGCGTAACATGCTATGATCATATCTATCTGAAATAAGGACATCCGCAATCGAAGAGACGAAGATATTGCGTTGGACGAGGGGCGTAACATGCTACCATCATATCTATCTGAAATAAGGACATCCGCAATCGTAATTTATGCTGATGAGAACTCACTTGCCTAGTTAGCCAACAAGATTACCCGAAACAACGATGGCTTGATACACCAGATAGTGATTTGAAAGTCTCTCGACTCCATCCAGATCATCATCATCAACGGCGCAACAATCGGTATCTGCTCTAGGCCTGCCTTAATAAGGAATTCCAGACATCCCGGTTTTACGCCGAGGTCCACCAATTCGATATCCAGATCAGTGCTATGAATGAGCAAAATGGCGTAAATAATCAGGACAAGTCATCCCCGCTTCTGAACGGGATAAAGGCTCATAAAGAAGAAAATGTTGCAATACGTTCAACTTGCGAATGCCTCCAGTTAGTTTCAAATCGCGGTTGAGACCCTAAATGCAAAACTAACACAATATTCTCATTTCAGTTCTATTGTCCAGCTCATCGTTTGTAATAGTATCAGTATAGTAGTAGTGTCCGATAATATTACCCGGACTGATGTTAACGAAGGCTTGGAGCTTTTGAGTAACAGTGGGAGTCACTTTCCATATGCTACTCCCATATAGCAACACAGAGAGAACACACAGTGTTCAGATAACCGCATTTCTAGATTTTGGCAAGGCAGAGAAAGTGGATCTAGGGCAGTCAATGGGTCGCGAAATGTCAAGTTTGGTGGTCACCGGATAAGATACGGTTAAGAACCATGGGGAAGTATTCTTTTTACTTCTTCAGTAGCTCGTCATCGTGGATGAGAAGCCTACTGTTAACGTCCTTTATAGAACCATTGAGATATTTGCGACCGCATGCAAGTTCTTTCGTGATGTGGCATACACTTTTGAAATTATCGCAATCTGCGCCATTTTTAGCATCCCTGATCAGCGTAATAACAAATTTCCTTTTATCAGATCGCACAATACGCCAAACTTTCCGGTATTTCACTCGACATCGGAGTTCTAGCGTGTTATGCCCGCCATTACTCGCAGTGGTCAATAGAGCCGTTAACCCCTTTCGTTCATCGAGCCTCTTCTACGATTCTGCTGTCAATCAGATTTTATAACGCCCTTTCGCGAAATGGCCGATGACCTGCGTAACATCCGAGAACATTTTTGATGACAACCCAATGTTCATCGATATTTCCAAGCGGGTTATATTCGAAGTCCAGTCAGATAAATAGCTCTTCCACTGTCGAGCGGCAACTGGATCACACAAGGGGACGATGTTGAACTTGGGACGTTGCAGCTATCCAACCCTGCGAGATGTGATCCCTTGCACGGCCGATGTCGGCGCCTCCCATGTTACAAGTCCTAAATCTACTGCTAATAGTAAAGTGATCAGTCTGATTGCTCGTGAAGAGTAGGTCAATTCATACGGAACTCACCTTATGGCAGGCTCTTTGCTCGTTCAATGTGCTACCATTGACAACGTGGTGGAAATTGCGGAAATCCACAAACATCCCATCATTATCATTGCGGTAGCCAAGACTGTGCTTCCTCATCACACGCTTGAGCAAACCCACGTTGGTATTCAGATCACCAGTCATGATTACAATGTCAACTTAAGAAAGTCTTCCCTGAATTGCGTATAATTGCTCGTAGAAAATATCCTTCCCCACAATATCGAAAGTATCCGTTGGTGTATAACACTTTTCAATTGTGATGCTCCTTAACCTAGATCGAAATCTTGTAGTCAGGTCCTATTCAAGGCGTTGTTGACGTTTCGGTAGTGATAAAGATTCGAAATTTGTAGGTTCCTAGCTCACAAATTTGCCCTTCCCTTTTAGTCATCTTTTATGACAAACAGGGTTTCTTAAGCTCCAGCTGATAGGACAGGTTGCACTGATGCGCGTTTATTATGTGGGAAAACGGGGCCTGGGTGAAAATTATACGTGCCCGGGGTTAAAGTTATGGAGGCACCCAATTATCTTTTTTTCATTGAAATTTCTACACAGGGTCCGAGGGAAATCCTCCTCTTTTCACCCCCTCGTCAGGCGTGTGTGTGATAGTATCATAGGGAATGGCTTTGCAATCAATGACGTTGAGAAAACGTCGGCGTTCTATGAGAATATAGTCGATTTGCGTTTTAATGTTCCCACAATAAAATCTAGAAAGATGAGAGAATCATTTAACAAACCATAACCATATATTGGCAAACACAAATCGACAATATGTTTGCCACCCTCATTGCGTATTCGAGAAGTCTTTACCCTCATGACACCTGTTGCACCTTTGTTTATTTCTCAACAGAACCGGAGTTCATCATGCCCCATCGATTGGGGTGGGTCCCTAGTATTTTTCCGACACTTATCAGATAGCTTGATCAATTTCTAATGACATTGAATGGATTTACTTGTGCAGCCTATCGCGGGACTTGCCAAGAGAGATCAATCAAGATTTAGCATAATGAAGTAACTTGAACTATATACCCTAATCTCAACATTTTGTTTTTATTTTACTGAAGATAGTACTAATTGCTTCAAACCCTCTTTATTTATCTGGTTTTGAGACCAGCATGTTCTATAAATATCATAGCGGAGGTAATTTAAACTTACAATTGAACATCTAATTTATGTTTCGCTATCGTTATATAGCTCATTATCCTTTCTGCAAACGTGTTGTCTTCAGTTGATGTGAATGTTGCCGAACATGTTATGTGAGCGCTCTAACTTGGAATGTAAAGCATATTTCGGTCCAATACGCAAGGATCACAAATCTTTTCGTACTCGTTTTAAAATTAGAGTGAACTGGCTCAGCAAATGCAACCAAACACTTGATTGATCATGATCATGTTTTTAAATTAAGTTGTTGATTTTCAATAAAAATGGTTAGTTCCAATTGATCAACATGATTATCACAGAAACACAAGGTAGATATTCTATTGATATTTTCCGAGTTTTGCTTCTTCTCATCAATTCCATTTTCGGCCACTGGAGAATGATTGTATCTGTTATAGTTTCTGAACGTCAGCATCTCATCTATGAACGATGACTTTCAAAATCAAATCAAATGATTACATGACCTCCTGTAGGCAAATTAATTTCTATTTACATCGGACAACGATCGCCCACACAGAGCAAGTTTACCAGGTATACCAGATAAAAAAAAACTCCTTACCAGAGGCCATTTGGATTGATCTTTACTTATACAGAAGGTATAAGTTTATCGTTATAAATTCACTTTCGGCGGTAGTTACATAGAAGAAAAGATAGAGAAATTTATCGAACCAATAAAACTGATAAAAGATGCTATATTTCATAATTATTTCATCCGTGCAGAGGAACAGCCAAACTAATCTTGTCTAATCAATTTTCGGCTAGACTGACATAGAACATGCTTTCAAGACTTGAAAATATTTTCATTATCTGTTCGCTGAACAAATGCATGTTTGTGTTATGTGACCCGTCTTCTACGATATATCGTGCACACTTCATTTTGATGTATAGAGACAAACCATAAACCGTAAAAAAGAGTGTCATGAGTCGACAATTTCAACACAAAAAACACCTTAAGAAGAATTCATAATCTTCTTAAGGAATTCTATTATTAGAGTAGACGCCAACGACAACGCCAAGTTATTTATTTGCAATGAGAGTTTGGTATATGCGTTTTTGAAGACTTTGTCTGATGGATTTGCATATTTGTGAATTTTTCTTACTTTTCAAAGAACAAGAAAGAACTTTGGAAGATGCCTAGATGTTATTTTGCATCTATCACGTCGCCGAGGAAGAGGAAAATAAACTATGAAGAGGGGGGCTCAAGTTTAGATTTAGTTTTTTATGTTTAATTCGAAAGGATCTGAGTGTATGAGTGTGGTCTATCCGTAAAAGTTGAGTCACATACAGAATAGGCATAGTAGCTACTTAAACTATATGATATGATCCTTCTAAATATTACGTAAGATTGTAAATTGAAAAGAAACGCGTTTACAGTTTCTCGACGATAAAACGTTGACTAACTGACAAATTTACAAGATTGCCAACCGGAAAGCAAAAAAGCGATCGCTGTTACCCTAGTGGTCCATTCCAAAGATCTTTATAATCTGATATGACCCGAAAAGTAAAGTTCGAAGTGTGGTGGAAGATCAAAACCGTATCTCTGTCGGTGTTCACCAGGGAAGCGCTCTCTTAACACTCTTGTTTGTTCTTGTTATGGACACTGTCACATGAGACATTCAACGTCCAGCGGCTTATACACTACTTCATGCAGATGATATTTTCCTAACCTCTCATAGCAAAGCTGATCTCAAGCAACTGATTCGGAAATGGAATGATCGCCTCATGGAACACGGTCTCAGACTGAATCTGAATAAAACAGAATTTTTGATGACCAATCCCCATGAAACAGGCACTATCACTGTCAGTGACATGTCCAGAACTGAGCAATTTAAAAACTCGAATCAATGCTATCAGTTAATGGAGAGCTGCGTTATGAAATTGCTTCACGTATTAACGCAACCTGGATAAAGTGGCGTTTCACAACTGATCGTCATCAATGAACATTTCAAATCCAAAATTTACCACAGTGCCGTCCGCTCTGTTGTTCGATTGGTCAATTATAAAAGACAATGAACTGCATCTGGTAGATGGATAGAGACGAAAATGTTGCGTTGGACTAGTGGCGTAATACGCTTTGATCACATCCGAAATGAAGATATCTGCGACTGCAATCAAGCAAATGTGAGAGCAAAATAGCGCAAACGGTCGCGACGAGCCCGTTCACAACCGGAGTTGGCTCGTCGTGGTCAATTGCGTGCTTTTGTTCTTTCATTTACCTAATTTGAATCTATTCCTTAATTGCATATCTATGTGGAATACTTTAAAACTATTTCTCTCCAAACACAGCACTTCGGCTCTCTATCCTAAAGCAAGCATCCTGTGAATGACTCATAACGTAACTTCATAACTGGGTTATCAAATTAAGTCAAATCAAGTTAGATATCCTATTGCAGACTTGATCGTTTTTGATAGATCATGTTATTGCCAAGTGCGGAAATGCAACGTCGACATTATTCTCGAAACATTTAAAAAGGGAACTCCAGTTTAGGTTTAAACCTGAGGGTTCTCCATTTGTGTGGTCATGTTCTTCCTCTCAGAAAGGCAGGGGGCCTTTCACGCAATATCTGTGATTACTCAAAATGTTTGCCCCAAAATATACTACTATATGTTCGAAATCTACCGGAAAACCGTATAAATATTATATATAATTCTGAAAAATTTAAACGTAGTTCAACTATTATTCACAAAGTAATAGAAAGTCAAAGTTTTATACTTTACGAGTATGTGAATTTATAGCACTTGAGGGGTGTATAACGTCATCATCACATAAAGTGAACTCATATAAACGGCGGAATCGGAGTTTGGAGACATATCAAGGAATATTTTGTATTTTTAGTCGTGTACGAGTGGAAAACCATGCATAGAAAGTTTCCCACCCAAGATGAACAAAAAACTTTTATACCCGAAGCTTCCAGCTTCCGGTATTTCAACTTGTTTTTGTATCGTTTAGAAACCCTAAACGGAATTAGCAAACAAACTAAGTCTGCCTATAATCACAAATATCATATTCACCTTCAGGTAAATTCAGGTAAATAATTAATATATTTCCTGAAAGAATTCAAATGACATCGATTTACCAAATCATTAAAGCTCCTAATGATTTGGTAATGAGCATCGGACTGGACGGATAACATAACGGCGAACCCAGCAACGACAACGGATTAACGATTTGCGCATTTTCTCATGGAACGTGTGCTCCCTGTACAGAGATGAAGCTGCCAAACAGCTAGCCGAAACCCTGTCCCAATATAGGGCTGATGTGACAGTGTTGCAGGAGATGCGTTGAACAGGGGCCGGTTTCCTGGAGACGAGTCGCTACACCATATATTATAGTGGCCATCCAGTAAACCATGTGCTCGGAGTAGGTTTCGTAGTCAGCCAAAAATGCTATTATCGGCTTTGAAAACATAAGTTATGCACTCTGCGCTTGCGAGGCACATTTAGAAGTATAAGTCTCATTAACGTTCACGCCCCTACAGAGGAGAAGGACATTTTCTACGAGGCAGTAGAACGAACCCTCGAAGCCTGTCCCAGATATGATATCAAAATCATACTTGGGGATTTTCACAGCTAAGTAGGGATGGAGCCCGTATTCAGGTGATACCTTGGCTCCCATAGCCAAGTAGGGATGGAGCCCGTATTCAGGTGATACCTTGGCTCCCATAGCTTGCATCAAAATACAAATGATAACGGACTGCGGATTATTCACTTAGCAGTGTCACACGAAATGATTGTTAGAAGTACCTGGTTTTCGTGAAAAGCGGTCCACAAACAAACGTGGGCCCCTCCAGAAGCCAAATTGAACACGTATTGGCCGGACGCGCCACCTCCCAGCCCTGATGAATGTCAGAACATATAGGAGGCAAATATAGACTCGGATCACTATCCCGTTGTCATGGTGCTCCGAGCTCGAATAACAGCATCACCCAGACTCCCCTCTGACAATCAGGTGAAAGTTAACACTGAAGCTATCCATAACACGGCCCTCCACAACACCTATAAGAGGGAAATGAATGCCGCAATAACCACAGTGAACAGAGATCCTGGAGATGAAGCATCAACAAATGATCTTCACAATCACCTGAAGAACCTTATCATAAATACGGCCACAAACATATTTGGCCCCAGCCACAAAAAGAGTTGGAACGGCTGGTTTGATGATGAATGTAAGCTAGCAACGAAATGGAAGAATGCTGCATACCGAGTAATGTTGCATTCTCAAGAACACGGGCACATGCAGAGACTTATCACAAACTCCGGCGAGCGGAGAAGCGACTTTACAGACGGAAGAAGGAAGCCTGGGAGAACCAACAGGTCTGTGAACTAGAGAAGTACAGGAAGCAACCGCACCAGGCACGCCTTAAACACCTCGATGTTCATTCTGTCAAGACAAAGAGGGAAATCTGATTTCCGACAAAATAGGTCTATTGGAGGGATGGGTTGAGTACTTTAATGAACTACTGAACAACCAGAACATTGGCGAGTTGGAGGTAACGCCAACTGAAGATGACGAAGAAAGAATGCCAACCAAGTATAGAAGAAACAGTCAGTGCAATTCATCGGCTTAGAAACCATAAGTTGCCAGAAGCCGATGGAATTACAGCCGAATTGGTTAAATATGGAGGCGGCAAATTACACCAAGTGGTTCATAAACTTGTGCTCAAGGTATGGAACAGCGAATCAATGCCTGACGACTGGCAAAGAGGCATTATTTGTCTCATACATAAAAAGGGGGATATCACGCAGTGCAGCAATTGTAGAGGTATTACGTTGCTAAGCACCATCTATAAGATAGACAAAATATATGGTGACTATGCCAGGACTGAAAACCAACCAATCAACAATATCAAACCGCACTGGTCAAGCAGAAAGAATAAAGATAGGAGACTACAAATTTTAGGCCGTTGATAATTTCTCCTATTTAGGGTCGAAAATCGCAACCGATAATAGCTACGACGATGAAATCCGCGCACGGTTGTTGGCAACTAACAGAGCCTATTTCAGCTTACACAAACTGTTCCCTTACTATACAAGACAATGATCTTGACAGTCCTCATGTATTCCTCGGAGACTTGGGTTTTTAGTAAGAAAAATTGCGAGCTCTTGGCCGCGTTCGAGAAAAGAATCCTCCGAAGAATTTTTGGCCCCCTAAATGAGAATGGACGATTCCGTACCCTACATAACGACGAAATCTATGAGTGATACTATTATAAAATCCTGCTGAATAGGTTAAGGTGGGCGGGTCACTTAATCCGTATGGATGAGGATGATCCGACCCGAAAAGTCTATAAGGGCAATATCTATAGTAGAAAAAGAAGACGAGGCAGACCCTGCCTGAGATGGAACGATGGCGTAGGTCAAGACGCCAGAAAGGTATTAGGGATATCGAATTTGTGGATCTCTGCACAAAGCCGGGATGTCTGGAGTTCCATCTTAAGGCAGGCCTAGACTGGATACCGATTGTTGCGCTTATAATCATTTCAGTAAAAAACATAATTTGCCACTTCTAAGTTTTATTCTATAAATATAAAATCACTTTCTTCACGAATACACACCATAAATAAACTTTATACACCCGGTCTTCTAGTAATCTAGTAATGTGTGAATCTTTAGTGAGAAGTATAGACGAAATTGTTATTGACCTTTTTATTTGCATTCAAACGCTTCCTTTTCTTATTTCTTCCTTTATTTGTTGGTTTTGTTGATTTCATCGTCGTGAAGACAGGCTCAAAGTCGGAATTTGCTTGCAATTGTTGCATGTTTTTGTAGTTTTGATAACGCTGCATATCCTCTATTTCGGATTCTGTGAAATAATTACCATTGTTGAGATGTTGCGTCCACTGGAGATTTTCTGCTTGAGAACTTGGGAAGCCGATTGGTCCACTCCATTGTGTTCCGCCGTTAAGCTGTGAAGCGCTTTCGTGCCGTGCTGAATTTCCCAATTGCATTTGTAGTGCAAGAGGCTGTTCGTTAATAGAATCCTCAGTCATTGTATACTCCTCGTCCTCGTCGTCATCGTCGTAATTTTTCACATCCTCACTAAATTTTCCATCACTGCTGTAGTCTTCGCCCATTTCAGGTTGAACTTGTGGATGAAGCTGTTTTTGCGAATGCAAGTACCTCAAGAAGGAATTTTTCGTAGGCCAATTATTGTTTAAACTCAAGGGCTTAAATTGCGGTTTGAGTGGTGGATCGACAACGACCTTTTCGGGCAACCATGAAGTGCTTGGGAGCTCAAACTGGGAATATGGACCTGCTTTTGGCAAAGTAAATAGTGGATTCAACATGGAATAGCTGCCATCAAGTTCAATCTTATTTCCAAACGAGTGTGTTATTTTCTTCGGATGGAAATGGTGCTTGTAAACAGTTTTGACGTGAGTGTGCTTCTTCCGCAATTCTGGGAGATGAAGTTTAATGTGGATGCTAAAACAGAAGAAATATTCTACAATTGATGACTTGCATAAACAAAGTGTACTTACTGATCGTTACCGTCTGCCCAAACGATTGGCAGCAATATCGCCGCACAGTAAAGTGATAGCCAAAAATCTACCATTTCAATAATATGCTTATAGACGACTGATTTATGTTTGCTAATGGTTTAAAGCAGCAGGTCTATTTGGTTAAATCGTTACATAAATTCTCAATAATGACATTCATTTAAAATATAACTCTTCACCTGCCCACATCGTAAATGTAACTTCAGCAAAAGAATGACAATTTTCTGTGCGAAACACTCGGCTCTTATATGTATGTATCTTGTTCACTGGACCAAACTTAGATAGCGTGGAGTGCCTCCAAGAATTCAAAACCAGACAAAACAAGAGGCCATTCAAAAGGTCGATGAGTAAAATGTATCATTTTACGGCTTGGTATGCGAGGTGCAACGAGGAAAGTTGTCAAGGCAGCAAGAATCTGAAGAAACTGGAAAGTGAGAAGTTACTCAATCGTGACAATTTCTCTGGTAGTAATATTCTAAAGACTCTATGCAGTTACTTTTACATTCAATAAGATTGTCACAGAAAGGTTTCTCAGATATCAAACGTGTGACAAATGGTTATGAGTGACTGCTTCAAAGTTTTTATTCAACTCTTGCATTTTCAATTTCAGGTTTTCCGAATTATACGCATGACAAATCAATTTATTAGTTTCCGGTCATCTGAGGAAATTTCCTATTCCAGCCTTTTCTAAGCAAAACAATTAAAAATTGGAATGGAAGAATTTGCCTCGGTATTGAATATAATTTAAGAACCAATGAACTCTGAAAAATCGGAACAATTTAAAGTTTTATTTTCTTGTAAAGAACTGTTTCTTAGATTCCGTTGAAAACAAAACAAACCAAATTTACATGCCTATCGGATAAATTGTAGTGATCTTACACTATATTTCAGCGGCTCTCCTCTGAATACTTTCCGTATTTCTATTAGTAACCATGGGGCATTGCAGAATTGGAGCTCTGTTGTAGGGAGGCTACTTCCCCATTATTCGAGAAAAAAAGGACAAAGGCACAAAGGAGACAATTTATTATCTGGCATGGTTAAAAGATTGTTCTTCATAGAAACACTTACTAGGAGAAAACCCTTGATTGTAATGCAATGTTTTCAAATCAAGCAATCCTCTCCCTCCGATGGCAGCTCTATTGTGCATGTTTTTGTTTGTAAGCACTAACATTTTCCCTCTGTTGACAGGCTCTAAATCCATATTACTCAAATGTATCAAACTAAAAGTGTGTAGAAGGACAGGAATATGAAGGTTGTGGCGATTGGCACCAAATTTGGTAGAAAGGTGGGAACTGTGAACGCTCACGCATATAGTGAGTTACATCCTTTTACGTCGAATTTAAGGGGGGTCCCCATAGATTCGAAAGGGGGGTGTAAATTTTTTTTTCATCAAATATAGTCATGTCGGGTATCAAATTAAAGGTCTCCGTTAGTACTTTTCGGAGCCGTTCTTAGTTTTGACATTTGTTGGAAAGGTGGGGAGTGCGGGGTGTTGAAAGTGATCATTTTTTTAACGAACCCATTCTCAGAAACTACCCAACCGAAAAATTTGAAAAAAATCAGGGAGCTGCCACTATATGGTGCCGAGGCTCCCTCCATACCGATACCTGTTCAAATAAAGTTAATAATAGTACATTACTATAATTTTTAGTAATTGACAGGAAACCCCCCCCCCCCTTAAGTTCACCTTAGAATTACCAAATTTTGCAGGAATATAGGCTATAACATAGAGCATGATCCTGCCAAATTTGGTGAAAATTGCACTATTACTAACAAAGTTATACTAGGTCAAAACTGTCGCTTCTCTGCAAATTCAAGACTATGAATGTAAATATTACTTTAAAGTGGAAATTTTCACATAATATATGCATATTTTACGTGCTACATGCTAATGAGACAAATGCAGACTCAAATCTCTTTATAAAGGAAATACACAAAACTTTTCATACCTGAAGCGCTGAGCTTCCGATTTCCCGACTTGTTTTAGTATCAATAGGTTTTCTCCAAATTATTTTCACGCGTACGTCTTTCTAAATCTAACTGCATGCAGCAGGTTGACTCCAAACACTTCTCCATAAGTCTCCCGTCTTATCTAAATTGAGGTTACTTCCCTGCCTGGAGTTCTGAAGTTTTTATAAAATCCTCTCTGGTTTTGGAGAAACAAGATGTTGTTTGTTCTTCGCTGAATGCTCTTTGGATACCTGCGAATGCGATTAGAAATACCCAGAACGGTGCCCATACTTTTGTTATTTATTTCACGATATTTATTGTTGAGACAAATAACTATGAAAATTTAACGCAGTAATTTTATCAACCACCCGAATTTGATCAGCGGTGGCAGTAAGCAAAGTAAAAGTAAACATTAATTTTAGAATCTTTGTCCTAGTGATCGTGACAATTTCAGCATACCCTACGTAAAAGCCACAAATATAGTAAAACAAGTTGTTGGGAGGAAAGGAAGAAAGAAAGTGCGGACATTTTGATCGATGAATCTTGTGGCAGAAATTGCTCAATCAAAGTCCCAAGGAAGAGAGGCTGCTTTCAAGCATACCCAGCTTTTAAGGTTCTCCTGACTTCTAGGTTCATGGAGTGCCATAAAAATGAAGTACTCAAGTTGCTCCTCTAATTAGTCCCCTTGGATAAATAACTCCATACTAAGCACAAGTGAATCTTTTTGAAAGATTTGCTGCTTAATTGAAAGGGCAACTTAATTATTTTCCACTATCACTGGTTCCACTGGTCAACGCATTATTAGCAGAATATGACTAAGTTTAGAGAAACGGGTAATCAACGCGCGATGGGGTCGACATTTTCATTTCCGAGGATTCCTTGCCAAATCTGTGACACTTAGTATAGTATTTGTGTCTCTGAAGTGCCATTAATAGGATTCTCAACCCTATTAAACCATTGCGTGGGGTCCACTTTCCTTCTGCCGCTCCACGGGTTCATTTAGCATCAAGGCATAGCAGTGGCATAACGTTCAACAGTAAACTCTCTGGCGTCTACTTATATTGAACTATTGTTGCACTAAAAGCAGCATGACAGCTGTAAATATCGAAGTCATTGGTTTTTGCCCTAACAAAACCGCTTCCCGGAATTGACATTGTTTTCTATCTGGCTCATATTCCACGTTCAAATATCGCGGAGTTGCCACACGTATTCCTTACTCAAATAGCTGTATTGTAATTTCAGTAAGGTTTAGAAATTTTCACCACACCTACATGATTCCTTGTAGTAGCTTAGATTGATTTGTATCAACCTCATTTACTTATGCAATCCAGCTTTCTCCTAAATGCGCAACACCCACGAACCCCTCTCTAGATCCCCAGTGCAATGAGGAAAGAATTCCGTACTTTCTGCACCTTTTCGACCATGTTGACTGGGGCATTAATGCGGCTACAAAGTGGTTGAAATTAAGGCAACCCCTTGGAGGCATTTTCACCATAAGCCCGCACATCTTCTTTAGCCTGTTCTATAAAGAGATCGGCTTGTCTAGACTGGATTTGCCGCTTTTGGTTCGGATGGAATCGAGAAGTCCCCAAATCAACAATTCATTGTTTCGATTGGTCTTTTTATCGGTTCCCATCGCCTTCGATATTTAAGTTAATCTTAGCTAGTGCATTTTCGTTAGCACGAGTTACATGGATGCACTCATCGCAACTTTTTCACATTGGATGTGAATTTAAGATGTTCGTTGACAAGAGCAATCGTTGCGGAACGCCACTTCATCCAAGTTATGCTGATGCGTGAAGCAATTTCATAACTCAATTCACCATCGACTGATAGCATTGATCCGGAATACTTAAATCGCTTAGTTTTGGCACAGAACCATATCACATCACATTTATACAAGTATATGTCAGCCATAATTCATTTTAACAGGTGCGGCCGTTTTTAAGGAAAGCAAGTGTGGAAGAAGACAGACGCTAAATTGATTTTAATAACGTTTCCTTTCACATAAAATCTCAAAAATGAAGCGCTACAAGCAACTCATAAATAATAAAGCTTTTGTTGATGCAAAATCCATGTACATGCAAAAATTACCTGACTCTAAAAAAATCATAGAATGAGTTGTCCATGTTGAAGTGGAGTATTTTGCATTTGCAAATCATGGACAGGGATATTATGTAAAATCTATTATGCATATGTATTAACTGAATATCTTTTTATGAAATCTCAATAAATACAATTTCATGACGTACTCACCATTTCATATGTTAATAAAACCAATCTACATTCACAAAATAACTGCAATTATAAGTGCTTTTAGCATTCATTCCAAATCGAGACCACACTCAAAATTATGCAATACCTTTCTATCGAAAGTTGGCAAAAAACTGATTTCATTGCATAACTTTTTACTGAAGGCAATTCTCCATTTAGACTTTCTTCGAGGCAAAGCATGATGTAAACTAATTAAGACCTTTCCTTCCTATATAATCATGAACTACATATTTAATCTACATAATAGGATCACCTAATTTAAAAATGCCTACAATTTATTTATATATGTATTGCAAATCATCTGGAAAAATTTCTGATAGGCAAGTGGACCTACCTCGCTTTATGAAGGATGTAAATTTTTTATCTAAAAATATTTATTCAACAATTACAGTTAATAAACTTAACAAAACCAATGACATTAATTAGTGCTCAATGAGGTAATCGCAAGAGTCGGAAAATGATAGCAGTAAAGTAATGACTGCAAGGACTTTAAAACTACATAACAAATTAACAATAACATGTGAGAATGAACTTATGAGTGACTATTTACAGGACAGTTTTGGTAGACAGCCGAGTCTCTCACTTACGAACATATTTACAAAATGTGATTTTCCGTGGTCATAATGTAGAACATTTGGTAAGGCGAGACAACGAAATGCAATTTTCTCATGGTACTTTGATTGACTCAGTGTTGTACTGTATTGAAAAACTAAAGAATAAATCGTTTATTTGTCCCAGCCATGGCCACTGCCTCCGAATCCTCCTCCGTGACCACTAAGTTCGTATCCGCCTCCGCTTCCTCCGAAGCCACTATGACCACCATGTCCACCTCCTAGTCCTCCTTCTAAACCACCATGTCCGCCGCCGTAAGTATATCCAAGGACCTTGTACTCAGTACCACCACCACCGTGGTGAATATGTTTGTACACAGTATGCGTATGATGGTGGGTCTTAACCTTGAGTGGTACATGGATTACGACATGCTTATGGCCGCCGCCGCCGCCCCCGAGACCACCCGCCTGACAAAGGGCCATCACACTCAGGAGAACCATTGTCACAAGCTATAAGTTCAACAAGCATTTATGATAAAATATCGTTACTATATATATTTGGATTTTTACATATCCGTGTAAACACTTACCACTAATTTTGAAGCCATTATGTGAAGAAAGTAATCCTTGAATCTAGTGCTGAATGCCGCTCTACCCTATGTGGTGGTCGAGTGTGATTTGATGGTCAAATTTTCAGCCATCTGGCTTTTATATGAGATTCCTCTTGAGCAAGCACCTTGACCACGGTCTCGCATGTAGAAAGATGCGGCCGCTCTTATTCACCGCTTCTTGCCTGCTTTTCAATTTTTTTCATACTTTCTGCACGCTAGATGCCATCATCTATCGCTGCCCCACTAGAGTACGATTCAGTTAATAATCGCCACAAAGTCTCACAAACAAAATGTCAACGATATACTTCATGCTCCAATGTTTCAGCTACCAATCCGGTCTACAGCCTGAGATTAGTTACATAAAAAAATCTGTACCGGACCAGACCCCATTGGGGTAAAAACTTTATGGTTTGTAGTTTACCCATCGAGCTGAAGTCACTTGTCGGCATTGTATGAGCTTTTAACTTTGCTATAACTGACCCCTAAAAAACAAAGCATGTTTCAGGCTTCGAATGTGATAGTTCCAAGCTCTTATATGATTCGAAAATTTCAATGTTTACAGCATATCGATCTTTATTGCATAAACGCGTGAGAAAGTGATCACCGGAAGCAAAAGACTAATTATCATATGCATTGGCATGCAACGGATCGGGCGAACCAAGCTATTTTGAATTAATTATGTTATAATCAACTGAACTTGTCTCGTCCACATTACATGGGTTTTCAGCGGTTTTGTTTCATATCATAGGTGTTCATATGAAAGTAAGAGCACTTCCGAAAAACTTTGAAATTGTAACAGAGAAATACCGGTATGTGAAATTGATCCATAAGGCTTTGTCGTTCGGAGAAAAAAATTTAATATATCGTTTTTTTTTTCAAAAATTGAAAAGAATGTTCTAAGGCATACGTTCAAAAGGTATACTACAAAAATAGCGTGACAATGGTCTTCAGTCTCAGTTGTGAATGATTGTACCTGAGCCAAATAAGGGTAGTTTTAATGTTTTGACACATTAATTCTCCATTGTTCGCATTTTTACCATATTTAAGTGAATTTGCTCCATATCAAGAACACATATTCTCCCAATTAATGCTTAATATTCATAAATTTTCCATGTAAAAATGATGGACTTAATCATTTTTACATGTCAGTAGAAAGCTAACATAATAAGGCAACTTTTGTCAACTTTCTAGGTTTGAAACTTTAAAGTATCGTTCCGATCTTGCACTCTAAAATTTAGATGAAAAATCGATTTTGAAATTTCATTAAAGTTTGAACAGTTATATCTTCGAAGTGATGATAACCTTTGCACTTGAAAAAGTATCCGTTTATTAGAAATTTTATGCAGTTTCCCAAAATGATATCAAATGTGGGATTAAATGATTGAGGGAGTGGAAGATTGTGATTTTGTTGAGATGGTCAACCTCTTTGATACTACTCAGGAAAAGCCTTATAACTCTGTATCGGTAAAAGATGGAGTACCCATCCCTTGGACTAATTTTCCTCAAACACGTGGTACTATCCACCTATGAAATTTCTATCATCATGAATCAGACACCCTGAATAAAACTTTTCGGTGTATTTCTTTGCAAACCCGTTCTTATCTAATTAAAGTCATTAGTGACGTCCTATGAAATATCTAGATTAATATTCTTCGAATCTTACTAAAGTGAAGAAAAGCAGAGTGTATGGGAACGACAATCAGAAAATATCTAACAAGTTGAAATAAATTACGATGAACTATTCGTACCGTAAGTATATTTGTAAATAAATTCAATTTTTGAACTGGCCCCTCAAATCCATCCATGGAACTTTCTTTCTTATGTGTAAAGTTTTATATATGATGAAAGTGGACATTTTGGAAAAATAAACCATTATTAAATAGGCTACTTTGTGTCAAAAACCTAAGAAAATTACAAAACCTTCCATACCGCAAGTCCTTAGGTTGACCTTAAGCACCTGCTTCGTCCCTGAAGCGTGCCTGACCTCCTACTATTTATTCCGTTTTTTTCTGCTATACAATCTACTATATGTTCTGCTAAAAACACCAGGAATTGTTAAATAAAAGGCACAATTTTTTTTTTATCCATCAATATCTATTTTTTTAACATTCAGAGTATGTGTTTGTTGCAGCATATGTGCATATGCCATGGGTTTTCCCAGCCTAGAAACACTTTTCAGAATCAGTACGAAGTGCTAGTGTACTAGCGCGAATTGCCATATAGTAGTGTAAATATTACCATAGCTTTGGAAATATAAAGAAGTCATGCCATTTCACAAACGGAAAATACTGGATGAAGTGCTTGGTTGAGTTTTTGGCTTTAAATTTGGTCACATTAGTCCCCACTTTTGACATGAAAGTCATCATTCTTTGCCAAATTTTATTTGTACGACCGGTGTTCCGCCCCTACGTACTCGAGGAGGGCAATCAGACCCGAGTCTGCAAGGAACTCATCACCGGAGGTTATCTGGTACCATGGGAATCGGGATGACCCTCTGAGAGCATATGCTCCAAGAGAATTCCTGGAGGATGTCTTCTCGGCCCGGTTATTTGCGGATGGCCCCCTAGTGGGAGTTTCATGGTGGTTGTGGTTGTGCCTACATCTCGGGCAGAGCTCCTCGGAGCTCAAGCGTGGAGTTACGCTGTACAACTCGGGTGCCATACTCCTTACTTGCGGCAGAGGTGTTAGATACCCCTCGCATCCACTGGCATGAATGCTGAGCCTGCACTCAGTATAAACCAGGACCGCTGTGCTTGCATGGCGGGGCTCTGATTGTGGTCCCAAAATCAATCCGAGGAGGAGGAGGAGGACCGTGGGATTATGCCTTCACGGCAGGTACTCATGTTAAGCCCCCCAGGACTTTCATGTACGGTTACCGGTGATGTTCAGAGGTGGCGAGGAGGAAGACAGGGCGGCAACCTTGTCGGCTGATTACTCCCCGACATTAGTTAAAAAAACGGATACTTGATAGTTGTAATTGCAACCACTAATTAATGACTACCATATTCCAGGCAGAGATTTATCTATTTTGTTGGTGGCAGAAGAATGTTTGCAATGAAAAAAGTCGGGGTCGCACCATTCGAATCTGTTCCGCCAGTCGAGCAGCGTTAGCAGCACTAAACAACAAGAATATATCAAGGCTGTTGGTGTGGAGTTGTTACCAGCTGCTGTTGAAACTTAACAGAGTGAACGAAATATTGGTTGTTCGAGTGCCTTAGAACGCTGGTAATGAGGAGGCTGATAGACTGGCTCGCCAAGGATGTGGATCCACAATGTTAGGACCAGAGCCAGCATTTGTCATGTCTACTTTAACGGGTGAAATTGCAGGGATTCCCGTAGCCGAATGAGGAAATTCAAATTTCTGTCGGCAGGGGAAAATCCTTGTGAAAGTACCCAGAGCCCCGGGAGCGGCATTTTTACTACCTCTTAAGAAGTGAACTATGAAAATTCTGACAGAATTTTTAACAGCACACTACTCCTTAAACCATTACATGGAAAAAAATAGCATGGGATGAGGCCCTGCATATCATATGCAGCTGCCCGCGGGCGGGAGGCCATTTTGACCGACTTTACAATGGGCCTAACAAAAAGTCTGAATGCTTGGAGCTGCGGCTCCCTCTACGAAGCTAAACTAAACTCACTTTACCAAACTCCGATTGTATTACAATTAAAAGTTTAGATTGAAATTTATTGCCGTCTTATTAATAAATTATTTCCGGTATAGTCAACGGTGTTGATAACTCCATGTTGGTCAGACAATTGCGCAGATCTTAAGTTAAGCGTGCAGTAGACCTAGCAGACCGAGTCTGCACGGAGACTCATCTGAAGTGGCAATAGTCACGAATCCTCATCAGTGGTAAACTGGAACCATGGGAACTGGGATAGCCCCTGGATTCACATACTTCAGGAGAATTCCTGTTGTATGTGCGTTCAGCTTGGTTGTTTGTGGTTGGCCCCCTAGTGGGAGCTTCATGGGGGTTGTGGTTGCGTTTAAACGAACAGAGACCTTTGGGTCTCAGGGTGGTGTTACGTTTCAACACGGGTGCCGTACTCCTTAGTTCGGTAGAGATTCAGGTAGATTTTGCATTCACTAGTATGAATGCTGAGCCATGCACTCGGTATAGACTGGCACCATTGTAGCTTGCTGCGGCCGGGCTCTCATTCAATCAATCCGGATAAGTCCACGAGACAGATACCCACGTAAAACATCGTGACATAACTGTACGAATATCAGTATGAAAGTGGTTTGAGGTCTAGACATCGTTAGATAGTTCCTGAGAATAATTGAAGACCGTAAGAGTAATCTACAGTACGCTATAGGAGACAACGTGGTCAGCATTGCGCCCGCCCGAGATTATTAGCCTGATTTGATTCAGGTACTCACTCGCAGCTGAGTAGACTGGTATTCGACAACCAGTCACGATAACAAATCCTCCTGTCACCAGTGAGGTTTCAATTATCCTCAAATAAAATAAATAAATAAATATCCTGAAATAAAATAGAAAATGCTAACCGAAACTTTCATTTTACCACTCACATACCTATATTTGGTGAATAAATTTACATTACCCTTTTGCAAGTATGGTCCCCCCTTAAGCTCAGTGTAAAATGATGTTATTAACTGCATCCGTGTGGATTCACTGACTCTAACCTTTTCATCGAAATTCATTTCAGAGCAGTGTGCGTATGACAGACGTACGAACAAACAGACACGCAGTGAATTGACTTTTGTTTTACCTTAACCTTAAAAAGATGGCTGATGTAACTGAGAAATGATTCCAGTTGAGTAAACGATTCATAGAGTGGGAATATGGGTTTCAGCGACCCAGTCCTACGGTCGATGTGATAGTAAGCGGTAGAAGATAGCACCACGTGATGCTTATCTGGTCTTCTCGAAATCCATCATAAACCAGCTATTGGCGGTATTCTACGCCAGAATGAGTTTCAAGATAGACTTGAATTATACCCGAGTTGCTGTCGCTTTCAAAAGTTAGCTATTCTTTAACGCTGATAATGTTTGTCATCGGTTCTCCAGATGTTGGATACCAGTCGACTCAGTTGTGAATGAGTACTTGAGTTATATCAGTGTAATAATCACGGCGAGCACAGTGCTGTAGTGCACCGTGACAGGCTTGAATGAAGTGCTCTAACACACTTCAAGGCTCAAATCCAGTTGGATTGGTATGCCAATGATAGCATCATTTTTTTGGCTTCAAGGCGTTGCGTAAAATGTCGCTCACTTGCTTTAGAATGGTGAAATTTCCTATCAAAATTAATTGTGTTCTACTTAAGGCATGCCATAAGTTTTCGGAAGATTACTTAATAAATCTCAACACTTCACGTCTTTCAACAAATAACACAAGTTCAAGCACTGGAAGTCGACTTAAGATCAATATGGTAGAAACGATACTTACGGGACATGCAGCGGTGAAAACTTTAACACACCTAAAGTCCAAAATGGTTAGCCTTGTAGACGGGTAGTGATATCTTTTACTCGTAAGTCACCAGAAATATGAACAGGAGGCGGGACGGTTTGTTATAATGGATGAGAATCCCACTCGATTGTGTAACTTGGTATCTTTCTAAGATTACAACCTCCATAAAAAAAACGCTAAAGCTTTCTTGAATGTCTTCCTTAAAAAATCGATTTTCTAAAATGGTATAAATATGTACCTACTTGAATAACATATAAACTATTATATACGCCTGCTAGCGCAGCAAATGTGTATGTGATAGACCAGTAGCTTACTCCAAACTACAATTTTATATTATTATGTATATATATTTCGGAAACAGCTTACTCCCTTCATTAGTACAAAGCTTTGTAGTAAGTAAGCTACTGGTCTATCAATTTTAGACTTAACTACAAACAGAAGGCAATATCTAACATTTTTGTATATGTGAGGCTTACTGTGGGGACGTGGGCTTAATACGAACTTCTAAGCGAATTCCCCTAAACACGTTTTTTGAACTGGTTGACATGATTGTTAAAAATCTCGACCAATATTCTCAAATTTTGAAGGATTTTTGTATGGTGTTCTGCGCGCAAACACGCATCTGCCCTTGGACTATCCGATCCTTCTGTGAGAAAAATTCTTCGTGATGATCTTCATTTTCATACCTATAAGATGGCGATAGTGCAGAAACTTTCAGAACGTGACTTCAATCCTCGGATGAACGCGGGTGAGCTTCTTCTTGATGTCGTTTCCGAGGGTGCTATTGTTTTTGTTTAGCGATGAAGCCCATTTTCATTTGTGTGGGTCGGTTAACAAACAAAACATGCCCTACTGGGCTGACACCAACCCTCGAGAATTGCATCAAAAGCCTTTGCATTCACCCAAAGTCACAGTGTGGTGTGCAATTTCCTCAGCTGGAATTATTAGTCCCTGGTTTTTTGAGGAAAATGAGGTTACAGTGACAGTGAAGTCGGACCGGTATGTAAACATGCTACAGAATTTTTTTTTCCCACGGCTAGAAAATTTGGATTTGGGGGACACTTGGTTCCAACAAGACGGTGCAACAGCACGCAATTCAAGAGCATCGGTGGCTGTTTTGAGGGAACACTTTCCAGAGCGCCTTATCTCAATTAGAGGCGATTGGGAATGGCCGGCACACCCTCCCGATCTATCCCCTTGTGATTTTTTTCTATGGGATTTTTTGAAATCCCGTGTTTATGTGAACCGTCCAAGAACCCTACAAGATTTGAAGACCAACATCCAAGAATAAATTGCCAACATAACACCTGCTATGCTAACAAGAGTCATGACAAACGCCAGAAATCGGTTTACACAATGTATGGAGAATGGGGGAGGTCACCTAACAGATTTGATCTTCAAAACAATGTAAATAAAAACTATAGACATGTACCTACATTATAAAAAATAAATAAATATTTTCCGATGCATACAATAGTTTTTATTGAGTTTTGAAAAAAGGAAGTTATGCTGCCGCACCCTGTATATAACAAAATATTGTTATATATAATTTATAATTTACACCGAGTTTCCGCTTTCCAGTTTATTAATTCTCATATTGCCGAAATTTTAATTGATTTGCTTCTGCAAAATTTGTTACTTTATTTGTTACTTAACAATTTTAAACTTTAAATTTCTGAGAAATGTTGGTATGTTTGTAATACCACATATACTCGTGTATGTACAAAAATTAAAATATGTAGATGCGTAAATTCTAGAGCAGGTTACTTGATAGGGTAAATTTTAAATTCTCTTTTGTTCAAAACTACATGTGTTGAACATTCAGCAAAACCTTGAATGCAATCAAAACAATGCCAGCAACAAATCGTAAGTCAGCTTAACTTTTCCCCAAACAAATAAAAAAAGTAAATAATTGGGTTCGAAATACCTACAAAGACATTTTATTACATAACTTTTAGCTGAACATTAGACTTCCGAAAAGCAGTTTCCGTTGTTTTGGTCCTTTCACTTTTCTACTCTGATTCAGTTACGAATCGTTTTCCATCACATCACAAAGTATAAAATAAATTAATCATTGAGGAAATGTTTCTCTTCGTGTTCGAATGTATTGTTCATGTTGGCCCGGCTGTTATTTGTAAATGTATTGTATTATATTTCTGTCATCGGTATCTATGTCGGAGCGGAGAAACTATTTCATAGTAAACTGGTTCACAGATAACCAACTAGTGAGATAATCTGAATCGAGGCAATGACCCGCTGGATCAAAATATTCTTTTCCCTAAAGTCAAAAGATCTATAATTACTATTACCAATAAACTGTTTCGCATTAACTTTCAATTTCCAGGTATTTTTTCAGAGTTCTGGTACCACTTCTCCCAGGAAGCATGAGAAGTGAATGGATTGAGGGAAGGGCTTATGCATCCATTGAATTCTTAGTCACATTTGCAAGGTCTCCTTAACTACACAGCCAGTGGCAAAACTTATTAGGTGTGGGTAACAACAGTACATCGACTATTATTTTGCGACGCTGATGGTGAGATGCTCAGACCTTCTTCGACTCTCTTCTTACGCTTTATCCAAACAATCCAGTCACTGTTCAATATGTAATACTTTTAAATTTCTCTACAATACTTTGTGGTGTGTTTTACTACTATTATGCAATTCTAAAACGTGGTGAATGCTGCAAAAAGTCGCGGAAATACCAAGAAGAAATTTCTGTGAAGAGATAGGTTCAGTAGTTTATATTGGGGACAAAAAATTTACGGAATAGCATACGCTCATATCTTAAATGAAGATTCAAATTAATATTTACGCATTTTTTTAAAGAAGAGACAGAAAATGGTTCAACGAAACGATATTTTCCAATATCACAAAAGAAATATTTCATAATAGATGAATATTGAAAGTTTTTGCATATACATGATTGAGATTAAAGATATTTAAAGTGAAAATTTATCTGTTGCTATTCATATACATATACCTATGTACATATGTGGAACCAGAATGTAAGGTATTGTATGGGAGAAACTTCAAGTGCAAATAAATACATGCATTCGCGAGGGAAACAATTTTTCGTATTCCTCGGGTAGGATAAATCTTTAATGTTTCCAGCGCCGACATAGATATCACATCTATTTACATATATATGTGTGTATGATCGTTGTGAAATCATTGAAACTAAATTGGAACTATGTTCCGACCAATCCTTCAAGTTTAATGCTGTCGAACGTCAATCAGCGTATTTTTGCCTTCCACTTTCCCTATTGCCTTTCCGCTATGTATACAAAATAATTAATTCATTATTAAGTTTTTTTTAGGGTATCATAATTATTCATTTATCTATTGACTTCATATTCTTCTTTCACATACGTATCCGTCATATATGTGTATACAGTTTTATTTGGTTTTCCCAATATGAAAAACATGATTTCCTTCACTCCATGGTATCTACCTGGCCCTGTAAGAAACAATAGCCATATCAAAATTGTTCACTAATAAAAAATTGTTATGCGCAAGTTTGGATAAGGTCCTGTATTAATTTTCTTTTCATGCGAGAGAAGTTGCAGACCTCATTCTTCTGTTCAACTGTTCCGCTCGAAACGTCTCACCATAGGGTCAAAGCTCTTATTGTACAAGACTATAATCTTGCCAGTCCTCATGTATTCCTCGGAAACTTGGGTTCTTAGTAAGAAAAATTGCGAACTCTTGGCCGCATTCGAGAGAAGAATCCTCTGAAGAATTTTTGAGCCCCTACATGAGGATGGACGATTCCGTAGCCTACACAATGACGAAATCTATGAGCGATACCATGACCGTCCGGTTGTGGATAAAATCCGGCTCAATAGGTTTCGGTGGGCGGGTCACTTAATCCGTATGGATGAGGATGATGACGGACGAGGCAGACCCTGCCTAAGATGGAGCGATGGCGTAGGCCAGGACACCAGATAGCTTTTAAGGATATCGAATTAGTGGACCTCGGCGCAAAACCGGGATCTCTGGAGTTCCTTATTAAGGCAGGCCTAGACCGGATACCGGTTGTTGCGCCGTTGATGATGATGATGATGATGATTCTTCCCATTTCGCTATATGGCTGCTACGAGCCCTTACCACTCCTACACGTCACGTGTTTTGCTCAGACTGAAATAACTGACCTTTCGAGTAACAGTGGCGATCAAAACAGAGTGTTGAAGTACTTGCACTTTCAGATTTTGACAAAGCCAATTTAATGCTTTCAATGCGTCGATTCAAATCGAGCTCGGTACTATCGTCGGCGGAAACAACGATACCCAATGCCGATGCACATGTTTGCCAAACCTCAGCAAGCCATTGCAAATTCAATCGTACGGATGGAGTATTTGGTTTGGTTTGTGTAAGTTTGCAAGCGTTTGTTTCTGATCCGAGTGTCAGTTTTTTGGGCACTTGCTTGCCAGCTCAAAAAAACACTAACGCAATTGCAAACGTATGGATGGCGAAGTTTAGTTTGGCCAAACGTTTGTGGAGGTTTGGAATTTGCGGCAAGTACCCATGTGGAGCCGGCATAAGGCCTAGCACAGACAAGCAATCAAGTAGCAGCGAAATCGTCTGTGTAGGCAAGTTGCGGTTGTTCACTGAAGTTGTAAAATGGTAAAGGATATCAAACAATTTTCATATTTGTGGCGGGGCTCCAGGTTGAAAACCAAGTTGCAGTGTGCGTAGCGTGGTTTAGAAGTTGGTTTGTAACTTGAGTATGGTAAAGCAACAACAACAATCGTTAATTTTACGATCTTCACTCGTCAAGATCTCAGAACGCAATCAAGTTGCTAAGTAGGTTGCATGGTTTGTGGCAAATGAATTATAACTTGGTTGCCAACCAGCTTGTCTAGGGCACCTATAATATACAAATTGACTGACGTGTGGTGATGTATCTCGTCCGACTATTAGAGGAATGACGTCTTGAACCATTCAACTTTATCATGCCCCTAAGATATCCCTAAACAAACAATCTGTAAAGGAGCCATAACACAAAGTTTTGCGTTAATCGGAGAAGCCGAAACTTTCGCAAATAATAATGATTTCATTACCACTCCATCAGCCCTTCATCGATTTCATGACGGCTTTCAATAATGTGAATAGAGTATGCATCTAGAGTGCTTTTAGGGAGGGGCGGTATTCCGGAGAGGCTTATAACCATTTGTAGAGCTACATATTCCTCTCAGATGAATTTGAAGTGCAATTGGAGTCCGCCGTGGTTGCATTCTGCTACCGATACGTTTTCTTCTCGCTAGCGGTGATAAGTTTCATACCTTGGTTGAACTACATGGGGGGGGGGTTCCATTAGAAATATGGCACCTTTTGAAAAACAACCCGACTATGTTAATGACATCTGTTTGCACTATCACCGAATCATGGTCTTTGGCAAAATTCGTTCCTATTTGCATCAATGGGTTCAATATCAAGGTCGCCGAATAGTTTGTACATGTAAAAGGCATTAGTTCTGCCGAAGATGGCACCAAGATTGATGTCACTCAGCGCATTAATATCACTAAAACTGCTTCCACCTCATTGCGTAGAATCTTGAAACGCAACATTCTGAGGCAGAAAAATACTAAAGAGGCCTAAATGATAACTTTATATAGATGTATGTATCATAAAAATCGAAAAATAACTATAACTAATTTTTTTTTTCATATTTATTCCAGTATCCGCATCAACCCAAACCCAAAACAAAGTGCAACCTAATATTAATTTTATTTTGTTTGAATGTGGACGCTTCATTTTATTATTTGGCATAAAGTTTATTTTATTATTTAGCAGGAGTCCATCTTAAATAGATACAAAAAGGGAATAGAAAAAAGTAACTACTCATATAAGGACTCTATGTCAGACTATTAACTTTAATATGATAATGGCATTTTTAGTCTCGAAATACAGTGAATTTAGACGAAAAAGTTAACTTTGACCAACTACATATCTCCCTATTAATAACAGTAGGGTTTCCCCAAAAGTTTTAGCTGTTGTACGGTATATGCGAAATTTTGTGTTGGTAAGATAAGTGTATTGGAAAAGTAAATTCAAAATTCGGTATATTAGATCTTAGATTTCATATAGATGTTCCATTCCGAATTTTTCAAATTTTCGGTTGCGAAGTTTTTGAAAATGTGAACTTTTTTGTTCTTCCCTATTTTGTAAATGGTATATGATATGATATTTGATATCAAATAAAAGATTTCATTTGGAGAAAAAATTACACACCACTTTTGCTTGTTGAGAGAGCATCGTGCATTCGTTGTTGACTCAGTTTTCACATTTAGGAAAATGTTCAACGATTGAGTGATGGATCATTAATTCCCACGAAATTTTCTTAGTTCCAGCAGAATATTAAGTACTAATATTCAGATGGAACGATGTAACGAAAAGGTACGGTTCATGAAATTCTACAGAAAAACTATGACGTCGTCTATTCAGGTTTCAACATGTGTCAACATTTGAAGAGAATTGCTTTAATTTATGTAGGATAATGGCCTTTACATAATTCAAAAGTATACTACAAGAAACTGCTTCTTGACTCCTATATGTCGATTTTTCTGTCTCGCAAATTATTCGAATCGGAGTCAAAATTTGGTAGTCCTGTTCTAAACCTTGGAGTCCTGGGCAAATTTCCTTACCGATCCCTAGAAATAAACCTTGTCTATAATGACATCTTAGTTTTCGTGGTGACATTATTTGTGGGACTATTTAGTGACCGCTTTAGGTTTGTCTTTAAGAGCTGACACCATCCACCTATGGTAATCCAGTTTTGGGTCTTCAAAAAAGTTTTTTAACAGCATGCATAGCTTTATGAGCGAAGAAGCAAAGTGGAAAACTGGATTCAATAATTAGCTTAATTAGGAAAGGTTTCATTTTCCCGTAGAAGAATTTTAGCTACATTAAATAATTGTTTGTAAATCGAAGAAATTTGTTCCTATTTTAAACAATCTTTGGTTAAGAAGCAAATACTTTCGCCGCCAACTGTTTGTTAGCTTACGATCCAACCAATAAGGCAAATGTGCATACAAATTCACTACGAATGCTATGTGGATCTGTTTGCCCCGTGAAATAAAAGTTTTAAATTGTCAATACCCTCTGCAGTCATGCAAACCTGAACCAAGCGGACTCTAAACTTCTGATAGTATCCATTAAACAGACATTGACCTTAACATTGATCGTTGCGTTACATGGTGCTTATCGTTTCCCCAGTTTACATATGCGTGCACTTAACTGGAGACGATACTGGCATGCAGCACGTAGGTAATTGTTTTGGAATTCGTAACAATTCACCAATTACCATTACATCCCTTCTTGTTTGAATAATTTCTCCATATAAGTGTTAACACAAAATCTAGTGCAGTTAGTGCGCTACTCTAAACCTTCCAGTATCACTGAAACGCCATTTCCAACGTAATGTGGTCGCTGCTTCTTTTCGCCGTAAGTTTCAAAGATTGTGGAAAAAGAATGTAAACACGGCATTTATTAATCTTAATATCCAATGTTTCACCAGCATTCGGGTCGATTTCAAATTTGGTGCGTTGCCATACTGGCATCTTTTATAGTTGATCTTGAATTGCGGAGGTACCAAGTTCAAGCGCAGGTCATTGAATCGTAAGTAAGCAGGTAAACACCGCACCAACTTAACGTTTCTCATTGCGTTAATGTGCTTTCCAGAAGTGCTTACCTAAACCAGAAGTTGGCCAATACAGCGGGCTCATCATTGATTCCAAGGCCGTTTGGAGAAAGTGAAAACCATAAAACATTAACAAAAGTGCCTAGCCATATGCAATCTTTGGACGGTAGTGAAGATATCCGCCGTTTCATGTGGTCGGAATTTGAAGATACAATCGGCACACTTATGCACGGATTGCCGAGTGGAACAGGTAGCGCCCATCGTAATCATAAGATTCCAGCCGCAAATAAAGCCAAGGGTCACCGTTATTTGCCAGCCGCGTCAACGGCTGTCAAGTATATAATAAAAAAACCAAATAAATTCAGCATAATGACGAGGTATCCACCATCCCATGTGCTTAAAACCCCACTTTTGTACGGATCTAATCCGCTGGTGGAGTCGTCCAAGAATTATAGAGTGAATTACAAAATGTTCGAAGAGCTCGCTCTCCAAGAGTGGGCGAAACAGCAAAAAAGTACAGATATATTAATAAATGGGGACATCCCAAAAACATTGGCAGTCAACCCGGTAAGCACTAGTAATTCTAGCCATATCGAAGATTGGATCCCCATTTCAATCGAACCTGTGAAGCCCTTGATAAAATTGCATACAGACGTACGACCCTTCATACAAAACAGCCTACAGGAACTCTCTCATGCTGCATTTGTGAACGAAACCGACAATCCACTTGAACCTTACAAACAAAATGCAAAATTTTCAACATTCTATAATCAAACGGCAAACCGTGAAAGACGTTCCGAATTCAACACAAAATCGGTCAAAAGAGAAAATTTGGGAGAATTTTCAAAACGAAAAGTTGTAAACCATTACACAACAAAAAAATCAACGGATTTACACAATGCCGATCTTATTCCGGCTGAAGCAGAAGCGAATCCTATTAGCAGTAGCACGGAGCGAGGACAAAGGACATTCAGAGGGTCACTGAAATTTGGCGATAAACTGCTAAAATAGTTAATAAGTTGGTTGATATTAGCATGAAGTTTGGTAAAATAATATTTATTATACATACTACAGACTACACGATATATTTGGTGCCCAAAAATACATGTTTAGGCTACTTGAAAACAGATACGCAGTATATGTATATAAAGTATAGTTAATTAGGTAATAGGATAGAATAACAATGGATGCAATCAAAGATAAATTGCGGTTGAAAAAAACAGTAGTATCCTATCAAATTTAGCAACCACGTATATTAATGGAAAATTTTGAGAAATCATCCGCTTTTGGGGCTTTAAATAACACTATTGTGTGCATGGCATTTAAAAAATCAGTTTTTGTTATTAGTACTGCCAACTACTTTTATTCTCTTTAATCTCTCTTCCTGGTATCTCCACGTGCGATATATAACATTCCAGATGGAAACTTTGTGTAGAATATTTTCGAAATTAAGTGCAATTTTTGAAAATCATAGCAAAATATGGCGGTCAAAGGGTAGTATAGGTCTCAGAGCGAAACCTGGACTTGAATATATAATATAGCATAAAACCTAGAAAACGCCTGTTAAACTTATACCAACAGCTCCACTACCAAACCCTATCTCCACCTCCACGTAGTGATAGCTGGGAATTCTTTCCTAACGAAAAACTGCACACGAAGAAGGATGAAGGCGAGTCTTCCGTGCCAAAAATGGCACAAATTCTATCAACTGATTCTCCAGTTTGGGTATGGATTTAACAGTGTTCCAAGAGATGTGCTGGATAGGAAGAGGTTTCCTGGAGAAGAACTAGTAGGATTCTTAATCAACCAAAAAATGAAACCTATTGCGGCTTAGAAATAATAAATGAATGGTTATGCACATTAACGTTCACGGCCCCCCAGGTCCATAAACATACGTGAGCTACCCCAGACTATTTTCAAATAAAAAGGAATCATCACCTGAAGAAGGTCATTATTAGTACGATCACAAACATATGTTACTCGGCCCCAATCGCAAAAAAGTCAGAACGACTGGTTCGACGATGAATGTAAGCTAGCAACGGAACGGAAGTATGCTGCATACTGGGCAACCCTGCAGTCTCAACGAATGTAGGCACGCGCAGAGATCAGTCGCGAAATTTGTAGAGTGAAGAAGCAACTTCACAAAAAGAAAAAGGAAAGCTGATAGAACAAACAAGTTTGTAAACTCGGAAAAGTACAGGGGGCAACCATTTTAGCAACAAGTTAGCAGGATGAAGCGATATACACCTCGATGCTCATTCAGTTGAGACAAGGAAGGAAATCTGAGTTCTGACCGAATGGACATATCGAATTGAAGGTCCGGCTTACTGAAGATGACGGATAAATGCTGCCACTACCAAGCATGAAAAAATTAATCCGTGCAATTCATCCGCCCAAAAATCATTGACATAATCGAACTGGTTAAATATGGAGGCGACCAACTACATGAAGCGGTTCATCAAATGATGCTCAAGGTGTGCGACAACGAATCAATGCCTGAAAATTGGTAAGGAAGGATTATCTGTCCCATATATAAAAGGAGGATATCACGCAATACAGCAATTATAAAGTTATCGCTTTGCTGAGTACCATTGACAAGATGTTCTCCGCTGTCTGGCTAGACCGGATAGCCCAATACGCCCAGAATAACATCGACCCATACCACAGAGACTTCAATCCAGACAAATCAGCAACAGATCACATTTCTCTCTCCGGCAACCGAGACCATTCATGATCAGCAAAGGTTTAAGATAAGGGGATGCCTTATTATGCATGCTTTTTAACTTGGCCCTGGAAAAGATGATACACTATGCTGATGCTGATGATGGATGTGGCACCATCCTTTTCAAGTCCACCTAACTACTGGTCTATGCTGAAAATATTGACATTATGGGAAGAACAACCCCGAAAGTGTATAAACTGCCTTTATCCGGATCGAGTAGGTGACTATCGGTAAGATACCTTGAGCTGCACATTAAAAAACGCAAGACGAAATATATGTTTGGTGACAACATCAGCACCAAAAAAAAAAAACAAAGAAGCAACATCATTAAATCGTATTGGTCAAACGAGAACAATAAAAATAGGGGACTACAACTTCAAGACCATTGATAATAGGTTGTAGTAGTCGAGTCCCTTAATGCGTCGATGATCCAGTCCGAAAAGTCTATAAAGGCATGAAAAGTAGAAAAATAAGACGTGGGGGATCCTGCCTTAGATGGAGCGATGGCGTAAGCTAGGACAGACAGCTTATCGATATCAAATTGATGGACTTCGACGCAAAACCGGAGTGTCTGGAATTCTTTATTAAAGCAGGTCTAGACCGGATACTGATTGTTGTGCCGTCGATGCTGATGATAGAAAAAATATTCCTTGGGCCTGGTCGTTTCGGCAACTGTCAAAATACTAACTCTTTCTTCTTCAGTGTGGAGAAATATTGTACCTTAGGAAAGTAGAGATAGCAGATTGGAAACTCACCAAGAAAGGAGATCTTATGTAGGAGTCAAAAAATCCAAATTAAAATATGGAAAGAGGAGGAGGGAATAGAGAAAGAGAAAAGGCAGGGAGGAGGTTCGCGAGACCTTAGAGAAGTAATTCGACGTTATCGGAGTTCAGGAACACTGACCACATTATCAGCCTGCCATGAGAGACAGCACTCAAATTGTTGCCACACGGATTATGCATCAACTGAGGGAATAAGCCACGTGGAAACGATACTATTGATGCTTTGACTTTGATCATATAGCAAAAATATATACCGAAGCGAATGACAGGTCAAACCAGTTAAAAAAATACTGAGCGAAGGACCATATTAGAAAGAATTGCAGAACTGGACCGAATTGCACACTGTGAGAAGCCAAAGAAGCTGGAGACCACTTGAAGATTGCAGGCAGGCAGTAGGTGCCCGAGAACAGTCGAGCCTTCAACGCAAATCATAGATGAGAAAGTTTCATACAAATAAACTTTAATAACTGTAATGCGTCGCGGGAGATACTCTCATAGACCATCCACGAGAAACAGATCAATGAGGCTATAATTAGGTAGCCATATCGAAATCATGGTGGTGACATTTGGGTCGAAGGTCAAAGGGATCTTTCAAGAAATAATGCAATACCCAGCATCGGGATTTATAATGTTAAAGGTAAAAGGGAACCACATAAGCAGCTACTGTACTCCACCTAGTGCTACCCTTTATTTAAAGGACTTGTTATGTTTGAAACTCTTGCGGAGCTGGATGTGGTATTTACGAACGATCATACCATAGATAGATCATACCATTTTTACCAAAGGAGTGGGGACCTTGATAAATTTAAGCGCTACGGTAGTCAGGGGGATCGCCTGGTATGCTAGGGAAAGCTATACCTAAAACCACTACCAGTCAGTCTGCATCCAGGTCAAAGGGAACGGTGCTCCAAAAAGAAAGATGGTTCGGCTGACCGACTGGGCGGCAAAGTCTTTTGAGAGGAGCACGTTTTCCGCGGTGTTCGAGGCCGAGATATCCCTGAACGGAGGCCACAGAAAGGTCATCAATATTAGTCAGAGGGCGACGGATACCCAATAGGAAACCCAACTACTATAGGAAAAATGAAACTGCTTTCGGACTTTACTAGAGGTTTAGAGAGAGACCCGGTGGCAATGGTTGAAAGGAGTCTGAAGGCTGGCTCGGTGCCCAATGAATCGACGTTTTGCATTGTTGCTTGTTCGCTAGGTTTAAACCTAATAGAAAACCTTTAGATAATCATCTTTTCTCTAGACTTATCACTAGCACCGCGCGATGAAAATGAAACTGAAGCATATTTTCAATGGAAATAAAATGGAAAAAATAGTAATGTGCGTCACTGATCAATTATCAAGTTTCGATGTCACTCGCAATTTTGGTGTGAATCTGTTTTTGGCTTTCGTTGAAATTTGGGTTAGAATAGGGTCAATTCAACTGGATCCAATTGCTTTATATTTGACCACAAAGCAATTAAATTGATCTAAATTATAAGAGACTAAACGCAAAGCATACACATGCACAGCAGTTGATGCAAATACTTATGTAGGCAAATATTACTTATAAACTTTGAAATGCATTACATCTTGCAATAGACGGCCGCAGTTGCAATTGATTAGTGTGCTTATTTCGTGAATGCAGCATTTCTATTTTCAACTGCAAAGTAGGAGGCAATGATTATTAGTTTTCGTGAAATGCGGAAGAAAGAAAACCCTTCTCTTAATTCAGCCTTAGGTCGGATGTAAATGCGATTGTTCGGATGTTAGATCTTGTATACAAGAAACGATTCATTTGAAAAGCGTGGGTACATAAATCTCGACCGTACTAAGTCAGTAACGTTTCTTGCTACAATACCATACCTACATATGCGCATGCATTATATAAAGAGATTACTCCATTTACTTAATTGAATTGGACGGTAAGGGAAAGGGTGGATACAGCAATCCAAGCGGAGTTTAGCCAAAATATAATGATATAATAAGAGAACAATGTACCTAAAGCCAACTTTTATTGGCACAGGGCGGAGTCAATGGCGAATAAAGTTCAATTGACTTTTCTCAATATCATCACTTTACATTCTATCTCTAATACTCAGTCTCCTAGAAATTCTGTTCAGAAAATTTTTATAGATAATGATATTTTTAAGGTATTGATCAAGTAGAAAAGGGTATAGGTACACTAATTATGAACTATCGTGAAGAGCCATATTACTATCTGCGTAACACATTTATTCGTGTGCTAGCCTATAGTCCAATCTTGAAAGCAATTTTCATATTCACTGATTTGAATATATATTTGCAAGTACGGGACCATTTAATGTGGATACTGCCTATTATAAAGAGGTCAAAGGTAAATCGTCAGACGCTGCCTCACCTCTGCCCTGGGTGCAATACAATTACTCACTGCCAAGAACTATGTGTCTGGGTATCACCGGTGCCATGAG
The DNA here is from genome assembly GCF_905115235.1 of Hermetia illucens. Taxonomy (NCBI): domain Eukaryota; kingdom Metazoa; phylum Arthropoda; class Insecta; order Diptera; family Stratiomyidae; genus Hermetia; species Hermetia illucens. The sequence goes on along the minus strand of NC_051849.1, from coordinate 193,651 downwards.
CACGGCATCCGGCGTAGCTCTGAATGCATTATTCAGTTTGTAGCCCTTGGGTTTGTTTATTCAGAGCACTGCAATGAAAGCAGCTCATATACTAACTCGGTTAAAACTCTGGGGATACAATGGACGTGGGGAGCACAGAGTGGAAGAGTTATTGAGAGAATTAAATCCAGTTTTCGCAATGTATTCTGATTCTCGGATCCCCATACATCTATTTGGTGGAAGATATGAAGTTATCTTGAAACGAAGGGAAAACTGGGACGAACCAGAAGAATACGTCTCGGGATATACTAACGTCTTCTAAACCGATGGTTCAAAAACAGAATAGAGTTTTGGAGCAGGAATCTACCTCTCGAATAAAAACGAGAAATGCGCTTTGCCTTTGAGACAATATACAACAGTCTTTCAGGTTGAAGTGTATGCGATCCTTAGGGTGACAACCTGGAAGATTGACGAGCGAGGTTGAAGGGCAGGCGCATCACAGTCTGTAGCTATAGTGAAGCTGCACTAAGGGCGTTGAACAGTTCTTTGATCACTTCAAAAGTCGCACAGGAATGTAGAAATGAATTGAACTCTGTGTCAGATTGAATACGGTGGAAATACTCTGGGTAATCAGCCATTGTGGTGTATCGGATGCTTCAGCAAAAGAGGGTTCAATTCTCCAAGCCAGGACCGGAACCAGCAATTGAGGTGTTGGTAGCATTGGCTAATGCTGCTATCATAAAACTAGAATGAGCTTCCCATAATACCAGGTGGCTGAGCTTTAATGCTGCTAAACACATCAAACTTTTCCTATCAGAACCAAACAAACATACGAAGAAAATTATCCTGTCGAAAAACAGGAAAGCTTGCAGAAGTATTGTGGGCATTCTGACTGCCAATAATTCACTAACTGGATACATATTCAGAATAGGAATTCTTCAAGATGATACGTGTCCTGCCTGTAATGAGGAAGCGGAATTCACGGTACATTTTCTATATAAGTGCCCCGCCTATAGACGCATCGCACAACAGATCTTTGGTGCTACTGGACCTTAGATGTCCCGTGTGTCAATAAGAAGAACAAAGAGGAGTGGTAACAGGGCACTTTTCTGATGAACACCGACATAGACGCGAAACGGCTTTGATTACCCACCACATTTCAAACTTTACTTTTCGCATCATGGTAGAACAATTTAACCGAGCGAACGAGTTCTTCTAGTACTAGGTGTTGCCGCGAAGCTTCATAAATACAATGTAGAGAGTGCGATGCTTCTCACAATGTTGTCTATGAGTAACCACGCAGTGTGTATTGCTGACTATGTATCGCAGCTCTTGACGTACCTGACTTAATTCACGGTTATTTGAACGATTGAACGATTGAAATTACGAAATGTAAGCTTTTTATAAAAGTGGTTGTGCCTTATCTTGTTAAAAAAAATTCTAAGGATCTTCAGTCAACTGTATTTAGCTTCGGCACATTTTGACAGTTCACTGCGACAATGATTTTTCCATTAATTCAATAATTAGAAGAATACAAAAAACATGGTACTACAGTACAAGAACGCATTCGAGAAACTATTTGCAGTGATGAACTCTCCCGCAAATAAAATCACAGAAAGTCACAACCTAGGTCTACAAACATGGAAATTATCAGTTAAGAAAATGTAAGGACTTATTATGCTGGAAATGCTTGAAATGAATATCCGAGTAGATTGTTGTTAACCACGATGACAGAGCTATCAAACGAACCACAAAAGTGACGAATTTTGCTGTTAAGTCCGCCAGCACTTGAATGCAAGTACTCATGTAAGTGTCTCAAGTACAGCTCCAGTGAAGTACTTATTGGCACACGTTTACTTGCATTTTTGCAAATTCCACAAGGTGAGCGGATTCATCGTTATTTCAATCCCTCACTTATTTCTAACCAAAATCAAGTGTCTTAAATTCTACGCATTTATTATTTATGACAGTTCGAGTCATTTGTAATATTGTCACACTTTTCGTTTTCGGCAGTTAGTTTTTGAATTTGTCCAATTTCTTTGGTCTGGTTTTGAAGACTGAGGCAGGTAATGTTTTAGTGGCAAGTGCTAATTAGTGTTTCGACCTATATTAGTTGTACGTCGTTTATATACATTATATCGGCTCTACACGTTTTGGCACTTACAGCAAACTCCAGACCTCCATAAATGTTTTGTGGATCAAACATCGTTATCCACACGTTTGCAAAACTGCTGGGGTTTTCTGAGCAGGCAAGCAAAATCCCTTTATTTTGTTCCGAAACCGACACTCAATCGAATCGGCGGCAAGCGCAAACCTACGCAAACCTACGCAAACCAAGCCAAACACTCTATTCACACATTTGAATTTGCGATGGCATGTTGAGGTTTGCCAAACATGTAGATGCCGCATTATAATTGAATTCAAGCTTAAACCCTCTACGTTTTTATATTTAGTCTTTCCTGGTATTCATGAACTTTACTCGTCAGTGTTCGAAATCAAAGCTCTGATTCTGTTCACCCAGCGTGCAAATGACGTCCGCTGTTTTCCTTCGAAGGGCAAATATTCAATATCCGATATGTTCCGTCCTACAAAGCTCAGTATTAATGATACGCATAACTCAACTCGCTGGAATCACCTTCAGTCAGCCTCATCAGTGCACTCCAAACGGCGGAGCCCATCGCGAAATTGATTGTTAAATCTTGGCCACGTCCCATCCTGCAACTTTTTTTTCAATAGCCACTCCCAGAAGATGGTAAATTGCTCTCTGTCATTTTACCATCGTTGAGGAGAGGGAACTCCCACGGTAGTGTTCAGAAATGAGGCTGAAACTGCCGCATACATATGCTTCTTCCCCTCCTTCGTGTTCGAAATCCTATGGAAGCTAGTTTGTTGAGATTTCTTTCGCTGATTTGGCCACCTTCTGGCACACCATGGATATAGGCCATAGTGCAGAGGTGTTGCCCACCACAAATCTGTTGGTCTTAGGTTTCATGTGCGCATTACCGCCGATCGAAGATTCTGCCCATCTAGTATGGACTTCACCGGGCTTACTAATTTACTCCCACTTTCTGCCGAAGATTCCACTTCTCAGCGTCAAATTGCTCTGGACGTTACCGCACCTGGTGTCCTAATTCTCAAGGAGATTCACCCTCTTCTTTGGCCGCGTTCGAGAAAAGAATCCTCCGAAGAATTTTTGACCTCCTACATGAGGATAGACGATTCCGTAGTCTACATAACGACGAAATCTATAAGCGATACCATGACCGTCCGGTTGTGGATAAAATCCGGCTCAATAGGTTACGGTGGGCGGGTCACTTAATCCGTACGGATGAGGATGATCCCACCCGGAAAGTTTATAAGGGCAACATCTATGGTAGAAAAAGAAGACGTGGCAAACCCTGCCTAAGATGCAGCGATGGCGTAGGTCAGGACGCCAGACAGCTTTTAGGGATATCGAATTGGTGGACCTCGGCACAAAACCGAGATGTCTGGAGTTCCTAATTAAGGCAGGCCTAGACCGGATATCGGTTGTTGTGTCGTTGATGATGATGATGATGTTGTGTATGTGATGTGTTTGATGGGGAAACATTCAAAAGAAAGCCATCTAGGCTTCATCGACACAGTAGCTAGGTAGCTACTTCGTACCTAACCCGCATATACGCAAGCACATTATGTGCCACCTTGAAACGATTTGTTCCTCCTGTATGTAATATTCTTGTCACCGTGTCTTTCTGCCGAGCCTTTCCCTTCCGCTTACGAATCGAATTAGCCAATAGTACCGCGGACAAGTCGAATTTCTAGTTTCTCCCAAGATGAGAGTTGCCGTATTTTCCTTTCTGGCTGGCTGCGCCTTAGGCATTAAATGCAAGCCGCGATTTAATTGCTCATAATAGCGAGGGAATTTGAATTCTGTAACTACTTATCACTTGAAGAATTATAATTAAAAGCTTCCATATTCATGTTGAGGACCCCGTTCAATATTAGTAAACTACTACAGACTCCCCGACAACATGGTGCCCAGGGAGGAGCAAATATGAGATAGCATAGCTGTTATATTGAAGGGGGACCATATCACAGAACAATATTCGATAATACTCAGAATTGTGGGGAAAGAGTTAATCAGGATAATGAAAAAGTGAGTGATTTAAATAGGGAGAAAGAGCAATAGTACATCCAAACATCTAAGTGCGGAGAGTAACTTCAATTGTGCCGAACAACTACTCGCAATTCATGATGGGTGCTCTCTTTAGGTTTTCGTCATCCCATTTAAAGAATTCAAATAGCTAACCCGTTTTTGTCCACGAATAGAGAGGAAAAGGTCAGCTCTAGAATCAGCATCCGTTTTAAGACAATTTATGCTTTGAATTCGTATTGCATAGTGTCTTTCATAATCACTATGTCTCCTTGACTCATTTCATTAGAATCATAGTTAAATCCAATGATACAATGAGCTAATACCCTTTCGGAATGTTTAGATGTTCTCGTAAATAGTTTAAACGCGATATAATTTCTTGCGGCTGAATTCGTGGTCATCGTTCACCTACTCACTAACCTCTATACCTATATGCTATTTGAATGATTTATATAGTTGTACTGTACTCGTGTATCTTATCTGAATTACAGAGGATGTGCATCAGTTCGAAATCAGGCGACGAAAATACAGTAACGAATAGTTTACTCTGCATCAACGAATTAGCCTCTCGAATTCAACTCTGAATGGGTTTCGTAATTCGTATCATCATGGCCATCTGGCGAATTCATACATGACCGCTGGAGCCAGTGAAAGCAGTCATATGCCCCGGGCAAGAACTTGTTAACCATAGTGCCCGCCTCACCACCACGAAGAAAACCTGAGTGCATGGATGGGTACAATAAAAGCAACAGGTTGTTGGAGCAATTATTTTATCTGTACGTAATATTTAATGCATTTGTGAAGATGCGGAAAAGTATTAATGAAAATTGCACGAATACCAATGTATTCGTCTAAAAAAACATATAATGCTCGTTCTGCGCATGAATAATATATTGAAATCATCCCTTCGAGATTATATTTTAGCGCTATGATAATACAATTACTTCACAATCGCTCTGACATCGCCGTTTCTGTCGCATACCAACGATACATTGTTATTATCTCTTAATATACATATTTCCCTACAGAAGAAGGATATATTAGAAGGTATTATTATTATTAGTAACGGATTGCTATTTCTGTTTAACCAGTGGTCTTATATTCAAAAAGGGTGCAGAGAATTTATCAACTCTAATGTAAGAACAGGGTACTCCATGGGCATGAATACTATAATACTTACTCATTCTTCTAGGAACACGATTAGTTTGCGGTATAGCTAATAATATATGAAAAATGTACCGTTGTTAATAATGGTACAGATGGCTTTACAATTTCGTTACACTTACAATTACGGAATTTCGAAGTACTTCGACGAATTCCACTTTCAAAACTTGATCGATAGAGAATAGCCTGGATTCTGCTTTTGATTCTGATTGCGGCTCAAAAACGCTTTTAACGAATTCAACGCAGAGTGCATTTAGGGTAGTATGCATAGAAAGGACATAATTATGTTATAATAATCGTTGGCGCGACAAGTGTGTTAGAACACTTCATTCAAGTTTACTATTAACAGATATCGGTACAAAATATCATATACTACATACTATCATTTCCATCATTCAAGTTCAGAAACGGTTCGTCTTGATCGGTTGTGCCACTTTGCTCTGTTATTTTTCCAATCTATATATTATTGTTACCTATTTCTTGAAAATAAAAGGAATTGTAAAAACAAAGCAAAACAAAGGCCTGATCTGGATGCGGTCGCGAAGTTTTCCAATCACTATCCAAAGTATCAAGGCACCTTTTTTTCGACCGGCCTTTGGTCGTTTTCCATCGACTTCGATGTTCAGACCAATCTGGGCATATGAATTTTCGTTAGCGCGAATTGCATGACTATACCATCGAAAACTCCTCTCCAGCAAATTTTCCACGATCGGTGCAACCCCATATCGATCACGGCTATGTTCATTTCGCTTGTTACCCTACTGGTCCAACACAACATTTTCATCTTCAATATCATCATTGTTTTCCTTAGTCGCCCAACATTCCATAGAGAACCATAGAGGGTGACGGGACGAATGACACTGCCGTCAATTTTGGATTTGAAACATTTATTGATACGTCGATCACAAAGAACCCAGAAGAAGCCAGTTGTGCAACACCACATCATCAAGATTGCGCTAATGCGTGACTAATAGCATTGATCCGAAATAATCGATCGAACAGTTCTGGGTAGGCCACTCCCATCGAGACCTTGGTAGGTCACTACCACTGGATCGGTCGTCCAAAATTCGAGTTTATTCAGATTTAATTTGAGACCTTGTTGCATGAGATGGTTATTCCATTTTTGAACAAGTTCTCCAACATCGACTTTACTATGAGACGCTTGGAAAACATGATCTGCATAAAGCAGTTTATAAGCTGGTAGACTTTGGATGTTCTGTGTGAAAGTATGCATAAAAGAACACACAGGAGTGGTGAGAGAGCGCATCCTTGATGAACACCGAGAGAGACACGAAACGGTTTTCCACCGTACTTCGAATTTTACTTTACTTAACCCAGCGCACGAGTTTTTCTAGCACTAGGTGTTGCCGCAGAGCATACCAGATAACGTCTAACGTCTTCTATACATCCACGAAAGCGATGTAAAAAAGCCAATGTTTCTCACGGTGTTTCTCCATGAGTAATCGCGCAGCGTTTATTACGTAAGTAGCCCTGTAGTTCTTGGCAAACGCGGCTTAATTCGTGGTTATTTGGACGATGTCGCAAATACGATTAAGAAGAATGCGTTCAAAAATCTTCAATGTATGGCAGAGTAGTAGGAGAATCCGGTAATACTTTCTACACTCTGCTGGACTTCCTTCCTTTTTCCATATTGGATCGATTAAAGAACTCACTGAGCCACAGTATTAGGTTCCCGCTCTTCGCTTTCCATAGCTCAGATGCAATGTCGTCAGATCCTGTTGTTTTCTCCGATTTCATTCGATTGATTAGTTTCTCGGCTTCAGTGACGCCCACAGGTGGAATTGGCCCAAATGTCGACAGTGCTCGTGGAAGTGCAGGGTGAATCAATTCTTCCGTTGAAATCTGCTTGAAATATTCTCGCTATCTATCCGTTGCGGGTCGTCGATCGGTTAGCAAACTACCGTTCTTGCCATTAACGCAACAAAAATGTTAGATATCCGGTGTACGTTGGTGTCGAATTTTAACTTTCGTGCCATCCCGACTGTCCAGTTTATCGTAAAGATCTATGTAATGGGTCGTCCGGGTAACAGCAAATAGCTTTTTGCTTATGCTAGAGGCATTTCTTTTCACAAACCTTTATTTGGACAGCATCATGCCAAAGCCAAGCATCTCGGTTGAGAACCGCTCGAGGGATTCGTTGCGATCCTTTGACATTCCTAATGATCGGCAAACGTGTAAGTGTGATAGATTCTCTTCTTTTCTTTTGAAATCGCCATTATTTAATTTACAGCGGGCTAGTGCATTTCTCACGCTGTTTAATCAATGGCTCGATTTGCAACACAGCAATCAATGGCCGATATGGAGGTGCAATTCTCCCAGAGGAATGGCTATGCAGTCAGTGATGGTGATAAAATATCGACGTCTTATGAGGATACAGTCGATTTGCGTCTCACTTTTCCCACTATAAAATGTAGGAATATGAGACGATTGTTTAATGAACCCTGTATTCTCAAGTACAAGGTCGTGAGGGTCTGCAAAATCGACTATACGCTCGCACCCTCACTTCATGTTCCAAAACTGTTTCCCCCAATGGCAGCTGTTGCCATCTACCTTTTAACCCACGTGAGCGTTGAGGTCGCCCGCAATGGCGATATACTCGTCAGCAGACATGTTACAGTTCTTTGTATCGACAAGACGCCACAAAGCATCTTTCTCACCATCAGGTTAATCTGTCTATGATGCGTATGCGATGAAGAAGTGAATCTTGTTATCAGCTGAAATAATAGTGAACTCTATCAGTCAGTCGGTCATCAAATCGTTCGACTTCTTTTATGGCATCACGGAAACCCTCTGACAACACCGTATTGAATATGTGGGCTACTAAATTAGAAAAGTGGGTAGTCATTTTTACCTCATTCGCGTTCGATGTCGCAACTTTTATGTAGAACGCAAATATCAATGCGCCTTTTCCAAAGGGCTCTTGCGAATTCCTCGATCTCTCCAGTAAGGCTACCAATATTTGGCGGACAAACACGTATTTATTTTGCTCGGACTAATGTACTTTCGACATATTATTTGTCGGATTGTCGCGGGACCTGTCACCAAGAGAGATCAGGTAGCATTAACACACTTCCACCTATACATGATTTATCGCTTTCCCTGATCTCAGCATTTTCTCTTTATTTTAATGAAGATAGTATTGTAGAAAATACAATGCTTCAAACCATCCTCTTTTATTTGAGCTTGGGACCAGGATGTTACGTAAATAACATGGCGGAGTTTCCTTGGATATGATTAATTCCTGCAGAACCAAAGTTAAGTCATCTATTGAACAAGAAAGTTCTTGCATTCAATGGTCAAGATCGCCAGACTATGCTAAATAAAGTTTATAACATCATAAAAACGGCACGCTTAGCTTTTCCCTCCAATGGTTGCCTTGAACCCCTATATGTAGCACGACGCGTCAATCGAGTCTATTGTTGTCGATTTTTAAAAATTTACTTCAACTTCTATAAGGCCCTGTGGGAAACACTCTTCCTTCATTGATCTACGTCATGCAGCTCTAGCTTTAGGGCAATCTGCTCGGCGGAGATCCTTTGATATTAAATTCCATTGGTGCTACCGCCGGCAGTAATAAGACTACTGAGATACATATATGTACAAATCATTCGACGCCTTCGATATTGTGGCCAGGAATGCAGATAGAAAGAGTACGGAGACCCGTCAGACTGAGAATCTTGGTTTTGTTGATATTTGTCTCAATTCCGCTTGCCTCCTCAAATTTATTTAACTCCATGAGGTGGAAAAGCAAGCAGATGTGGGCAACATAGTTGAGGTGTTTGAAGAAACAACACTTGATCCGTTGAACCCCTCTGCCAATAATGGAAGAAAAATATTTAGCGGGGTCAGCCACGTGGCCGGTTAGGAAGAGCGGAACTACTTCCCACAGAGTAATCGTGTGAAGTAGGCCATACCTGCTCATTGTGACATTTAAAAAGTTAGAAAAAAATGAAATGATTAAGATTAATAATAATTATTAATTAATAAATCACCGACTTTATTGCAGCATTTCTTCGTTATTTTTTCACACGGAAAGCAAATGTTCGGAGTTAGGCTCCTAAGAATTCTTCCAGTGGTAAAATGATATTAACTGGAGCAATTTGTGTTGCTGTATGCAGCATCATGGAAGTCTTGATTTCGAAAATTTCTTTCCAATCGTACAATTTTTGCTTTAAAGCCATGCTATTAACATAGTATGCTGGTCTCAAGCCCAGGTAAAGGAGGAGGGTTTGAGGCAACGTACTCTGTACTATCCTCAGTAAAACAAAAATAAAATGCTGAGATCAGGGAAAGAGATAAATAGAGTATAGTTGTAGTTATTCTACTATGCTAAATCCTACCTGATCTCTCTTCGTGACAGGCCCCGCGACAGGTCGACCAAGAAAATGCATACAATGTCGTTACAAACATGATGTCGTTACAACAAGCCTCGGAGAAATGCTAGAGCGTCCACTTCAGTCGACGCGGCGGGACGGGTCCCGGTCGCGAACGCGCGAAAAATGACTACAAACTTCTCTATTTTGGTAACCCACACACTCAATATGGTGTTGGCATTGCCATCTCAGAGGGTTTCCGTGATGCCATTAAAGAAGTCGAAAGATTTGATGATCGGCTGATGAAGCTCACCATTATATCAGCTGATCGCACTATTCACTTCTTCACCGCGTATGCACCACAAACAGGTCGACCTGATGCCGAGAAAGATGTCTTCTGGCAACTTCTCGATGAAAAGACTTGTCACATGCCTGCTGACGATTACATAATCATTGCCGGCGACCTTAATGGTCATGTGGGTGAAAAGGCAGACGGTAACAGGTGCCATGGGGGAAAGGAGTTCGGAGCGCGCAATGAAGGTGGCGAGCGTATAATCGATTTTGCGGATACCCATGACCTTGTACTTATGAATACATGGTTCATCAAACGATTGTCTCACCTTCCCACATTTTATAGTGGGAACAATAAAACGCAAATCGACTATATTCTCATAAGACGCCAACACTGTCTTATGCCACTGTCACTGATTGCAAAGTCGTTCCCTATGAGACCATCGCACCTCAACATCGGCCGTTGATTGCCGTCCTGCGAATTAAGCCACCGATAAAACAGCGTGAGGAACGCACTGGCCCGCCGCGCATTAAATGATGGCGGTTTGGTGAGGAGAAAGAAGAAACGGTCTCACTCATACGATTGCCAACCATTACGAATGTGGAAGAATCATGGAACCAAATGAAAGACACGATCCACAAAGCGGCCTCTGCAACCCTCGGGGTCACCAAGCCGGGTAAGCGGTACATCAACCGAGATACTTGGCTTTGGAATGATGATGTTGAAATGAAGGTCCGTGAAAAGAAACGCCTCTACCACAAATTTCTCGACGATAAAACGCCTGCTAATTGGCAAATTTATAAGAATGCCAACCGGGAAGCAAAGAAAGCGGTCGCTGTCACCCGAGCGAACCATTTCAAAAATCTTTACGATAAGCTGGACACTCGGGATGGCGAGAGAGATCTGTATCGACTTGCTAAAAGCCGTGATGAACGCACACAGGATATCGAACACTTCTGTTGTGTTAATGACAAGAACGGTACTTTGCTTACCAACCGTCGAGCCGCAACGGATAGATGGCGAGAATATTTCGAGCAGATTTCAACTGAAGAATTTGCTCATCCTCCACTTCCACAATCATTGCCGACATTTGGAGCAGTTCCACCAGTCAGAGCAACTGAAGTCGAGGAGGCAATAAAACAAATGAAATCGGGGAAAGCAACAGGACCTGACGACATCGCATCTGAGCTCTGGAAAGCGAAGAGCTGGGACCCAACACTGTGGCTCAGTGAATTCTTTAACCGGGCTATTCAGGAAGGAAGAATACCATCTGACTGGCAAGAAAGTACCACTGTTCCAATATGGAAAAAGAAAGGTAGCCCAGCAGAATGTTCAAATTACCATCCGATCCGGTTACTTTCACATACCATGAAGATTTTTGAACGCATTCTTGACAACCGTATTCGCGAAATCGTTGAAATAACCGTGAATCAAGTCGGATTTGTCAAGAACTGCGGAACTACTGACGCAATACACGCTGCGCGGTTACTCATGGAGAAACACCGTGAGAAGCATCGCCCTCTTTACATTGCCTTTCTGGATCTAGAGAAAGCGTTTGACCGTGTACCAGACGAACTCATCTGGTATGCTTTACGACAACACTTCGTGCCAGAAGAACTCGTGCGCTGGGTTCAATTGCTCTACCACGATCCGAAAAGTAAAGTTCGAAGTATGGCGGGTGTATCAAAACCGCTTTGTGTCTCTGTTGGAGTTCATCAAGGAAGTGCCCTCTCACCACTCCTCTTTGTCCTTGTTATGGACACCGTCACACGGGATATCCAACGTCCAGCGCCCTACACACTGCTTTATGCAGATGATGTTTTCCTAGCATCTGATAGCAAAAATGATCTCGAGCAACTTGTTCAAAAATGGAATGATCGCCTCATGCAACACGGTCTCAGATTGAATTTAAACAAAACTGAATTTTTGACGACCGATCCCCATGAAACAGGCACAATCACTGTCAACGGGAGTGATCTGCCCAGAATTGAGCGATTTAAATACCTCGGGTCAACGCTATCAGCCAATGGAGAGCTGCGTTATGAAATTGCTTCACGCATTAACGCAACCTGGATGAAGTGGCGTTCCACAACTGGTGTCCTTTGTGATCGACGTATCAACGAACGTCTCAAATCTAAAATTTACCGCAATGTCGTCCGTCCAGTCGCTCTCTATGGTTCGGAGTGTTGGCCAACCATAAAAGACAATGAACGGCGTCTTGCGGTAATGGAGACGAAGATGCTACGTTGGACTAGTGGCGTCACACGTTTAGATCACATCCGAAATGAGGATATCCGCGATCGTTATGGGGTTGCATTGATCGTGGAAAAATTGCGAGAGAGGCGTCTTCGATGGTATGGTCACGCAATTCGTGCAAACGAGAATTCACTTGCCAAGATTGGTCTGAACATCGAAGTCGATGGTAAACGACCAAAAGGCAGACCTAAGCAACGGTGGCTTGATACGCTGGATGGGGATTTGAAAGCCTCGAGATTGCACCCAGATCAGGCATTCGATAGAGCCAAATGGCGAAGCCGATCACGACGAGCCGACCCCGCTTGTGAACGGGACAAAGGCTGAAGAAAAAGAAGACTAGATGAATATGACCGTACTGGCAAATGAGGCAATAAAGTCGATTCGGAGAAACAGGATGAGGAATATTTGGCAAGGGAGAACAGTTTTATGATCCTTGAATAGTAAATTTTAGCAAATAATGAGAAATTTGAATTTAATATTTTCATAAACACGTCTTCAAATTTTTAATGCGTTTTTCTCGAAATACGATTTTTTTAAAGCAACAGTCAGGATACCTTCAACAAATTTTATTCTATTCATTCCAAATTCCATTGTCTTTTAAATAACTCTCCGCACAGAAAGTGATTGAGTTGGATATAATTTATTAGCAAATTAGTTTCTTTTTCACTCGAAAATGGAGGTTTTTCCATCAAATGCTTGCCAATAACGCAAAAGTTGATCTTGGCTATACTTTGAGTTTAGTAAATAAATTTTTCGTTCCTATGTAAACTTAAATTTGCAACATACGCTGATTGTCGCACAGGGCCTTATAATACATACTTGGGAAGTATACCTCCGGCGTACCAACTATACATTATTTTTTAATTTTTTTCTGTTTACTTTCAAATATGGGCAATCCTTCCACTTTTTCCCTCTAAAAAAAATTCAAAAAGTTGCTTTATTTTAGACGTCTACTCTCCTTCTGTGCAAAACGTCTTCGCCGTTAATTTCATCTTTCTGCCGTAGCACTTCTCAATGGCAGAACTCAAAACATTAGTATTATTAAATTCTTCGCGGCAAATGACTCTAATCATCTCTAAAAGGGTCGTCCTCTTAAAAAAACGGGTCAGAAATCCATATTATATATCTTTTTTTGAATAATCCTGAATACATATATAATAATGTCAGTAATTGACGAATGTGTTCGAAATCACTCACTATTCAAAGAGAAAAATATAAACTATTAACACTCATCATTCACTTATTAGTTAAATACCGTCATGATGACAAAGCTATAATATCTTATATCTACTATATAAAAGATGGACACGTGAAAGTCACTATCTCCACTGTCTCCAAAGAAGCAATTTGTGTTATCCCCGTCTTTCGTTCTATCTTACTGTTGAAGCTCACTTACTGAATGGTCTTTGCTTAACTGTGAGTAGGAACAAATGTTACTCGAGTATGTGGTTGTTATGCAAGAATATTTTTAAAAAAGTCTAAAACCATCCCATATTTCTGCCCTTGATTAATGTAACTACATATATCATAGAATATGCTGACTTGAGATGTTTGAAGTCATTCCATTTATGTATCTACATATCTATAGTATGATTCATGATTTTAAATGTTATGGGAAATGAAGGGAAAACGTATTTTCCTCTAAGTGATTCGGAACTGTTTTCAGTTTCAAATACAATTTGCAATGGGAAATCGTGAAACTCGTCGTAACTCTGCAATTTTCACAGTTCTTTCCATTGATGTAAAATGTATGCTCGCATGCACATTTACGAAAATAGTTCCCATTGAAAAGATTGGCTGCGGCGCTACAGACATCCGGAAGCTCAACACCTGCAAAATGTTATGAAATGCTGTGCTGCTGCGTGGAGTCAAAAGTGCGATGATTGAGTCTCAAGCTTGTATTGTATCTGAAAGATGTTACTGTTCCGATAATTTAAGCAGTGGCTATTGCGTTAGCAACACTTTGGCAACGGTAATCGTTGTACCGTGCGCTGATTGGAGCCTTTCTCCACACCGTACTAGGTGAAATGGCGAAAATGAAAGTACGCTTCAACTAGTAGTCAGCGGTCATCGGGTGAGAGGTTGATCGCAAAGCAGCCGGCCTAACCTGACCATGACCTCATCTACAATGACGTCGAAGTTTGTCGAGCCGCGGAAGTTTTTGTCCGGCAAATGGATCGAAAAGATTCCACTACTTCCATCCCAAGAGGAAAACTCGGAACAAAATTCTCCCACCTCATGATATGTTGCTTCTGTGAAGATTAAGCGGCTCGCCTGGCTATGATCACACAACAAGTTGATCACGTATATAAGTTCAGACTCGGTTTCAAGTGCTATGCCAATTTTCCTTTTGGATTCGTTCGGATTGCACGTCTTTCTCAGTTTCGGCTAGAGGAGTTTCTACTTAACAATAGGTCACCTGAAATTTAAGAAAATGACTGCCTGGTTAATTGTAAGTGTTAGGATACTACGAAAACCAAGAATAGTAACAGCAGTAACGAATTGTACTTCTTTTCTAGTTTATAGTCAGCCTTCTGATCACCGGAAGTACCACACTCGGAAAACCTGGTGGTTTCGGACAGGAGCACGTTCATATTCGTATTCATCTTCCCGAAATTCATGAAGAGTATCATCACCAAAAGGAAGTTGTTGTTCATGGTCACGACCATGGCCATGGGGACAGTGGAGGAGATGGTATTCACGACGATGGAGCGATCATTGGTGGATTAGTGGGCGGCTTTGTTGGAGGACATGGAGGAGGTCATGGTGGCTTCGGAGGTGGTCATGGGGGAGGATTCGGCGGTGGAGGATACGCTGGTGGACATGGTTACAGCGCAGGACATGTAGAAACGGTAGCCGTTGTCGATAGTCACGGTGGAGGATTTAGTGGTGGACATGGCGGTGGACATAGTGGAGGCTTCGGCGGAGGCCATGGTGGTGGTTTCGGCGGAGGTCATGGTGGTGGTTTCGGCGGAGGATATGGTGGCGGATATGCCGGAGGCTTTGGAGGACACGGTCATGTTGAAACGGTCACTGTGATTGATGGCGGTCATGGTGGACTCGGAGGTGGTCATGGAGGATTTGGAGGACATGGTGGAGGTCACGGAGGCTTTGGAGGCTTAAGTGGAGGTTACGGTGGCGGCCATGTCGAAAGTATAGGCACAATCGGTGGAGGACACGGCGGTGGTTTCGGAGGTGGATTCGGTGGTTCCCATGGCGGCGACATCGGAAGTGGTGCAATCGGCGGTGGAAGCTACGGTGGTGGATACAGTTATGGAGGCGGCCATTCTGAATCACTAGCAGTAGTTGAGAGTGGTCACGGTGGCGGAAGTGGCGGAGGTGGCTATGGAGGCAGTGGATTCGGAGGAGGTGTGGAACATGTTTCTTTGACAGGATCTGGTGGTGACCTAGGACATGGTGGAAGTAGCGGTATTGGAGGCAGCTTAGGTGCAGATATTGGAGGCGGCCATGGTAGTTCCGGTTCAGGTGTAGAGCATATTTCTCTTACCACAGATGGCGGGCATGGATCCGGATTTGGCGCAAGTGGAGGTGGCGGCGGTGATGGCCACTTTGGTGGTGATAGCTATACAGGAATTGACAGCTACAGTGCCGGACATGTTTCAGGAATTCATGAGGGCGGAAGTGGCGGAGGTGGAGGTTACTCATACTCTAAGCCATTATTGCCATTTCACCATTGATGATCCCTCATGCACAGCCACATTTCAATAATCATCTATTTCTAGTCTCATTTTTAACAGTAAGCTCATCACCAAACTGTTTTTATTTATCGCCTTCATTTTCTCCATTGACTGAGGTAAAGATTAACTCAGTGCAGTCAATAAGTAGTCATGTTATCATGACATAGTTTTAATGCGTTAATTGTTATTTTGTGTGTAAGACTTTGTTTTTACTATTCATTGTTATAAAACAGCATTAATCTGCAAAAAAGTTCAAATTGTGTTACAACTATGGGCGTTTTATTTTTCCCTGCTGCTTAAAACTTGGGATTAGCACCACTAAGAGAACAATGCCTATCGATCAAATCGATTTACCAACAGTGCATTTCGAAAAGCATATATGCACATATATAATTGTTACAGGAACATAGTCACATCTTTTATATCACTTTCCAAATATTCTGCAACTACATAATGAGCCTATTATAAATATTTCCCAGCATTCACGGAAGTATGTAGATATATGTGTGTGTATATCTACCAGACTAGCAGATCAAACTGGTCCTATGTGTAGGCTCTTTAATTTCGCTACGGAACAGATTATTATTAGCAGAGATTGGTATGAAATCGCTGAGACTATCTTTCCCGTATGCGGTCTTTCACTTTCTCTCAATTCGTTGTAAACGTTTTTTTGTTCCTTTAAGTTTCCGACAACCCAGCAATAATAAATAACTAAGAAATCGTAAAACAGTGCGCTCATCTGGTTCGGTTATGTGAGCTTTGATGCGATTGCATGATGAGATATTTTCCCTGCCTCGAGTATTTCACGTAATAGCGTCAATAATTTTGGACATGTAATAGCGACGTAGGAATGCAGCGAGCATAATTATCTTGGTCCATTCCATTCTCCCAAATTCCATTGCGCAACTCTTGTCTGCATTCGGATGTATATAAATTTGTGGATATGAGCAATCAATCATGTATCTCTTTATTAACGATTTTTTCAAAGGGCGAACCATTGTAGTGAGTTTAAATAAGAAAGTAGGGTTTTGATTAGTGTGGAGAATCGGATGATAAGAGTTAGAACTGGTAGTAGCCTTCAACTTTCTGACCTCCGTCAAGAAATAATATTTATGTGTTATAAATACATTTCTATTGTGCTTAAGGTAGTAGTACACTGTGACTATTTTAAATATCGGTTATTTTTCTTGACATATTTCGAAAGTATAATATATTGAAAATGTGCTGTTAAAATCTCAAAAATGCGCTGTACTAGTAGTGTGATATAGAAATGGAAATTAGGCGGTAGCCCTTTTATTTCATATGCTCGAACCTATATTGTTATAATCAGCTGGCTAAGGTCTAAGCATCATGTAAAAATTTATAAAAATATATACTGTAAGGAAGTAAGAATTTGACCCAGTGTACGAAGAAGAATTTTGGAAAATCTCGTCGGTAAGCGTTGATATGAAACATCTGCTTTTATTTTATTTTATTCACAAACACTTACTTAGCCGATTTAGTTAAAATTTGTGTCCCTTATTCTCTACACCCGTTGTGGATTAGTGCATATCCCCGATCATTTTTCTAGATATTAGAATTGAAAAATAAACAGACTATAGGTGATGGCATCCTAGAGATATCACATAAACAAGAAAGGGATACATACAAACTGAAATCATATTTGTGAAGTGCAAGAAATTGCTTTGTGATGTATGTAAAGAAATGTAAACATGTCTGCAGTTATAAAAATTCAATTACAGTAAACATAATTTTGCAGGTTTTGTGTAAAACAAAATCTGGTTTTGAGCAAGTTAGAAACCGGAAGCTCGGTGCTTCAAGTATGAAAGGTTTCGTTGGCTTTTAATCTAAGAATATTTGGGTACCCCATGATTCCGTTTATACATAGTTGGTAGTGTATACATTGAATATATCACTTAGGGAGTAGTAATCTGACTCGAAATAGTCAACTTTGACCTACCATAACTGTGTTGATAATGATAGGCTTTCCCCAAAACTTTCTTGAATGATGTTTCAAATTAGGAATTACCTATATTATTACGGAATTTTATCTAGGATGAACTTGAGATGAGATGAGTTATCGTAATGAAGGGTATTTTGAGACCTAGACACCATGTGCCTGGACCACCATATTTTTTCGTTTGGGTAGTTTGTGAGAATGGATCTTTGGAGTAATTGACC
This sequence comes from Hermetia illucens, assembly GCF_905115235.1. Taxonomy (NCBI): domain Eukaryota; kingdom Metazoa; phylum Arthropoda; class Insecta; order Diptera; family Stratiomyidae; genus Hermetia; species Hermetia illucens. The sequence goes on along the minus strand of NC_051849.1, from coordinate 175,615 downwards.
CCTTTCGGCCAGCTTTGGACGGTACTAATCGCGAACTTTCATTTGAAACTCCACACAATTTCGTTATTCGGTGAAAGAAATTTTGGCCCAGTTTTGCATGTATGGGGATCCTCGTAAACTCAATGTAGAACGATGATACTCACTACATGTATGGGGGTTTAAAGTTTCCACCTTTCAACCAAATTTCATATAAATAGGAGTACCCGTTTCTGAGAAAAGCCCTTGCGACAGACGGACAGTAAACCGATTTTTAGTAGGTATTCTCTACAGTAATGAATAATAATACCGTTCAGTATAGCAGTGTCGTTTAACATCGGATGGCCCCTTAATCCGTGTAACTAATGACCTAAGATAATTGAAGCAGGCACGTAGATACGGGGGAGGGGGAGGGGGGAGAGGACAGCCTATTTTTCTAAACAGCTTTCATGAAAAAAATGGATATATTCGCTAAAAAAACATAACCAACCAACGTAGACGGGCGCGGATTAGAGGCATCCTATTTTCCTGAACAGTACGTACCTCAAGATTCCATTAAAAAAAATCGATGTAGTCGATTAAAAAAGATAACCATTTAAGAAAAACCTTTGTTCGAGGGTAGGTCAGGGTTGAAGGGAGAACTAAAGCCTTTCATTTGAAAAAAATGTAGATGTATTCGGTGTAGCCGAGCGAAAAAAAAATTTATTTATTCGATGAAGTAAGAATATTAGTGGAAGAAAAACCCCGATGGAGGAATGTGGCGGCAGTCTTTTTTTGCAAATAGTACACACGCAATGCTTACAGTCGAAAGAAAAATTGACGATATAGTCAATGCATTCGAATAAGAAAAAATAAATGGATGTATTCGATAAAGTAAGAAAGCTAGCGAATAAAAAAAAATTTGCTCAAGATTAACAGAGACTTGGGGATGGAAAAGTCAAGGCAGCCTATTTTTCAATGGCATACATCTCGAACTTTTACCTAAAACACAAATAATCGATGTATTCGGTGCATTCGAGTGAGAAAAAAATGGTCGATTCATTCAATAAAGTAGGATAACCATTGAAAAGATACTTTGGACGAGTGGGGCAACCTGTTGCGAGGGGAAAGTTGAGGCAACCTGTTTGTTTTCCAAAAAGACACACCTTAGAGATGCTTTTGAAAAAACAATTGTTGACGTTACAATGTAATCGAAGAACAACAATTTTTTTCAAAACATTCTAAAAAGTGAGATAATTTGGGGAAAAATAAATTCAGTCCAGGGTGACATAGGGTTGCAGATAAAAAAGTACAGGTAGTATAGTAGTATAGTTTCAATGGCGCATATATGTAGCCTGGTGTAGAAAATAGTTATGCATGTATTGGATAAAGAATAAGGCCTGGCAGCCATAAAAACTCTTGTTTTATACGTCAAAATCTATAATTTTCGGAAGGAATCTTAACCGGAAATGGAATTATATGTATATATTAATTTTATATAATTAATGTTTTTATTGTTCTCAATTAATGCCAAGATCTCGTGTTGCACACTCGATTTAGATGGAGGAGATTTGTACATCTCAGGGTGTCAACATAGGTCTAGTACTCAAAAAGAGTAATGTCTCTGGTACTCACCTTAGTGTCGCGGATCTCTCTCGCTAGAGCTGCAAAATATCCATCGGGAATTAGCAAAATTGAGCCTACCACCCTACTACCCTACAAAATGCGTGCGTGCCGCAACATGAGAAACACCTTAAATAAAAACATGTGAGTTATTTTTCATCTAACTTGAGGGGGTTTTCCGATCTGGTTCTTGATATTTCAACCTTTCTTTAGATTTTTTTTGGCAACAAAAAATTAAATTTCTTCAATCTTTCTATATATTATTATTGGGGTCTTGAATTATTTTTGTATAATAATTGTTTTATTTTATTAAATGGATTTGATAATCGTTTGTATTTGTTTTTCTGAGGTCAAAATAAAATCCTTTAAAAGTGATGGTTAGCCGGTTTGGAGCACATATCCATTTGTGGTAGTCTGTAATTTGTAACGTTGAAGTTTTTGTTGTCCTCAGTGTTGGAATGAAACGAAAAGATTGTTTTTTGACTAGAGACAACCCTATTGTATTTATTCGCAGAGCCATTTGCTCCCTTCTTCAGTGCTTATAATCTGTAGATAGTAAGTCAGGGAGCAACTGACTGAACTCACTGCTTACAAGGGAGCAACTGACATACAATCTACTCATTGTAAGCGCTGGGGAAGGGAGTAACTGGCTACTGAAATATCGAATGAAAGCAATAGGGTTGTCCCTAATCAGAAAACAATCTTTCTCTTTTCATTCTGTTTGCTTGCCTCTTCGTCCGAATCACGATAATAATTTCACCTTACTATACATTAAAATGCCGGAATTTTGAAGAAAAATCTTTAAAAATCGGATCGGTTTTCCATTGAAAATCCAAAATATAAATTAAAAATTGTTAACGAAAATAAATAATCGTAGTCCAAATGAGAACTAGTAAGGTGTAAAATAATATGAAAAAAATTTCAGCCTGTTTGCTGTTAATCTATTCAGCATACAGATCGAAATAATACGTTGAATTTTCTCTGCGTTTTATGAAACTAAATTGATTTGAACATATCATTTCTGTACATTAGCATTGGCAATCTGAAATGAAAAAGCACACAAAAATGTATAATGTATAAATGTAAATGTATAAAATGTATAACAGTTGCAGTAGCAAACATAAACACATATATTTAGGTGAACTTCACTTCCATTAGATGGAAACCTAATATATAGCTTCCTGTTTTGAAATTATTCAATGCACGGAAGCATGGAAGCTCCATTAGATTAAAAAGTGTATAAGCTCCGTAAGGGAAGGTAAAATTCTAGATAAAGTTTCAAATGCGCACCAGCAAGATTAATACTTTTGTCTTGTATGTAGATTTCAAAAATACCTTTTCTGATAATGTGTGAAAAGAAATTTGACAAATCTTTTATTCAGAAATTAAGATCAAATTTTAAAAATATTTTAAAAAATTTTTTCAGTTCAGATTTGTTCTGAATTTCTGGAAGCAAGATTAATCCTATTGGATAGTATTATCATACAAATTTTTATAAAGTGAAGAGATTTTGTTTCCACAAATATGTAACTTTGAATGTATCTTCCTTAGTAATGTGAAGACACTCCGCCTAAATATATGTGCTATGATTTGTTACCGCTTTTTTTAAAAAAAATATTCATTGCTAATATGTTGAAATGAAGTTCAAGTTTTTATACAGGAACAATATAACGCGACTCTTGGCGAATATTTTTCGATTTTCTGAAGTATTTCGTAGTTTACTCTCTTAAATGGTTATTACTTTCATGTTTTTCAGTATCTTCTTTCTAAAAACTAGTTTTCTTTCAATGTCAGAATAGGAAAAGAGCTTGGCTCAATTCAGATATAGAAAATCACTTATTTCAGGTCTTCTTCGTAAACTTGGCAAAATCTGCACCAATCCCTGTGCTTACTTGGTTTTTTACTTCACCATTTTCGAAAATAAATGCATGACGTGAGCTCACTTTGTTGTGGTTTTGACGAATTGATATGTTATGATGGCGTCGTACTCGTTACAGGATGCACAAAATTAACATAAAAAGTTTGACCTTCTATAACTTTGTTAATAATAGTTGGATTTCCTTCAAACCTCCCAAAGTTACGCCTTATGTTATCCTTTATGCAAGTACCATTTCATTAACTTAAGAGGGGTTTCCGCTAAATTTCTAAATTACGCTAATATACTATTATGAACTCTATTTTTGCAAATATCTGAACGGGATATATTTTGAGGCCTAGATTTCATTCAGATACACCACCGTAATTTTTTTTCAGGTTTTTCGGTTGGATAGTTTCCGAGGACGAGACCTGTTACAGTTTTTAAGGATCATATTTTGATCCCTCACTTCCCCACCTTCCGCCCCATATCAAATATGAGACCAGTTTCGAAAAATACTAAGCCCTTTCATTTAATACCCCATATATATATATATAAACCAGTCGACTCAGCTGTGAATGAGTACCTGAGTCAAATCAGGGTAATAATCTCGAGCGAACGTAATGCTGACCACATTGCCTCCTACAGTGTACTGTAGTGTACCGTTGCGGTCTTGAATGAAGTGCTCTAACACACTTCGAGGCCCTGATCCAATATGGATTGTTGCGCCAACGGTTATTATTATTATCCATATGTATGAGGAGCCCTCCGTCAAACTTAACACAAAATGACGCCACTTGCTTCATGTAAAGAGAACAACAGACCACACGTTCTCACCAATTTTCGTGACAATCGGTCTAGGCGTTTCCGAATAAATCGGGTATGACAGATAGACAGACGGACAGACAGAAATCGAATCGATTCTAATAAAAAAAATACTTACAATGGATATGAATGTATGTATGTATGTATGTACATATGTACACTAAGCGCCTGTATTGATTTGAGGTATTCCTCCAAAGAATTTTCTATATTAAATAATTGAAAACCGACTTAATTTTTGCTTTTCATCGTTTTTTTTGTTTTTGTTTTAAATCAAGTTTTTTGCACAGGAATAATACAAATTCATCGGAGTAGTTGAGTCCAAAAATATACCAATATAAAAGTTTAATCTGATTATTGGTGATTGCACCGCAAATCATCCGCAACACTTAACGCGAGCTTTTGTAAATGCGAACTCCGGCAACGTTAATTGAATAGACTCCCCGCCTTATTTTCACTAATGTCGGAAATCACTTCTATGGTGCAATCTAACAAAACTTTCAAAGACCGTTTTTGAAAAAAAAAACTGTGTATCAAAATTTTAAATTTCAATCAAATTCAAACAGACTGAAAAGCCCGCGCCATGTTGTGTGACGTCACAACTCGAGCCAAGAAGTTTCAGTAGCCCGGCAACTGGTAGTTGCTCATAAAAATATAAAACTGTCAAAATCAATTCCCAAAAAATACGCAGAAAGCTTTTTTGGCAATTCCGAAAGGAGATTTTCGGGAGAAGTGGATTGTCGTCGTCCGACGGAATCCAGTTACTTTGGAGTCATATTTAAATTGTGAGGATCATTTCAATATGAGTTAACATTTTTTAAATCTTAACTTCAATCTTAATTGATAATATACGATTGCATTCGAATTTTGTGTCATTCAATTTCCAAATCCATTTTTTTTTGCGGTCTGTGGATCTTTCAGAAACGTATGCTTTATCGTCGTTGAGGTAAAAATGCCAGAATTTGCTATATAGCATGTTACCATTAGTGTCGAAACGTAAAGTAACTTAAAGGATTGTCCATTCTCGCATCAATTTTCCACTTTCCTGATTGATTACTTGACAAGTAACCAGTAACAAACATTAAACCGGATGCCTTCACCTAGATAAGATTCAAATTGCTCACTCCATGACGTCATCGTGCTTTCTTTACCACCTTGTGAAAATTCAATTTTTAAACCATTATAATTAACAAATAAGCATTCCGAATTGATTTTTTTAAAGGGATATGGTGATTTGGCAGGTAAACCTACTATTTCGGCGTAAAAACATTCACTAATGCGGGGAGTCTATTCGGTTTTCATAACACCTGGAAGATCATAAAATCTAGACCGCGTATCTGCTCTATTGTGACTATCATCATCATCACATTCCATATTTACAGTTTCCGTAAAGGTAAAGGACTTTTCTCTTTCATGAGCGACCATACATCCTATGTGACGTTTGCTGATTCCACCTTCTGTTCATTTTATTTGAGTATATAATTAAAATACTTATACGTGTGCTAAATACTAAAAACTTTAATGTTTTAATGCTTACCCGCTTCCAAGTTCGGGTTTTTCACCAGCACGCAAATGATTTTAATGTTTCACAATTGGCTATGATGCTAATATCGCAATGGTACTTGAAATAATAAACTTCAGAACTTCCACTTCGTTTCTAAAAAAGTCCATATCGGATCAATCATAAAATTGATGCATTGCCTCTTTCTTGGCGAGCAACATAGCAGAAGTAGAAGGAGGAAGGAAGGAGGAAAGTTCACCCAGCATCCGGTAAATGCGTACAGAGTATAGAATATTTAGTAAAAATTTTCGTGGGAAATAGTGTACTAGAGGGTAGGCATACTGGCAATTTTTATGCAATACCATAAGGAAATCATACATCCAGTTTGTTATAGTTTATTGACTGACTATTAGAATCAGAATAAACACTGTTAAATATGATGTTCTTTAAAGTAGCACATGTTCCATCTGTATCTATACTTACCGAAGTACAATTATGCTTGATTGTGCTAGATATATTCCCTGAAGTACCGAAAATCAGAATATAATAAATACACTTCCGTTCGCTTGACTGATAACATTTATGTTTCATAAATTAAATATAACTTCTCTTGAAATAATAACAAATAACATAACGATTATAAGAGACCCACAAACAATTTAAAATTATTTTTATATGAATGGATGGTAGGACTTCTTCTTAGGCACTATGTACGATTCATATTCTTCCTCCTCCTCATCTTCATCAAAATGATGATGATCTTCGTCAAAATGATGTTGATCTTCTTTCACGGGCACTGGGACAGGGACAGGTACCTTTTTGATCACTGTTTTCGTGTGGAAATGTGTATGATGCTTGACAGGGATATGAATACGAACTCTGGGAAAGAATTTTCTAACATTAATCTAATTTTGAGTAATGTAGTGGGTCACGCTAACCTGGAATGTTCGCCAGGCCTGGGGAAACTTGACACCACAAGTGAAGAAAGTAACACCGCAACTATGACAAGCCAAAACTGAGAAAAAATGAAACTAGTATCAAGAAAATTGTTTTATTCAAATTGAACTCACACTCCCGAATCTTCCTATCAACATTTTAGATAAAAATCCGTATAAAAATCCAAAAAGACGACGAGATGACCAGACGACGTAACGACGGAAACGAAAGAACTATGTAGTAAAATGGACTCACTCCTCAACAGATTGTAAAATAATGTTTACTTCGCATGGGTTTACAGCAGTTTAAATATTTCTTCCGCAAAATAATTCCATCGTCTAAACCAAATAAAATTTGTTCAGCAGCAGATTAGCAGCTGAGTAGATTAAGTGCGCATGAGAAATCACAAAGGCTTTGATGCAGTATCTCATCTATGCTACATGAATGTTGCAGATGGGTAGCAAACCCAAGAAACGAAAAGCAGAAAAACCACTCAAACGTGAGTCCAAGTTTCACGTAATCATGTATCTGCATTGTAATTTCTTTTTGAAGCTATTGCGTTCCAATAATTTGGAATTTATTCGCAAGTAAATTATGAAATGATTAGTAGTCGATGTTTACACCCTCCTCCAACCGACATGAAAAAAAAACAAGAAATCGTTTACAACAATAAGAAATAAGCATATCCTTTTAAGTGACTGATTTATGAAAGCACAAGTGCTCCCTTGGGGATATATTCATAAGTATTGAGCCCAACAATCAATTCTATGGAGAAATTTTCCAAAATTGGATATGCGTGCGAAAATTGATGTTGTAACTTATCGGTTAGCCGGAAATACAAGCTGCGTGATACATTCCCTAGTCTAACGGCATGTCTATCGACGTAAGTACGCAAAAGGCGTAATCATTTACATGAAATTTTCATTTGTTTCGCACATTACTAATAGTTGTTAAAGGTGTCGATAAATATTAGTATGAACACACACTTCCTGAAGGAATGAATTTCGGAATAATGAGGTGGTTAAGTACCCGACTCAAAGATAAATTTCTTAGTTTTTTTGGAATAGTGGCACAGTTTTATGATAGAAACATTTGTACATACACATATGTGTATGCAAATATGGGCTGCATTGAAACCCCTCTCATTTTTATTTTAACATAAATATTCGGCAAACTCTTCCCTCTCCTTCTTCTCCACTGAAACTCCTTCCGCCTCCCTAATGGATTAAAAATTGAATTCTGACAAGGCGGAAAATAAAACGGGATGATTGGCTGACAGTTCATGTGACGTCATCGAACGAGCAGTTTAAAATCTTATCTACGTGGAAGCGTCCGGTGTTTGTTACCTGTTCCTTTTCAAGTAATCAATCAGTTTTCAACAGTACGTTTCACCAGAAACGGTAACAAGCTATATAGCCAATTCTGACCTGGGCGGCGATAAAGCGTATGTTTCCGAAACGTTCACAGGTCGCAAAAGATGGATTTGCACTGAACAGATTTGAATCTTGGTCCGGTTGAATACTTTGCGATATTTCTTCTTTTGTGACTTGATTTGAATTTAAATAATAGTGACACAAAATTCTAACGCAATTGTTTATTATCAATTGGAGTTAAAGTTTAATGCTAACTCACACCGAAATGATCCTCACATTTTAAACCTGACTCCATGGGACGATGACTATAAACTTGTTCAGAAAAACTCTTTTCGGACCAGTAAATAGGCTTTCTGCGGGGTTTTTATGGAGTTATTTATGCAACAAGGCACAAAACAATATTTCATCGTCCCTCTTGGTATTTTACGTGAGAAATAAATTTTGACAGTTTTATGTTTTTATGAGTAACTGCCAGTTGCCAGGCTACTGAAATTTTTTGGCAAGAGTTATGACATCACACAAAATGGCGCGGGTTTTTCAGTCTGTGTAAATTTGGTTGAAGTTTCAAATGCTGATAATTTCAAACACAGTTTTTTTTTCAAAAACGGTCTTTGAGAATTTTGTTAGATTGCACAATTGAAGTGATTTCTGTCATTAGTGCAAATAAGGCGGGGAGTCTGTTTAAAACAAACATTTTGTCAAAAACGGAAAATCTTCTATATTGCACATTTAAAGATTATTTAACACAAAATAATAAGAGAATAATAAGAGGCGGAAACTAGATGCTTCATGTTGGTAAAAAGTTTTGCGTTTTTCTTAAGTGAGGATATTTGGATGCATGACCTATTCTTTTGAAAAATTTTGCGGAACAATATAAATCAAGAAATAGGGCACAACACCAAAATGTTTCGTGCAAATCCTACATTTTTATATGTATCATTTACTATAGTTTCCATTCAATTTGAATGTCTCTAACTGTATTCGGAGGCTTGCATGAATTTAATATTCTAGTGACTCCACTTTTTAACCCGATTCACTTGAATTATAAATTGTTAACGACGCAGGGAAAAGCAAGGCCTCTATAAACAGCAAAATTACCAACTTGGGCGTGTTCAAGTAACACCGGCCCAAGTGCGGACTAACTGAAGCATTATACATATGAGATTATGGTACATAAGCCTGCATTCCATGATAATGTAATGGAAAACGCATCTGTCCGTGCGAAAATATGAATAGGCAGAGGATTTTTCTTATGTCTGGCGGGGGAGGGCGATAGCGGACATGAAACCAAGTTTCCGGGATCAAAGGCAGAATCACTGGGGCATTATTTTGAAAGTAAGGAACAATTGGCTTTCCTAACCATTCCTTGCTTCTCCATTTAACAATAATTAGAGAGGTGAAAGCCAAAACCGATTGATCTTATAATAATAATAATCGTTGACGCTACAATCCAATTGGGTTAGGGCCTTGAAGTGTGTTAGAGCACTTCATTCAAGACCGGAATGGTACACTACAGGATTACAGTACCCTATAGGAGGCAATGTGGTCAGCATTGCGCTCGCCAGAGATTATTACCATGATTTGATTCAGGTACGCATTCACAGCAGAGTCGACTGGTATCCGACATCAAATCACGATACAAATTCCACTGCCACCAGCGAGATTTGAATCACGACCTTCCGTACGGCAGGCCTTGCGATCTAACCACTTAGCTATACGGATACACCTTATCCGTTCTGGAAAAATTGGTTGTACAGATATAATTCCTAACTACGAGTGGTATACAGACAGTTTCATCTAAAAAATTTTTGAGACTGTTCCAGCTATAGTCCCATACGGCGTTGTCATCTTGAATCGATTAGTTTCGTCTCTTCCACCGATATGTAGTCTTAGCTTTTCCCAAGAGCTCGAAATATAATAATAATAAGCAATGTTGATTGTGGATTTGTCATTCAAAAAATCAAAAGACAAAATGCCTTGACGGTTAAAGAAAGCGGTTGCAAGAACCTTGAGAGCTAAGTGTCGAGTCTTGACTTTCACTAAGGCTGCCTCCCCCTTTTTCCTCTATGTTTCGTTATAGGTGATGATCCGACTCAAAAATGCATCACTTTCAGCAAATCTTACTTCAAGTCTTATGTGCTGTATACTACTAATCTAAATTGTCAAAATAATAACAAAAATATTTCCATTGGTGATCATATCCAAGTTATGAGTCAACGAATCCACATCCCCGGGGGTGATTTGAAAGATGGTCTGCTATACTAATTTTGATTAAGTTTGAAGTGGGTACTTATGATAAATCACATTTCTCATGAAGGATAAATAAGTCGAAATCTGGAAGCTCGTCGCTCGAAGTATGAAAGTTTTTGGGTAGTTCTTAGACAAGAATATTTGTGTGCAGAACTGTTCCATTGGCATACAGCATTAAGCATGTCAAACTACCCACCTGATATTGATATTTAATGTGTTGGGTTGCAGTATATTTACACAAAAGAGACAGCTTCGAACTACTATAACATTTTCAGTTATACGTTTTAAGTCGTATCCTATATTACTGCAACATTTTATGATTGTAAGTAACTCGAATAAATAGCAAAGGAAATTAAACTCTAAATACATACAATAATGATAAACTGTTTATTTATCTAGTTTGAATTATGTTTCCGTAGTTATACAACCGAGTGCGTGCCATCGATCTGGATGGTTTTGCTACTCACCTCGATAAAGCTAGTTATCAGCTTAATAGTTACCTGTTTTGTCGGACAAAGTCGTGATTTATACAAATACTTTTCATTCGCTTCACAAACTTAATTTTACGTAATTGTTAGTATTATATTCGTTATTAACTATTATCGTTTTGTAAATTTTAACTAATTTTACTGCTCCAAATTCTTCACAACTTTGCTTATGGATCTCAAATGAAGAAATTCAAATTCCTTCAATCTCGGGTCAACCTTACGAGCTTTTTCTTTTAGAAACATCTTCCAATAAACAGTAGCCAGCCCGTAACATACGCTTATGAGTTAAATAAGTCAAATTTACGTGCAGCTCCAACTACACTGGTTAGAAGATAATTCAGTCCGTTCGAAAACTGATAATATAGAAAGTTTTTTTTTACTTCAAACTGGCTTACATAAAACTTAATATTTTAATGTACAGATAAATACTTGGAAACAGATTGAAATTACAGATTCTTATATTAGCAGAACAAATTTTATTTTATTTTGAGTGCTCAGGGTATATTCAAACTATCAAATAGAGCAAAAGTGTATGTGTATGAATGTGTGTACAACTTTTCAATTTTCCGCATTTTCCCAACGTTCAATCATGCTCATATAGCTTTTAGTAAAGTGAATACTTTTATGTGCACAATAATCGTGTGCTTATGTCGAAAGCTGTGAACGTGGAAGTATCAAGCAACAAGCTCTTTGCGCACCTGTTTGATTTTAATCCTCTAATCCCATCGATTATATGTATGTAAGTATAACATAAAACAAAATTACTGATAATGATACTGATCCTATGATCTACACGCATTTATATACATTTGTATTTAATTGTCTCATCTAAACGTACTATAGTTCTTATTTTTCGTTGAATTTGAGATATTTACTAATGCTGTTCGAATACAGTATAATTTTTTCTTAATTATCAATTTGAGATAATATCGCCTAAAAGTTGAAATATTATATGTAGGTGTGTAAATTTTGATCCGTTTCTCGATCGGTATATTCGGTGCTGTTGACGCTGAGATGAACTTGTGTCAATTTCAATGTAGGGGTAGTTTTTCATCGATAAAGAATGAAATTACATAGCTACTGTTGTAAACAAGGCGTCCTTAAATTCAACTTTTTTCATCCCAATGGCACTTTTCTGTGTGCCTCATAGAAAATCTTCAAAGCTAAGGAAAAATCTTACTCAGCCCAATAAATGAAGTGACTTCTATCTGAGGCGCCCCGAGTTTCCGGTTTTCCATTTGTTTGTACGTGAAGTCTTTGTTTAATGCTATGCAAATGCACTGAAGTGGGCTTAACTATCTTTTTCCTCACTTTCAGTTATGACTTCTACGCCTGCAAATAGGCTACGGATTTTCCGTTATTTTATATTAAACCCAGTTACTTATTATAAACTTTGAAATTTCAAATGTCATATATTGTACACTCGCACTTAAAATTTCAATACTAATAAAGGGAAGAAACTTTTTTTCAAATCTTGAGAGCTGTTAAATTCAGTTATCGCCAAATGCAGGTAGAATATAAATTGTTCTATTCTTAAAAATATTTAATTTATATTGACATCATTTCTAATTATTTCAACTGTAGTTCCATTATATAATTTAATGATAATGACAATCAATTCACTTGATACATATTTTAATTTATAATTATATAATTAAATTGATTGAAAAAGGCAATGTAGATACCCCGGCGATGAGTGGCGACTGATTCATTTTATTTTTCCTTTAACATCGAAAAATCATTTTCTGGATGTCATGTCCACGCTATTCGCAAACTGTGTACATATGTTCGCTCCGTTACAATGTAACATTTGCAGAAATTATTCCGATAAGTTTTTAGAAAAGAATGCGTTAAGATGCCTCTCGATATGAAACTAAGCTCTATTATTAATTGCAGAATCATGTAATTATTGACCAGAGTATGTAGAAAACGGGGGCCGATTTACTTGTTTCATCCGTTAACCTTGTAAAATATCCAATCAACAATCATTTTCATTTCGTATTGCAATGATATGATATCGGCCTCTTTTTTACATGGAAATACCTTGTTACGAAACTACAAAAAATCACATCCATTAAAAGTCTTCGTATTTGATGCATTTCTTCTTCTTGTAAGTTCTAAATTCTCTATGTGCCTACTCTTTCTACATACTACACTGTTAAAATGTACATAATGGGATAGACATTTGTGCATGTACCCGCAAGGGAACAAGGAAAGTTCTTCACTTTAGTGGAAAACCTGTACCCTATGTCTATGGCGCGGTCAGCCAGAAAGAATAGTACACCAACTCCTTTAATGAGAGGAACTGGAAACCTGACTACGATCGGCCTGTCGCGTAACTCTTCCAAAAAACGGGAGAGGATGGGTCGGCAGAAGGAAGCTTCAGCCGCAAAGGAAAAGGGACTGCAGGCTTACGAGTCAGAATCTTCTCCTCCGCCGTTATCAGGAAAAACGGATGAAAGAGAAGCTGGTGATGTGGACGCAGCTGGTCTAATTCCGGTATGTGGAAATAGATCCATGCAGTGCGGACACCGTGAACCTGGGAGATCTCCTAGCTGTCGACAACGGAAGGCACTGCGAAAGAAGGCGAAGTTTCATGGGAAAGAGTGTATGAGCGTTGCTACTACACCAAGTGTAGCGATATCCAGAGAAATCGGACGCAAAAAAGCAGAACTTTTGGCGAAAGATGGGGACAAGCTGGCAACTACCGGTGAGATCCACACTGAACGCGGCGCTTTTTATATTAGTCTGCACTTATGTCTACAAATATAAGAGTTAATCAAATTAACCTGCAACAATGGTTCAAGAACCATGGGTTCCTTTTAACAAAATCTGTGGCATTGGATCAATCAAGGGGACAAAGATCTTCTTCGATGAAAGATCCTCAAGACCGATGGCCTGCGTTCTAATGTCAAAATTTTTAGAGGCAATCATGCTGAGACAATTCTGTTCCCAAGTCTTTCTTGCGGCCAACTTACAATACCAGGTTAATGGTAAGAGGAGAAACGTCATAGTCGCCTCTGCTTTTTTACCCTATAATTCTTTGTATCCTCCGCCGACGCAAGAATTAAGGGATCAGGTAGTGTATGCTAGAAGATCCCCAGCATCAGCTTTGCGATAAAAACCAAGTGCATGGAGGCAGACAAAAGTGGTCTCCACTCCACAAATCCTTTTCACCCTAAATCCTTCAGGTCATTTTGCCTAACATTATTTGCACTGGACACAGTGCAGGAAGTATTGGACAACTAAATTAAAACTAGTGTTCAAAAGCGTAATCCCTCACATCCAAGTCAACACGCTTACTGGGCAGAATAATCAACCGAAATTACACTGTATCAACTGACGGGAATTAAACCAAAACTACTCTGGGATTATATACTGGAAAGCTTCAAGGACTTTGATGAATTCCAAGTCCATAACAGGAAAGAAAAGGGGGTGAGATAAGGTTCAAACCGTGACGTTCCGTACGGTAGCCTAGCGCTCTAACCGCTGAGCCATCCAGACTGGCAAGCAACTTACTTTCATATTTGTGCTTCCCGGACCCATCAGTCTTGGTTAAACGTCTAAGTTGTCAAATTATAATTGTCTTAAATTTACATATATACCTTGTAACCACTTCGGTCATGCTGCTCCCAGGGCAGAAGTGAAGCAGCGTCTCATGAGTTGATTTTGCCCTGTACTAAATCGCAAATCACATACATTTAAAGGCTCTTAGATAAGAAATTTGAAACACGATGAAGTAACAGGGCAAACTAGGAAAATATAAGAGTGACTTACGACATAAACTAGCGACTAATTACTTACGAACGGGTCACTCACAACAGCGGAAGCGGTCGCAGGATCATCAGAATGTACTTCGAATCAACGGATAAACACACTAGTATATCCCAAGCCGAAATATACGCCATAGATAAATTGCCTATTTTAACCTTCAAAATAAATATAGAATTGCGATTCTAACCGACAGCAGCGTAACACTAAGAATGAAAAGGAACGGTTGAGAGAACTATAGTGGATAAACTTGCCACATTATTACCATTAGTAGACAGAACTTTAAAAAGCAATAAGAGAGACCATGTGAATTTCTTATGCTCTAAAAATAACACATTCCTCCCTATATAATATTGTATGCGAATTCAAACGAATAAAATAATTAGCTTATAAATTATCAAGACCTAAAGTAATCGGTTTCTATGTAATTACGAAATTACATTATAATGTTTTAGAGGTGTCAAGTTTTTTTTAGGGTTCTTTTCACCTCTGAAAAGAAATTCACCAATGAACTCATAGTGGAACTTTCCAAGAGCATCGGAATTGATGATGGTGCTTCATGAATAATTGCAAAATATCCCCATGAATATATTAATCAACACATAACAGTAAATTTAGACCGGGTATTACTAAATATTAAATAATCTTAGTGTTTAATTTACTTTCATTTCATAATCAGCTTTGGCCTTCTAAAAAATCAATTAATACATGCAAAAATCATCATCAACGGCACAACAACCGGTATCCGGTCTAGGCCTGCCTTAATAAGGAACTCCGGACATCCCGGTTGTAAGCCGAGGTCCACCAATTCGATATCCCCAAAAGCTGTCTGTCGTCCTGACTTACGCCATTGCTCCATCTTAGGCAGGGTCTGCCTCATCTTCTTTTTCTACCATAGATATTGCCCTTATAGACGTTCCGGGTGGGATCATCCTCATCCATACAGATTAAGTGACCCTCCCACCCCAACCAATTGAGTCGGACGGTCATGGTATCGCTCATAGATTTCGTCGTTATATAGGCTACGGAATCGTCCATTCTCATGTAGGGGGCTAAAAATATTTCGGATTATTCTTCTCTCGAACGCGGCCAAGAGTTCGCAATTTTTTTTGCTAAGAACCCAAGTCTCCGAGGAATACATGAGGACTGGCAAGATCATTGTCTTGTATGCTGTCATAGGCGGCATTAAAGTCGATGAATAGATGGTGCAACTGTTGTCCATATTCCAACAGTTTTTCCATCGCTTGCCGCAGAGAGAAAATCTGATTTGCCTGGAATGAAGCTTCTTTGGTATGGACCAATGATATTTTGGGCATATGGGGCTATCCGGCCTAGCAAGATAGAGGAGAATATCTTATAGATAGTACTCAGCAACGTGATACCTCTATAATTGCTGCACTGTGTAATATCTCCCTTTTTATGTATGAGGCAGATAATGTCTCGTTGCCAATCGTCATTTATTGATTCGCTGTCCCATACCTTGAGCATAAGTTGATGATCCACTTGGTGTAACTGGTCGCCTCTCTATTTAACTAATTCAGCTGTAATTCCATCGGTTCCTGGCGACTTATGACTTTTAAGCCGATGAATTGCACGGACTGTTTCTTCTATACTTGGTGGTGGCAGTATTTGTCCGTCGTTTTCAGCTGGCGGGATTTCCAACTCGCCGATGTTCTGTTTGTTCAGTAGCTCATCAAAGTACTCAACCCATTACTCCAATATGCCCATTCTGTCGGAAATCAGATTTCCCTCTTTGTCTCGGCAGGATGAGCATCTAGGTGTATAAGGCTTCATCCTGCTGACTTGTTGGTAAAACTTCCGTGCCTGGTGTGGTTGCTCCCTGTACTTTTCGAGTTCACAGACCTGTTGGTTCTCCCAGGCTTCCTTTTTTCCGTCTGTGAAGTCGCTTCTCCGCTCGACGGAGTTCGTGATAAGTCTCTGCGCGTGCCCGCGTTCTTTGAGAATGCAACATTACTCGGTATGCAGTATTCTTCCGTTCCATCGCTAGCTTACATTCATCGTCAAACCAGCAGTTCCGATTTTTTTGCAGCTGCGGCCAAGTTTCTTTGTGGCCGTATCAATGATAACGTTCTTCAGGTGGTTGTGAAGATCATTTGTTGATGCTTCATCTCGCGGCATTCATTTCCCTCTTATAGGTGTCGCGGAGGGCTGTGTTGTGGATGGCTTCAGTATTCACTCTCATCTGATTGTCAGAGGGGATTGTAGGTGGCGTCGTAATTCGAGCTCGGAGCACCATGCCAACGAGATAATGGTCCGAGTCTATATTAGCCCCCTATATGTTCCGACATTCATCAAGGCTGAGAGGTGACGGCGTTCAATCAGCGCGTGTTCAATTTGGTTGAAAGTGGTCCCGTCTGGAGAGGCCCACATTTGTTTGTGAACCGCTTTCCGCGCAAACCAGGTACTTCGAACAACCATTTCGTGTGATACTGTGATACTTTTAAAAAAAAAACGAAAAAAATGAAACATGCGAAAATAATATAATAGCTAAAAATCTTCAATGAACACAAGTGGAAATAAAATCAAACTATCAACTCTAGAAGGTTATCTTTATTAAACATTAAAATTCCCTATTACAAATCCGACTCTCTAGCCTCATTCATTTGTAAATTTTAGATAAATTTCAAAATCCACCTATATTTTCCTCACCAATGTCCAATATCGCCTAAAAGTTTCCAAATAAGACAAAATCTGAATATTTGATCACTTCGGAAATCGAAAATGACTAGTATATCAAGCGATATCCATTGGCACCTTTGAACCAATAATTTGAAATTTAGAAATGAATGAATGAATGCGCCTACAACTCAACACAGTCAATAAATGTGTAATTGGAGTTGCGAATTGGGAATGATATATGTATATAAATGCAATGTTGTTGCAAAATATTGCTAATGTGATGAACGCTTTGCATTAATTGAATGTCGATATATGTACATTCTCAGAATTAAAAGATAAATTACTTCAAATTTCATTAGGATAAAAAATTTAACATGCAAAGATTTAAACGATATGGTTTCATACCTTGTGTATGGGCTAGAAAAAAGATACGAGTATGTAGTAAATACGAAAGCAGGTATATAGATAATAACCATCGTCTGCTATTTTAAATGTGAAACATCTGCTACATTTTGTACTATCCTAGCTCAAAATTAAATATTCTTAGGTATCTGAAGTTATGTACATATTTCAAACCCAAATGGAACGTTAGAAAGTAGCATCCAATGTTTTGAAAATGGAATATACCTATACAAATTCGCAATGGAGTTATAGTAGAATAATTGGGCAGTATATTGTTCATAGCTAACAGTAAACAATTTACCCTGAGCAATAGCATTATGAAATACAATGCAAAAAATGCATTGGCTAGCATCGCTATAAACAAGAAAGCAATACCTAAAATTTAGGCTGCTGTGGTAGTTTCGATGTTTTGTTTTTGTATATGAATGAACATCTATTTTCGTAGATATATACCAATCCGTAGTTCACTTAAGGCCTCAAAACGTTCACCAATTACTGTTAAAATGAACGAAATGGCAAAATTTGAGAAATTCCCCGGAAAAAAATTGCACTACTGCCGTTAACCAGATCACACTTCGATAGGATCACATACATATATGCGCATCCTATGAGATTTTGCGCAGTTTTTCAGTTGCTCAACATTCATTTCTAATTGAACTCTTTGAATTGTGTAGTAGATGGTTTGTATCCCAAGCGTAACTGCAATAATGCAGTAAAGTCGTAGGGGACTATGTATGTAGGTGAAGACACCAAGCACTCGACTTATTGCGATCTGGTGTTTAGCTAAAGGTATATACGCAACAGCACCAACGAAACGATTATAATCATCTTTAATAAGCAACCAAGTAGATACTATAATTATATGCGTTCTTTCCCCTGCATGATATGAATTTTGCTTATTGCTAACATGCCGAAATCGCTATTACTCTCATAATGTAACTAAACTTACTCGTAAGAAATCGTCTCCAATATTTTTCAATTTAAATAAAAATCCCTCTTGATGCACACATTTGGGCATTTGTTAATGTAGGGAGTACTATTGTGAAACAACCCGTTAGTGTCAAAATATTCACGTTTTTTGCTTCAAATTTTGTAATACTGTTCGTGCATTTTAGCTACATTTTGGACACTTTTATTTGAACTATAATTTGCTCAACATTATTATATGATATTATTCACATAGCGCTGAAACTATCAATTGACAACAATGACCATGACCTGGATCGTCACGGAAGTCCGGTCGTCAAATTGAACGCTCTTGGAGACATAAAGAACGCCGCGAACGATAAATGGAACCATGGCATAAGCCAGGACGTCAGACATCTATTAGGGATATCGAATTTGTGGAAATCAGCGCAAAATCGGGATGTCTGGACGCAGACCTAGAACGGAAACCGATTGATACGCTGTTGATAATGATGGCTATCAATCAAAAGAAAGCAGAAACTGCTTCATTAGATATTATGCAGATGATTGGACAATGATTGTGTCTCTAGAATTCTCCCTCAACCCCTTTTGTATTGTACAAGTTTCCGTTTCTTCAATAACCTCAACTTCCACATCTTCTTCTTATTCTCTCAACTTTGCCCCTTTCGGTAGCGAAGACGAGTGGTTTAGCTCGATTTCTCAGC
Organism: Hermetia illucens; assembly: GCF_905115235.1. Classification (NCBI taxonomy): domain Eukaryota; kingdom Metazoa; phylum Arthropoda; class Insecta; order Diptera; family Stratiomyidae; genus Hermetia; species Hermetia illucens. The sequence goes on along the minus strand of NC_051849.1, from coordinate 156,368 downwards.
AGATAATATCACTGGCAGAGCCTGTTTCATTGAGGTCGTTCGCCAAAAATCCTATTTTATTCAGATTCAGTTGAAGATCGTGCTGCACAAGGCTATCATTCCAGTTTTGGACAAGTTTCTCGCGATCAGCATTGTTGTAAGAGATTTAGAAAACATCACCTACGTAGAATAAGTCAGGAAGCTGGACGTTCGATGGAAATTTCCACGACAAGAACAAAGAGAGGATTTATCTTGCACTCAATCTAACGTAGATCTAGATCCAGAAATGCAATTTGTGAGGATGATGCTGGTATTTCTCAATAAGTTATCGCGTAACCTTTATTGCGTCAGAATTTGGTTCATGGAAATGTCGAGAATATGGCAGTCAAAAATGTGATCAATAACAGCAGATTCGGCCGGTAATTCATTAACTTTACTAGATTGGCTTTCTTTTTACTTATTGAAACGGTCTTACATTCTTGCCAAATGTCTTGTCAAATGTTGGCCTACGCTCCTCAATATCGTGGTCGAAAAACTCACTGAGTCAGAGTTTTAAGTCCCAGCTTTTCCTATTTTACATGTCCATTGAATTATGAAAGCTAAGAAAATATGAAGAGTTTCAAACGACAATCGTGAAAGGAAAAATGGGGATAATATTCCCCCAACATCTACAACATTCTTGTGTGTGTGTGTGTGTGGTGGGGAGAAGCTACAGCTTCTGAGCACTCAGGCCGTGTTGGCCCATTGTGCTCGCGTCCCCCGTCTAACGGAATATTCCGGATTCGTTAACGAGGGAACCCAACATTCTTACTTCAGTTTTCAATGCGAACATCTCAAAATAACTTGAAGTTCAGAAATTTATAGATGCAGAGCAAAAAAGGCGTACAAAAGCTTCCAGAGGTCAGCTTATAATATTATCTAAAGAACAGCTTATAATTAAAACAGGGAGTGCAAAACACGCTGTCCATTAAAATCGAAATACCTGAAAAACTCAAAGGATCACTAACTCACATCTTCAAGGAACAAAAAGTAAAGATAAAGCATTTTGTTTTGAACTTAAAGAGGAGACAGTTGAATGGAGTAGATGGTAATGAAAATTTCAGTTCGGCAGAAGTTTGACTTGTTGAAAGAGAAAGAGGAAACATAAAATATTTAATGTTGGTTGATTAAAGGTGTACTGTTTTATGAGAAGGGGACATTCATTATTTCAATTCAGGATCTTCACCACCCACAGTACATTCTTTATGATACCTCAATTCTCAACCCAATTGTAAGTTATACAATTATGAAGAGGAGAGTAACCAGCACATAATGCCTGTATGCCAGATGTTGAACAGTATCAAGAACACCAGCCTTCATAACTCCGTCTGCATGATTCTCCATCAAAACCTTGTGTTGAAGTAGTTCCCCCGGACTCAGGGATCACACGTGGCCAGGAATAGGGAAATTTCCACAAAATTAGATCAGTTATACGATTTTGGTGGGGCCGCATGATTTTCATCCCGGGCCCAGGTTTTCTTCCCTATAGCTCCCCTCACCGGCCGATGCACTAACCGTACTTCGCTTCAATAGTTAAGATACTCTATAAAACAAGCAGTCGTTTCTACTGCTACAAATTCCACGTTGTACTATAGATCGATTCCCGATCATATTATATAATTGAATGAATATCGCAGAAGTACTTCTATACAACAATCGGTTACATGCAATTTTACATAAAATATGTACACTTTTACATATGACTAGACTGGGAATTCAAAATTCGATAAAAGTAGGTCGTTGGTGTAATGCTCATTTTATGCATCGCATGCACTCCCTAGTTACAAATATTCATCATTGATGTAACCTAATCGAGCTATCGAACATGAATTTGGCAAAAGTACCGAATCCGATGTATTCACTCATCATTACGTGACACTAAAAAATTATTCCAAAGGTGTGCAAACTACTGTTGAGAAAACAACATATGGTTGCTACTAGGAAATGAATGACAATATTTATTGGCGGTTTCGATGAATGCATAATAGTTAAGACTTAATCTATACAATGCATTTTACATGCATTTAATGATTGTTAATTGTCTCATGTTCAATAAAAAGGCCATTCGAAAGAAGGCAGGAAAAAGAGGGTGACTCCACTGGGCTAGGAGTTATCTCGGGGGCCTGAAATACAGGAATCCTATCAAAATTAGGCTGAATGTGCACTTTCGGGGGAACTGAATTTCGAAGATAACGGTAAAAAAAATGTAAATCACGATTCATGCTGGTTATTTATCTATTGTATTCTAAGGTGCCTCCTTGGAAAGTAATGGGGTTATTTTTCGATTGAATTCCATAATTAAATAAAACAAATTCCCATAAATAAAAGCGGGAGAGAAATTTATTTAAAATGGTCAAATTTATATACACACCATATATAATCCTACAGAAATATAAACAATTTACGACAAAGCACTGATGCTGCAATGCAACAATTACATAAATAGGTTGTTGCAGGAAGTAACGCAACCAGTTCAGAAGAAAGTGGTTAACGTTCCGCAAAAGAACTAGTTTTCGGATTGAGCGCAATAATCAACTACCTGATTGGATCGGATGGAATCAAGTTACAGTCAACCTAGAAGTAGCACATCACACCATACAAAACATTACGCATCCTATGTTTGCAATTGAGTTAATCTACAGGACTTTGCACTATACGGTAGCACGTCCAATATGATAAATATACAAATATACAGATATATATAATATAATATCATACACTAGTGTATACTGAATATTAAACGCGAGGCATTCTAACTTCGTTGAAACACATTCAACTTGATATTTACATATTATATGCATACATAATACATACACGCTTGCGAGTGAAATATCTTTCTCCACAATAAAGACAAGACGTTGCAAAATACACATATACTGATTGCCAGACCTCTCTGAATTAACATCGAAGTTTTACCTATTTTGGAACTTTATATGATAACAAACTCGTATAAATACTTCTTTTATCTCATCAGAGGAGGAAAATTGAAGCAGTAAATGCCGAATATACGAGTAAGTATCTCTTTCTTAACATGTGTAATGGCTTGTGGCCTTGACAACCTGAAATGGAATATAATATACATAGTTGCATAACTCCGCCATCCAACTTCAATTGGATATATTTCGTCTGTCTTTACTGGGAAGATAACTTGGTTAATAAGATGCAGTGACATTGTAAAATACGAACATACATATATGACACATTGTCGCAAATTGAAATAAGCTATTATAAATCGCAGAAAAAGCAGTAAGAAATTCAATTAAGTGATTTCCTATCCCGTTCTTAGATACCTAGATTTTTAATTTACATATATATTGTTAAATAATATTTGATGAATTTAAGTGAACCAATGCACTAGATCTATTTCACTTTCTAAACTTTAAGTTACGACGAAACTACGGCTGCAACATTCGCCATTTGGTCAGGGATTCTTGTTAAGAACGTCTATTTGTGAAGAAAAATTAAATCTGGCAAACGTCAATTTAAGTCCTCTTAGAATTTTCTTTTCCTCAGCTAATCAATGTAAATACAGGGTAAGGAAGTAGTTAAGGGTCAGTGAAATAGTAAAGGGACAATGAGAAAGTAAAGTGACAAGGATTGTTCGAGCCACTCTATGGTTTTCGGTGCTGGCCAACTACCAAACAAACTAAGCGCAGTAACAGAGACTATAATCACATCCGAAATGAGGACATCCGCGATCCACATGGGATGGTAGGGAAACACTTAATACATGAGCGAGAGAAAGGCCACATTTTTGTACTTAGTATTTTTTCAATATCTTTTTTTCTGAAATATTTTTAAAAAAATTATTTTTTAGTTTAAAAATAATTTTTTTTTGGATAAATCAAATATTTCTCTGAAACTACACAGTCCACATCCACCAAATTTTTTGAATTTATTGCAAGGTATAAATACAGTAGAATCCTTTAAGATTCGACTTACTTTCAATTTATGTAAAAAAAACCTGCATTATTTGACCTTGAAAGTATTATTTTTTTTAAGCATTGCGAATTTGCATATGACGAGCCATACTTTGTTCATATTGTACTTACAGAAAAATAGAAAGATTCATCCTTTTTGTTAATTTATAGGCTTTGCTTCTGCTTAACACCATTTCTGCATAAAATGCATAGTTTTCGAAAAACCGTTGAAAAATTGCATTTTTCTTCTCGATGGAAAAACGACATGTTTGAACATGAATGATTCGAAAAATACTACTTGTACGAATATAATTTTTATAAAAGAAGTTCCTTTACTTTCTATAGTCATTTTAAGTAAACCTACTAAAAGAAAAAGTTTCCAGTTTAATTATATATTCATTGTATTTTTTTAAGAATTGTTTCTTGCTGATTTTGAACTTGCTGTACGTGTCTCCAACTATTAAAAAACACAATAAATCTATAGTTAAACCGGAAACTTTTCCTTTTGGTAGTTTTACTTCTACGAACAATTTTCACCTTTCGACTCTACCCAGATTGGGCCCATGACCGAACAAAATTGTGCAATTTTGTGAACGGGACAAATATTGAAGAAGAAGGAGGACAATATGAAATGTCCATTTTTAACTAAGATGTTGGAAAATATGCGCAGCTAATAAGAATCCATTGCTCGGCTAAGAGTAGATTTCAAAGAAATCATCAATCAAAATCAATTTAGGAGGGATTGGATTGATTAGCTTCGGAAAACGAGTTACTTGTTACCGCATGGGAGAAAGTATATATTCATGTATTATCTCAATTTGCATTGATATGTACCATGGTCTTCAAACTGCTCCAAATGTCTTATATTAAATTGAATCCAAAAAATAAAAACCTCACCCTGGATTAGACGGTGTCACCTGATTTAGGTGGTATTATAGGTACCACATACATACATCTGTTGTCCACTAACCCTCGATCCTTATTGCTATTATTTCATATCTTCTTATTAAAGGAGATTGCAATTCACTTTCATTTGCATCGCATTTAGTGCTGTGATTACAAAAACAAAATCGTAAAAAATCCATTACGTCAGCGATTCGAACCCAGGACATGAGATCACCCAACAAACTCATCAATTTCGTGTAGACCAATTCAAGCAAGATATCATATGCAAAATTGAATATTTTACATTGCTTCGAAGTTAGTTAATAATCTTGGACTTTATGTCCATTTCGCAGTACATACATATTTCTCCGAGGACTTTTCCCAGTTGTGAGGGATATCAATGTTTGAAGTCTATGAGATAATTTGTCAGATGATCAAAAGTGTCTATTCTTTTAAAGGTTTTTTGTGGGAATTAATCTCGAACGAGCGCAATGCTCACCATATTGCCTACTACAGTGTACTGTAGTGTACCGTTACGGTCTTGAATGAAGTGCTCTAACACACTTCAAGGCCCTGATACAATATAGATAGTTGCGCCAACGATTATTATATAGTCTCTTATTATTATATTTCGGAAATTCGACATTATATAGGACATTATTCTGGGAAGTTTGAAGCAAATCCAACTATTATTAACAATGTTATAAAGGGTCGAAGTTTTGTATTATCCGTGAATTTATGAACTCATGTGAACGGGAAGATTTTAGTTTTCCTTTTCTAGCTTTTATCAACACACACACAACTCCTCGAGTCAAACATATGTATATGCTAATGAAGTTTGCGGTTAGTGTCCAATTAATTATGATATGTATATACGTTAGTACCAGCGGTGTTCAATTTACGTAAACATATATGGATATATACTTTTGAGCACACAGTAGAGCAGAAATAGTCAGATGCGTTCGATCAATTAAGAAGCGTACATAGATATATATGTATGCATCAGTATGTGGTAATAGGCAATGTTTGTTTGTTTAGGATATTTTTGCCTTTAATATGTAAAGATATCTTGGAGTTTGGCAATATCTAATTCCTATATATGAATTGAAAAATGTGCATAGAAAGTTCCTCGCATAAGACCCGAAGCACCCAGCTTTCGGTATTCCGAATTGTTTTTGTTTCTTTCCGAAATTCAGAACTGTAAAGAGGATGCCTCACCAAGTTTCTCAAGGAATTGACACAACATCTTCGAAATGTACAATTTCACATTGTCGTGTAGAAACGAAACTAAGGTTTATACTTCTTTCCTGGGCAACTTATGCCAAATTATGAATTTACCCCCTGTACATGTTGTTGTCGATCTCGCATTTGTCATCGAAACGGTCTCAGAAAAGCATTCCCTATTAATCCCAAAATTTGAATACAAAAGCAAACTTTAAATAATTGATATTTAGCAAGCAATTCCATTCAATTGATCTGATTTAATTTGATTTTAATTAATTTAAAACAACGGTGTTAATAATTCTTTTACCTTAATTATTTAATGGTGTGCCTAAGTAACCAATATATAAGTCTGTAACGACAAAATATTCTTTTCGTGAAAGTCGCCATGTATGTACAATACATATTTTTTAACATTTTCTGCTGGATTTTCTCGTACCCATGTGCACTGAATAATTTAATCTTGCTGTGTTATGTCGGTATATCCAAATGTAAAATATTTTAACTTGTTGTACCGCGTTGGTTTACACAAATAATAATTTATTTGCCATGTCTTATTACGTCTGGAATGGCCCGCGAAAAGACGAATCATGATAATAATTTGTCGTGTCCGGCCAGTGCATATACATAATTTATGCTTTACTCGTACCGGATTAGATCGTGCTATTTGTTGTCAAATAGCGTCAATTATAATGATGTGCTAACTTCTAGATTTCTGAATCTTTAACTAGTAAACCGAAGAAATTAGGAAAAACAACATAATTCAGTCATCAGAACAAAACACTGAATCAAAATCCTCAGTATTTCAGCAGACATAGGACAAAACACGCGAATATTACTCATCTGCAATTGAATGATATAACAGAAAAAGATAACACCACAACAGAATGCTTATACGGTGTGAATGCAGCCCAATCAGAGCATATTCAGTCGGCTTCTAACATCTTTTGCACTACCGGCAACTATAATTACTTGCACCGTGCACCACTGTTACGCGCACACTTGCTTCACTGGCTGCAACTAACATCAACATTATAGGTTGCAACGAGGAAAATCCATCTACTAGTTACTAGTCAATTCGCAAAGCCAAACCAGGTATGAATTCGTGTGTCCTAATACGCACGGTTAATTCACGACGTCTGAAGAGCCAGCGTGGGGCACTCGCTATTATCAATGCAATCATTTGCTCCCGATTAAATCAATGAAACTCGCCGTCTTGGAGAGTGGTTTGCAATATAAAAGAAGTTCATCCGATTTAGTCGATATCAAAAACAGTCAAACCGTGAGTTGAGCAGTCTAGTCCTCAAACCGTTAAGCCGCCGCTTCGCACTAAAAATGGTCGCCCTTAAATTAACTGTAAGCGTAAAAGAAAAGTGTTTAAGATATGTTATAATCGTGATATTTTGTGTTCTATTTGTAGATTGTCTTCCTTGCTTGTTTCGTTTGCATTGGATATTCTGCGCCGACGTTCTTCGGTGGAAAAAAGTAAGCATCAAAATGAAATCGCAAGTAGCGTTGCATGGATACTCTTGCCCAAGTGCAAAAAAAAACAATATTTCTCATTTTTGAACGTCGAACATTTGAAAAGTGTTGCAACAAATGCATATAGGATTACTGCAATAATTCGGTCCATTCATGACTTTGTTGATCTCTTCATTATCGATTTCTATGTGTATATTATGTGAGCAGATTTCCCATTAGAAATCCGTAATGAAATGCTACAGAAGCTCATGCATCTCGGAAAAGCGCTATGAGTGAAAATCTTGGCATACCTTCTCGTTCAAGAAAGTTTCGATTTTTTTTCACTTACGCCAGTAAATCACAGCACGGCAGTTTTTCAGTCACACATTGGTACTTAACGTACGCCAAAAATTGAGTATTTCGGAAAAGCATTCAGATTTCCGTTGACCACGTACGCGGGCATGTGCGTTCACCCGTCGAATCATTTCGTGCCTCACGTACTGACTTTTCTGTTTGCATATCAATCATTTATACTATAAATCGGTATTCATGGCTTTCCGATCAAGACTTTTAATTTCATTCATACCTGTAATTCTGGAACCAATTTCTCACGCATACCTTTCTAATCTTTCATTGACAGTGAGCACTTCGTCATCCACGTCCCCTACAAGGTGCATACTGTCCATCATCACCACGTTGAAAAGGTGCCAATCTACAAGGAAGTGCCAGTTATCAAGCATGTTCCCGTTTACAAAGAGGTCCACGTACCAGTTGTGAAGGAAGTACATATTCCAGTCCCAATTCATGACCATCACGACCATCACGAACATCACGGTTGGTATTAAGGGTCGACCGAACCGACTAGATTTAGGCTTCGTACTGACGCAAATTAGTACAAATTTCACGTTATGTAAATATAGTGTATGAAGAGCATTGTTACCATTAGTTACTAAACAAATATGTAGTTTTAAAGTTAGTTAATTCTATACTGTTGAATGTTGTGTTCGAAATAAATGGAATGAAATTTGAAACATATTTATTCATGTATGTATGTGAAGCGGCCATCAGAACTTACCATTTATGGCGATTGACTCTACTCTAAAATCAAAAGGATTTGCTTAATGCGATACATTGCCTTGTAACAAGTTAATTTCACGACACACTCTGATGTTAGGTCCTGCCTTCTACAAGACTTTCTATTAATATGGGATACGTTGCTGTTATAAACTCCATCCACCCATGGCATTTCCGAAAATGGGGCAGGCTCAGATACAAGGGGATCCTTTATGTGAAGATATCGGTAAGGTAGGGTAGGTAGGTAGGTATCAGTGGCCGCTCCGAGGAGTCCAATTAGTGCTTTGGTGCGCCGTTTTGATGCCACAAACTCCTAAGACCGTGACTGTTGTTATAGGAACAAAGAAGCAGAGTCCAGCCGGCTCGGATCTTCAGAGCCAGCCCGTAGCATTCACGAAGGAAAGCAGCTCCCCGACCCTGCAGCTACAAATCTCACTGAGATCCCCAAAGAATGGTTTACCCAGTGTCCGCAGCCTGACTCGAGCCAGAGCTGGGCAATCGCAGAGAAAGTGCATGAGGGTTTCCCTTCCTTCTCCGCAGCTTCGGCAATGCGAGTTGTAGGGTTAGCCGAGCCTAGCGGCGTGGTCCCCTATGGGCCAGTGCCCAGTGCAGACCGCCGTAATCTTGAATGGATTTGCACACGTCTGGCACAGGAGCTCTCGTGATCGGGCTATGTTATAAGCGGGCCAAATTCTCCTTGATTTGGCACAGCTTGTAAGCTCTCGCCATCTCAGGCCCGCGGCCGCCAAGTAGTGCGAGTAGACTCGGCCCCCGACATCCGCCAGCGGAACACCGACTGTATTCCCCGAGGGACTGCCAATAGTAGAGCTTTGCCTGGCCAATCCGTCAGCCCGCTCATTCCCCTCTATGTTCCTATGCCCGGGAACCCAGAGGAGAGTGATCTTGAGCGTGCCGCCCAGATGGTTGAGCGTGTCTCTGCACTGCCCCACCAACCGTCGTCCGTGGGGGATGCCCAGATTTCTCAAGGTATTTCATCTAGAATGTTGTTGTGGCCGTAGGACTTCGCTGCCCAGCATCCGGACTCACGTAGTCTGACGGCACTGCACGCTGCAACATATTTGATGTGGAGGTCAAGGGGGAGGAGATGCAGGAGTACATTGAGAGCATCTGCCGGGCAGGACTGCAGAGCCCCCGTAGCACCTGCACACGCGGTTCTTTGAATCCTATTAAGCTTCGTTCTATTGTATTTCTTCTTCAAAGCCTGCCACCATACAATAGATCCGTACGTCAGGATCGGACGCACTACGGCGGTGTACATCCAGAGAACCATCCTCGGCCGGAGACCCCATTTCTTCGCTATACAGGCCTTCTTAACCCTCAGTTCTATGTTCAACCTCCAATTTAGCTTAGGATCCAAGATTATACCCAGATACTTTACAGTAGAGGAAAGAACCAATCTTTGTTCATTCAGCCATGGTAGATGGAATTCAGGTATCCTTGGCTTGGTGGTGAATAGCATCAGTTGCGTTAAGGTAAGGTAATAAACAATAAATTCAATTCAAAATTCCTACGTGCTAATCGGGGCAGGTTATTGAGCAAGGGTTTAATGTGGTTCCTCAAACAAATATTCAGACACCGGAAAATAATTGCAGAATTTGTTCTTTATTCACAGTGAATTCTCTAAAAACACAAAGAAAGAAAAAGACAAATGTGTGAATAAATGGATATTATTCGGAATGCACTTGTAAAAATGCATGCAGGCTTAAAAGCAATTGAAAACCTTCTAATAAAGATAAAACTTCGGGGTCGAAAAACACAGATTGGAGAAAAAGCAGCACGAAAAATAATAGAAAAAATTGGGAATTAGCAAAAACAAAACAGGTAGAGCAGGTATCATAGCAATAGTTCAAATGCGACCATGATGAATAAGACAAAGTTAGACGCGTATTTTTCGCAGTGGTCTCACTGGACTCATGAATCTTCTTCTACATTTGAGGACTCAACCGGATTTTCATCCATGAGATTCCCAAGATACAGTGGTAACATATATCACGTATATACTATACAAGACTATTACACATCAACAAAGACTCAAGGCACAAAGGCCAAGATAAAAATTGTGTTAATGGGTTACGTATCAGTATTCCAGAATGCAAAAAATCCTTCCACAGAACAACAAAAGTTCGTAAATGACATAGTTGAAGAGATGATCAAGAAGGTGTCACTAAGCACAGTACTTTGGAACATGCCACTCCCTTTGTTCTAGTAAAAAATAGCGAACAGTGGAGATTATGCGCTAACTCCCGGATATTCAATTTTTTTCTCCTTCAGCTTTTATTCCGTTCAGAAACGCGGTCGGATTGAATTACCGGATGGTCTACAGGGTCTATAAGGAAATATTAGAGGAAAGGAAAGCGGACCATTTGAACAGATTACAAGAGACAAAAGTATTCTGCATGTTAGATTCGAAGGATAGATTTGTTCATATTCCGCCGGACGGCCGTTACGAGTTCTTAGCGGTTCCTTTTGGTCTATTGAGGTTTGGATGGATTTGTTCAGATTCCAATAGAAAACTTATCCAAAGATACATTATGCTCCTGACGCCGGACGGTCATTACGGGTTCCTAAAGATTCCTTTGTGTGTTTCAGATTTACCCAAGTGATGTTTAAAAAGAGATTGCATGCGAGACTGGAAGATTTCATTATTCCAGCCAAGTCGGAAGACGATCATGTTCTTTGTTAGTGGTTGTTCTGTTCGGCACCGAGATCAGCTCGTCCAGATCGAATTCACCAAATTGACAGACGATGGGCTCGTAAAATTAATCAGAGTACTGTGACGCGCTGAATGGCTTGGGTTATTCAGAAACTGGAAATATAATTTGCTGACGAGGAGAATAGGGTGTTTAGTAGGGTATTTAGGTTACGGGGAAGGAAAGATCAAACTAGCAGGAAAGGCGACTCGAGTTTTTTATATATACGGTGACAACATTTTTAAAACCGGTTCACAGGAACTGACAGATTACTTTCAGAATTTCACTCTGCAGTACTCAATAATCGTTAGGCCCCTGTAGAATCTCTTAAGAGACAGCCCAAGAAGCAACATTCGCCCAAGCGGAGACAACACTGAGGTGAACTCCAACAAAACTTCCAGTATAGGAAATTTCGTTCGGTGTACTATGCTAACCAGAAGGCGTTACCAGTCGAACTGAAATTGAGCTATGAACTGAAAATCTGAAGGAAAAGAAGGAATCCGAAGGTCACAACATCACGGTTCAGGTATGCCAAAAGGCGGAGGACAAAACAAAAATATTGTATGAAGATTGCGACGAATAGGAATTGTTCGTCATGCTAGGCAATGATGTGACAAGCTCATAGGCGCAAATGTTCTAAAAGTAAGAGAACAGAGGAAGTATTGAAGTAGCAGTTCTGATTTGCAAATATAAAAGAAAAGAGCCCAAAAAAGTATAAATAATGTCATCCAATGTATACTGTCGGCAAATACAAATGATTTTATAAAGCCAATTAATAAGGGACATGTATCGCATCGAGACCGATGCCAACTATGAAGGCACAGATCGAGAAACCGGAAGCTGGACGCTTCACATATGCAAGATTTTATATTTCCTTATGTAAGTAACCTTGAATGCACAGCAGTTATTTTTGAAAAGGGGTTCAGTGTAGGCTCCAAAACATGAATCAAGTCTTCTTCTCACAGCATTCAACCGAAAAATCTGAAGAAAAAAAAACAAATATACGAAATCAAGGCCTTAAAATATATCAGGTTCCGATATCTGCACAAATAAAGTTAATAAAGGTATATTACTATATTTACTAGGATGAATTTAAGAGAAATTTTCCAGTAAATTTCGAAAATGCAATAATATACTAATTATTAATTTTAATTGAACAGATATCGGAATGAGATGCATTTCAAAATTAGGTGTTGCTTTTCAAATCTAAGACAATTCTAACATAAGCTTCGTAACATATGATACCCCAGGTAGCTACATTCAAAGAAAAAAAATACCAGCCACTCTTCGTTTATGTGATGACACTGAAACTCCGCTCGAAAGCATGCCTTCAGTATATATACGTAAAATGCACACTTACTTTTGGGTCGATAAATGCAGCTGTTTTCAGAAAAGCAAGTTTGATAGGCAGACAGACAGTAAACCGATCTTAATAAGGTTTTACTTTATACAAGACCTTAAAACAAAGCTGAATATACTTAAGTTTACATCGTGCACACATAAAGCAGTGAGGGAAACCAAAGGAAGTGACTGGAATTCATGAGTGAATATGTTATGTACATATGTTACATATCAGTGGCAAAATTCTATATCACGTCCGAAATGGGGAACGCATCGCGAAAGATGGGTATGAATATCGAAGACGATGGGAAACGACCCAAAGGCTGACCGAAACAGCGATCATTCGATATGATAGGAAACCTCTCAACTCCACTTGGACTAAGCCTATCAACGTGAAAAGTGGCGAACTCAATCTAGATAATCTGATTTCCCTAACAAATGACCGGAAAAGCTAAAAAAGGGAGTAAATATACCATATTAAATTTTGAAACTCAAAGAATATTGGAATGACGTGCCGGATAACAATAAGTTCAACGTTTGTCTCTCCGATTCATTCACGCAAATATTACGAAGATAACGTAAATGGTCCAGCCGAATTATAGCCACAGTCCTGTCTGATAAAAAGGTTAAACAGATATATTTTTTTCGAAAAAAAAATCCAAACAAGAATACAAATAATTTGACCCTTTCGAAAAAAAACTTGCGATCCTCACTACATTTTGAGCCATTTTGAGAGGAAAAAATGTTCTATGTGCAAATTGGAACCTGTAGTGGTTCGGTCAGTAGGCCAATAGAAAAAAAAAACATACAATTAGCGCGGGTAATGTGGTATTCGCCGGTAGGAATATAGATACGAATATGTACATCGAAAAGTTTTAAAAAAAGTCTTCATGCTAGCGCAGAGAAATCGGGTATTTGTCAAACATTCAAAAAACGTTTGAAATAATTTTCAATTATTCGAAACTGCTGATAACCTTTCCATAATCCTCGGACTGCAATACTAGTGCGAACCAGCCGAAGATTAGGTTCGCACGGTCCTATTTCCAGCGAAAAATACTTGATGGAACGTCTTCTCGAATAATGGAGAAAAAATCTAGGCAGCTATGTCCAATATTTTCGCTGGCCAATGAAGGCTGCATATAATGCTAAAAGTCTCCAATCGGAGAATTAACTAGTCATATTTTTTTTTGAATTTTTAAAGTAATTATTACTATTACTATTTCTTAGCTCTATCCGGAATTCAATTTTGCTTACGAAAATGGAGCCCTCAGTAAGGGTTTTATTTTAACCTTTTTGTTTGATTTTTTTTTTTTGCATTGCATCCAACAGACTGTACATTACTTTCTTGTAAAACCAGTGTACAAAGACTACACTGTCACTAAAGATTGATTGATTGATAAAAAAATTAAAACCACAAATTTCAACAATTCTCAATAAAATATTCGCAACGATTTTTAAACCGGAACGTACTACTCGATTATCATAACCCAAGTAACGTCCGCAAATGTTCAAATGATATTACCTTGTCTAGTCTGTGTATATTGACATACAACTCCTTTTAATCCCTTTCTGAACACTTTGTGTTTCCTATGACGGTGTCCGGATTTCAATTTTGCAGTTTTGCAGAAGACATGTCGCCATGTACTTTTAATTTTTATATTATGTGTTACATATGATTTTGTAGCATATTTTATATAGAATGAGATGGATAATTTCAATTTTTGAAAAAAAGTTGTCATAAAATAACCTCGTTTCATTATTGCTATTTGCGTCATTTTTTTGGGCGGAAAAAAATGTGCTTGAAGTAATTTTTCCAAGTTTACATTTCATTTATTGAAAAAAAACGTACTCAATATAATTTTCTTAGTTTATTAAGTTGTTAGAAAACCAATGCCCGAGAAGCTGGAGCCCTTTAGCGTTAAAGTGGTACAAAAAGGCTCTAGTCAAAGAGTGGTTGCTAAGGAACTCAACATTCCGCAGACCGATTCCATAACACGGACCCCGTGGCAAGAAGGGAAGGCAGCAGACATCTGAGGAAATCAACTGGGACCCAGGACCGTCTGCATGTTCGCATTGTGTAAAAATGTCCATTTAAAATGGTATCCCCAAGCCAAAGATTTTGACGACAATCCGTGGAATTGGCAGTCACGGCAGGTTCGGCTAGAATTATTTTGCGGTGGAAAAGGAATTTTTTTTAAGACTTATTCATGTTACATTATGTTGTATGTTCTTTTAAACGTATAAACCTGAACACAATCTTCTAATTTTTTATAATAAATTCCGTAAAATTTTTTTTAATTTTTTTGTAATAAATTCCGTAAAATTACTCTACATTTACTGCACACAAGATAATATTATCCCTTAAATCCACAATTTAATTTTGATATGGTATTATACGGTACAAAAATTTTGGAAAATTTTAGCTTATTCCGCTAAGTTCATTCTGTTTTGCATACTTTCAAGTGATCTGCTAGAAAAAAAGCTTTCCCATTTGTAAAGTCACCTTTGCTAGCTTTGATACTTGTGAAGTATACCTACAGATATGCATGTATTTGCTTTCCGTAAATGAATTGTTATTTTTCACCGATCATTGCGCCCGCATATTGTTTTCCAGCTAATCGCGATTAAAAAGCTATTTACATATATATAAAGAATTTAGCTTCAACCGCACCTTCAATTGTAAATAGCAATTTTTGTAGCAAACTACAGGAAAACGATAGTTTTTTTAAAAAATTATATTTAATTTGAGTAATGCAACAAGGCTTTGAATAGCTTCTTCATATTTCTATGTACACTCGTTGTATGTCAATTATACTTCGATTATACTTCGCTTGATCTGGATACTAATTCAGTAGGAGGCCCTATAAAATAACTTGAGCATTGCTCTGGCAAATAAAAAAAAAGTAAAGTTTCCAACTTTTTGGAAAACAGAAGTATAAAGTTGTTCTGAGTGAAATTATGAGGTGTTTCCAACGATTAATTAATTGAAATAATAAAAACTTGTTGTTTCTTTTTCGTTCGGGAACAAGTGGTTCCCGAAATATCGGTATTTGCAA
This sequence comes from Hermetia illucens, assembly GCF_905115235.1. Lineage (NCBI taxonomy): Eukaryota > Metazoa > Arthropoda > Insecta > Diptera > Stratiomyidae > Hermetia > Hermetia illucens. The sequence goes on along the minus strand of NC_051849.1, from coordinate 140,681 downwards.
GAATAAATATCCACACCAACGAAAAAGAAACAAGTTTTTATTATTTCAATAAAGTTGTTATTTGCCGCGGAAGTTGCCGGTAGAAATTCCGAGAAAATTCTTCAGCAATGTTTCTTTTTGAATATGAAAGGGTAAACTGAAGAATAGAGCAACTGATTCCCTACGAACTTCTGGAGGCTGGCCATGGCTGACAAATAACGACTCATTTTAAATGACTCTTTACAATGATCGATGGTAAGGCGTCTAATGAGTTAAGTAGGATCAACTCTAGTCAAAATTGTTTCATATGTGGCGAAACGTTGTCCCTTTGCTTAAGTGGTGTGGAACCGAAATTCGATGTCTACATTACACATGTGAATGACGTCATATGAATGTTTTTTGCATATCAACTAGAGATTAACAATTAAACAAGTCGGACACCGGGAGCTCGGCACATCAGGTATGGCCGGTTTTGTGCATGGCATATGTAAGGATTTGAAATAATAAAAACTTGCTTCGTCTATTCGCTATTGTTATTTATTGGTCTTGCAAATACCGATATTTCGGGATCCACTTATTCCCTTTATCAACGCTAGCAAGTCTGTTAATCAGCGGGTTTATTAACTATTCTTATAGTAACCTAAATCTATAATACTATTCTAATTAATTATATTACTAAGTTAATTTCTAAAGACTTATATCTAAATCCTGAAAAAGAAGAAATATTTAATTACATACATTCAATAAAATTCGAAAGCATAGTAACACGCGGACCTGCTAACCCCCATAGCCGTGGGGATCAAATCAGTGAACAAATCATGAACACTGTGGTTTATGTTCTAAATGGTACCTGCGTTGCCGGAAAGGAGGTCCAAGAACAGAAAGGCGCTTAAGAATGCTCAGCATAGAGCTGAGCCATCGTTATCGGAGCCGAGAAAACAGTGGAGATTAGCCCACATGGCACTGTGAAGTCGCATAGGAATATAGTCCCTAAATTGCCAGGCTGGGAGGAGCAGAATTATCGGCATGTGGTGCAGTATATCATATACCAGGAGCAGACATGGTGGCAGGGTTTCTTCCTAAAGAAACAGCACTAAAGACGGAAGATATTATGGGACTTCTAGTTGCTTAGAATGAGAATCTCCATACGTGATTATGGAAGATACTTCGAAGGAAACTTCAAGGTCTCCGAAGGAATCTCCGAGGCCATAGAGACTGGATCAAGCAGGGAAGTAGACTTGCTCCTCAGTGAAGAAAAGAAGCTAGAGGGCCCTAGATCTTCTAGAGCCAAGAGAGGACAGCGAAGTGCAGGAAAGCGCCATGCCGGAAAAGAAGGGCGATATTCCGACCGTGAAGAAGAGCTCCAGGAATTGCAAGGGCGAGTTCCAGGGATAAAACATTAGAATAGTGTTGGCTCCTCTGGGGAAAAACCAAGAGCGGGCATTATTCTTAAACGTAATTTTAAATATATACGTCTTCCAGAGTACCAGACCAGAGACCATGTGACTGTCCAAGTCTCACTGGAAGGCGGGGGAAAAACTCGAAAGTCAGACGTGGCATCGGGCTACTTCCCAGGAGACGACATCCGAATCCCACTGCAGCTAGTCGCTAGAAGTACTGTACTCGACTGCGATGCTAACGCCCATCATACGAGGATACCCTATGCGATACAATCCAAACTGGAATAAGAGGGTGTTAGTGCCTGGTGCAGGAAGACTGGGCTGTGTGCATCAATCCGGCTAAAACCACCATGGCACCATTCACTAGGAAGTGTAAGCTTGATCACCTGAGAGCCGTAAGATTACATAGCATGGAGGTGAAACGAGAAACAGAGATCAAATATTTGGGAATTACACTAGACCAAAAATTACCCTGGAAGACACATGTCGGAAATACTGGTCGGAAAGCTACCAGGGTTCTGATGACTTGTAAGTCCATAGTAGGAAAAATGAGGTTAGTTCATTTCGATTAGAATTTTGAAACATGCAGGAGCAACAGGGCAAACTGGGAGTGTCTGGCTTTCACATACGGCTTAAACCAACAACTGACCTTATACGTTAGCAAATCTCTCACAGCAGAGGAAGCAAGCGCCGGGGTTACTGGCTCAAGGAAGATGTACTTGGAGCCAATAGTTAAGCACATTACCATATTCCAGGACGAAATATACGGCATAGACAGATGTGCCTTCTTTAATCTCCAACGGAACAATAAGATCTGAATTTATGGATCCTAGGCCATAAAAGGCTGGAAGGCTATTGCCTTCGCAGGCAGCGTACGAGCTAGCCAGAAAGGGAGCAGGCACGCTTCCACACGGAGCAGAACTATTCTGTGGAATCAGAAATGGGTTCGTAGCTATGACATTAAAACAAGAAGAGGAAACGTAGGGGGAACGACACTAGACCAACCTACCAGGAACGGAGCAGTCCAAGGTGATTATGGGGGGATACGAACCCAAGTGCACAAAGGATTGTTTAAACTAGACCAAGAAGAACCTCCGAATTATACTAGAAATACTCAATGCCGACAAAACTACCACTACGGATATCTACGGGCACTGCCTGCACGTTTTGGATGGAGGTTTTAAAACACCTGTGCGAAGTGTGTTAACACCTCCATGCACGTTTTGGGATCGTATTCGCCACTTGTGCAAAGTAGGTCGATGTACCTGGGAGAATACTTAATATCAAATCCAAGTTGAAGTACTTGGAAGTAGGGGATATATAAAAATTCATGACGGTTATATGCTTGCTAGACATACTCTAGTTAATAGGTGCACAATAGTTCCACAATAGGGTCACAATAGTTCTTTAAGAATGCAGTGCAACTTCTCTTAACAAAATAATAATAAAATTAAAAATCTCTTACGCGCTGTGGCAATTTAGGGCTATATATTATGACACCTTCGATCTGAAGATCTTCCGGGAAGAGGATGCGCTTCTCCTACACTCGTCTCCACGATGTGGCTGTCCTGTGCTTGCAGCTTGCAATGGGGATCTTGCCCACCTTAATGCATCATCTATTCACTGCCAATTCGGCCTTCTGTTCACCATGCCAATGGGTATCTGGCTCATATGTTGACGAAGTTTTCCGTTCGAGATTCAGTCAGGTCAGAGTACTCCGACGATATGACGCAAACAAGTGCCTTTACTTTTTACCAGGACTCTTTCGGTAAAAGTGGAAGCAACTTCCCATACGCTAGTTCATATGACAACATGGACAGGACGTTAGCACGGAATAGCCTTGATTTGATTGTGTTGAGATAGTTGCATTTCCTTTTTTGTCAGAACATCGAAGGCAGGTCTCCCGCTGCTAACCCGTTGAATGTCATCAGGTTTGGTGCTACCATCGGCAGTAACAACCATGTACAATGTTGTGTCCATTGATGCAGATAGGAATAGTGCGATGACCGATCAGATTAAAGTACTTGGTATTATTGGTATTTATCTTAAGTCTGACTTTTCTGGTCTTCATATAATATCAAGGATTGAATATAACTTGGTAAACTCCACTTTGGATTTCAAATTCATTCAAGATTTTCGTTTTGGTAAAAGCTAACAGCAGATGAAGCGTTGTTCCATAATGACTTAACGACTGTCAATGTGGTCTACTAACTGTACTCGCGGAAATTAGACTGTATTCTGTAGACCAAGCTTTCGAAGTGCTCTTTGATGTTTCTTAAGATTATTTCAACTAGTATCTTGGTGATAGCAGAGAATACGTGAAAACGCCTATAATATCGCTCATAGGATCATCGAAAGATTTGCGACCATTGAATAATTTTTTTATGATGCCGTATATGGTTCTAAATATATCAACTCCTCCTCCAACTCCAGAGAGCAAGCGGAAGTCATCATCGTAGTCGAGGTGTTTGAAGAAAAATGGCATAGCCCACTGAAGCCCTCTACGTCTTCTAAACAAAGCAGCGCGATGAAGATCACCGTTAACAACAACAAACAATACTGGCGGCAGGATGCAACCGCGACGTATCTCACTTTCTACTTAAAAGTGCTCCAAATGTACTGTCTACTCCTGCTGTCGAAAGCCTTCTCAAAATAGCATAGAGCAAGTGAAGTGAAATTCTATACTTCTTCCACTGTTCCAAACTGATCAGTCAGTACAGAAGCATCCAGAGGAGAAACAGCCTGCCCTCTATTTATCAAGCTTTCGAGGATACGATCCAAGATTACTTTAGCTATTACCTTTGCAACGACAACGAACACGGTTCTTAAATTGTTATTACTTGCAGCAATTTCTGCTGCCCTAAAAAGCGCAAAATCAAATTTCCCTTTGTCTTATCGCATACAGCGCTGTACTTTACAGGATTTATCATGGTATTCGAACTCTAACAAGTCGTGTTCCCTACCAATTGCAATAATCAATAGAGATCTCTATGCCCTTCAACCTGCATCCATGTTCCCCAGTCAGCCAGGTCTCATAATGCCCCTTCAGAAAGTGGCCAACAAATCGGGTGGCACCAAAAAAAAAAACTCATCACTAACTAGGAATTCAATACTTTTTCTATTTATTAACATAATTGCAACGATAACACAACATGTAAATGGTAACCTTTACATTGCATAGACGTTAAACTCATTTCGGCAAATCAAACAGATGAAGTTGATTGTATTATGTGACATATGTACAAATGTGACTTAAATGTATGCAAAACATCTTAACAATAAATTATGCTATTGATCAGGACCATAAATATTTTAGTCCCATCCATGACTGTGCGGCACCCAAACTTTCTCCCAAACTGGCTTATAAATTTTCTTCCAAGCTGGCACCTTGACTTCCTTCCAAACAGGTACCTGAATAGCTTTCCATTCGTCTTTCCAAATTTGCTTCTTCTCGGTTGCCCATTCCTGTTTCTTTTCGATTCGCCAAATTTGAATTTTTTCTTCTACCCACGTTTCCCGTTTTTCTTTCACCCAGATTTGTTTTTTCACAGGTTTCCATACTTGAATCCATTCATCCTTCCATTCAAGCTTCTTATCCGGCACCCATTCTTGTTTCTTCTCTGTTCGCCAAATTTTCTTCCAAACGGGTTTCCACACCAATTTCTTTCGCCAAAGATCGTGACTTGTATATTCCCATCCTTCATGATCCTTCCCCAGAAATTTTTCACCTGGAATTCCCATTTTCACCCATTCTGGGATCCATTGTTGTTTCCATTCAGGCACTTGAACTTCTTTCCAAACAGGCACTTGGATTTCACGCCATACAGGTTTTGTAATCTTTTTCCATTCGGGTACTTTCTCTTCTTTCCACACAGGAATTTCACGTTCTTCGATATGCGGTTTTTTTATTATCTTCCAATCGGGGACTTTCACGTCTTTCCAAATAGGTATTTCTACTGTGGTCCACGCCGGAACTTGAATTTTCTTCCATTTAGTTTCCCAAGCTTCCTTTTTCGCTGTTTTCCAAATCTGAACCCACTCTTCCTTCCAAACCAATTTTTTCTTCCAGACTCCTTCAGGTGGATGCGAAGCGACGATGGTGGCGCAAAGAACACAAATCTGCAATAGACAAACCCAAGTTAATATTGTGTAAAATCAGAGTCCCAAATAAACTTTCTGTCCAACATAATGCATATTTTTTTTTCAATTATATCCATATTCCACATCGTTTTCACAAAACATTCCGAAACAGATTCCATCAAAAGCAATATGATTCAGTCCGTTGCCCAAGTTTTTTCCCAAATATCCATATACTCAGTCACAGAGTGTCAAGTGAAGTTTCAATCAAATATATCCATCAGCCATAGAACACTTTAAACAGCCACTATATATCTATATATCACTTCACATTATCAATTTTAATTTACGATAAAGTCCAAATTGATATCCAGTACAAATCAGTAAAAAGGATAAACAGCACTAACCAAAACCACAAGGGACTTCATATTAACATCCTCCCACACGTTGGCGCCGGTGAAACTATAGACTACCTTCCGAACGAATCTCGTCGTCTAATGCAACTATCCAAATTGTAAGTTTACCGTTTGTATTTATATTACAGAAACTGACTGAACGAATAAAGATTTAATACATGCAGAGCTACCTGATATGAAAATTCCCGCCAAGCAGCGATGAAATCAACTTGTAAGCAAAACCATCTTCAACCACCACCTGTTGCTCTCCCTGATGTGCAAATGCAAGTTTTTGGAAGCAATTCCATAGCTTGCCAAGTGCTATATTGCCATGATGTCATGGCATTCGGAAGCGCCATCGCAGGTCAAACTCTTGCTTTCTGCAATTAAGTGCTCCAATGCCATGAAACCATACAGCAGATGCGCCCATACGCCGGCGCATTACTGGCACCTGTTACGAGGCTCCTAATTACATAGTGATTATGTACTTATTCACATCATGCCGGCACAAATGCCTCCATGCCCCACTTCCGACCACTAACCAACAAACAATGCCAAGTGAATCTGCAATAACTCCATTCTTCGCAATCACCTCACAACTCCCTAGTGCTACAATAATGTGAACTGTATGACTTCCGCTCCACGCTATCATTTTTATCAGAATTGACAACGATCTCTACTCTGTGCTTCCTCGCAAGCCATTCAGGTATTTTCTGCGCTTCCACATAACCCACACTACTCGTCGAGCGAGGCTCTTCTACCCTTTTTGGTAGAAGAAACTACGTGTGCGCAACCAACAGGTTTCACATCAGGCAAGGTATTCGCAGGAAGGGCCAGCAGCCTCATGGTCCATAACCACTTTCTTTCAGACGGAAGTATTGTTTGCTCCTCGAGCTGAACCCGTGTGACGTAAAACTTTTAATTGTTTCAATTAAAATGAAAATGCATTACATAATAAGAAGCGTACAATTTAAATGCCATTATCCGTATCTAGACGCACATTAGTGCATACATGGTGAGCCAACATAGCGACGGTGGGCCCACTCTGATCTTTTTCAAGTACGAATTAACGTGCGCTAAGAGTCTAACACGTTTCGTGGGAACGCAGTAAACAAGCAACCCAAGCTGTATGGATCGGAAAATATTTGGAAATGATGAGTGTGTAATGATCGCAATTGAACATGAGTAAAATTAAATAAGCGCAATCGTGCTTAGATTTCTTGTTAAGTCAGGTCAAGAATATCAAATGAGACTTCATTCGTTGTGCGTACATTGAAACCACTTCATGATAATGGGTCGTATCATTTCATCACGAAAATTAGGCGCCTCACTTTACTTGCTTTTGCTGTAATTTTTAGGGTGGCCACGATTGGTTCGACCCGATTAGATGAGCAAGCAAAATAGACAATTCCAACAAAAATGAAGTCTTCATTTCAATGTACTGTGGTTATAGGAGATCAGGTCGATCATCCTGAGTGGCCGATAACGACCTGAGGGCAAAGCTATCCCAAAAATCTAAACAAATTGGCTAAATTTACCGTGAAGGTCCGCCCACATGGTCGTTATCGGCCACTCAGGATGATCGACCTGATCTCCTACTTCCACTCTTATCATTACAAATGGCTTTAATTTTAATATTAATTTCTTTGCAAACCACACTTTTAGGTACACCGGAACATAGACTGGGTTTTTACAATCAATACTCCATATATTTAACCATTAGACTTTATTAAATAATTTGTGTGACTTTATTAAATAATTTGTGTGACTGTGACTGTATGCTCGTTAGAGGCAGAAGAGAGTCTCGCTTCATGTGTTTCTTTTCTGCCCCTAACTCATGGCACACTTTTCTCGCCGGTCCTCCACTCCCGTGGCGAGCTCCGCAAAGTGGATAGATCCGCGCCATCTATTCGTTCGCATTCGCAACATTCGAAATAAATTTCGAATGCTGCGAATCCTGCCGCGCCACATGGCGCCCAACGTGGGGCCGTAACATTTCCTGGATTCAGGCTTAATTTCTTGTTTGCAGGTTTTCTGAATCAAGTGGAAGATAGCCTATTCCGGCTCACAACTTCATTTGGTGGTGTCGGATAGAGAATCAATAGATTCTCAATATTGTTCCCGGCTAGGCTCCACGTACACTTGCCTTCAGATTTCTAGTTTTAGGTTTCACGGCTTTTTCCCCGGAAGCAAGTGTTCCTAAGCCTCAATTTCCTTTCCCACCTTTTAACGTAGAGTTTCCTGTCCTATCCTTGGTAGAATACCATAAGAGCCAGTCGTTTGTTGTGTTTGTCTTGAGATTTAACGTCTCGTAGGTGATTGCCTTCCAGAAGCCTCTGGATCTACGGGCCTTTGCGGCTATAAGCTGAAAGGTATTGCCGTCCGAGCTTCTGAGGAGTGTCCTTCCCTACCTTTATGTGAAACGGCTATCTCTTCGTTTCAGAATTTGAAGAAAATTAAATATTCTTTCTTCTTCGTAGGGATGAAGTGACGGGTGAGATGAATCCTTGATGGAATACGGAGGTAGTCGGCTGTGCCGTTCCGTCCTCAATGACTCATCTTCACTTTGTTCTCTGACTTCAGACGAGGAAGACTGAATTCTCGCGATCCCTTTTTGCTAGTTTTTAAGGTTTTGTGTAAAACAAAACCTTATTAAAATCGATTCAATGTCTGTCTGTCTGTCTGTCAAACGCATTTTTCTCCAAAACAGCTAAACCGATTCGAACGAAATTTGGTGGACAGATGGGACCTATGAAATCCCACGCATACAGCGAGTGGCATAAATTTAGGTGGAGTTTAAAGGGGGGCTCCCCATACATGTAAAGGGGGGGTTCAAAAATTTTTTTCACCGGATATAGTTGTGTAGGATATCAAATGAAAGGTCTCGATTTGTGCTTTCCGAAACTGACATTAGTTTCGGCATAAATTGCAAAGTGCTTGAGTAAGGAGTCAAAATGTACGCATTTGAAGTGAGACAGGACTCATTTTCGGAAACTACCCAACCCAAAAATCCGAAAAAAATCAGGGTGGTGCGCCTAGATGAAATCTAGGCCTCAAAATATGTCCCATTCCGATATCTGCTCAAATAAACTTACTAATAGTATATTACTACTTTTTAGAAATTTACTGAAAAACCCCCCTTAAATTCATCCTAGGACTTCCGGATTCTGTACCAGCATAGAGGACAATATTTCGTGTATATGCGCTAAATTTCATAGAAATTAGGCAATTAACGCCAAAGTTATCGCAGTTCAAACTTAGCAATTTCGCACGAGTTTACTGCTTCCAAAGCCATGCAAATCAGATGCTGACGTCATAATTACCCGGAATAATTGACATTCGCGTGGAATATTAAAGTCACATTTATGAAGAATCTATTTATCTGCAGCCCTTTTTAAGGTTTTTTGTAAAACATTTATTTATATTTGATGTTGGTTAAATTGTTTTCATTCGCTAATAATAGTAACCTGAGGGCGTGAAGCGTATGAGGTTGGCCATTATCAACACAGGGCTTTCCATCAAATGATTTATTTAAATCGCTTTCTAGAAAATAGAGCGCAATGGAATTTTTAGCTATATTACACGGAGCCGTCATGCACTCGTTGCTCCTCACATCTTTTTCTTTTTGTTCAGCTTTCAGTTCACAAGCGGGGTCGGCTCGTGGTGATCGGTTTCGTCATTTTACTTTATCAAATGCCTGATCAGGATGTAATCGCGAGACCTTTAAATCCCCATCCAGCGTACCAAGCGACCATTGTTTTGGCCGGCTTTTTGGTTGCTTACCATTGACTTCAATGTTCTGACCAATACTGGTTGTTGAATTCTCGTTAGCGTGAATTACGTGACCACAACATCAAAAACGCCTCTCTTGCAGTTTTTCCACGATCGGTGCAAACCCATATCGATGGGGATATTCTCATTTCAGACGTAATCAAAACGTGTCACGCCACCAGTGCAATGCAACATCTTCGTCCCCATTACCTTTATAGTCGGCCAACACTTAGAACTATAGACAGAGGCAGACGGACGACATTGCAGTAAATTTTAGATTTGGGACGTGTGCTGATACGTCGATCACAAAGAACACCAGTTGGGGAATGCTACTTCATCCAGGTTGCATTAATGCGTGAAACAATTTCATTACCCAGGTCTCCATTGGCTGATAGCATTGACTCGAGATATTTAAATCGCTGAGTTCTGGTAGTGGCAGTAACCTGCCGTTCGAGATTTTTAAATCGCTTAGTTCTGGCAATGGCAATAACCTGCCCAGAACTGAGCGATTTCAATATCTCGGGTCAATGCTATAAACCAATGGAGAACTACGTTGTGCTCCTCACATAGGGAAACACAAAACCTTTTATACCTGAAGCGCCTAGCTTCCGGTTTCCCGACTTGTTTTTATTTAATATTCTGCGACGGGGAGCAACTCGATTTTATCTTTTCATAAAAAAAAAACACTGTGTATGGAAGTTTTCTGCACACAGTTGAAAAAAAATGTATGAGGTTGGGATGGCTTTTAGGTCATCTGAGAATTCTGCGGGAGTTTGGTTTCTTGTGGAAGCGAGTGAAGCGCTGTGTAAGGAGAGAGGTTTTTTCTTTTGGGAACGTTGAAGCAGTGCAGAAAAAAATGAGAGAAAAGGAGGCGAAGCGGCACAAACGACAGAGTGAAAAAAAGGAAAAGTGACAGTTGGAGGGAAAATAAGTGAAGATTTTTCGGAGGAAAATAGGAGAATCCGACCCAGAAAACTAACGCCGCATCGTGTTAAACCATAATTCGAGTGTATTTTAAAGGAATTATTCTGAATAAATTCAGGCAGAAGAAAGTCGAGTGCTTTGCTTTGTGTGACGGGATTGGTTGTGATTTTCGAACGTTGTGGAGAAATTCCGGGTAAATTTTCGTTAATAGAAAAAGAACAGATTTTGAACAGCTAAGAAACGTGCAGATTCTAGCATAAAATATTGATCGTTTCTTGAAGAATTTAAGCAATACGCCTGCTGGATGCCAAGTGGTTCATATTTTGTCCAAGAACGAATCATCAAGTTAGCGTAACATAAATTGATAAGGATGAATTATATTTTTTATATAATTGTTTTTTTTTATAAAATTTTTTTTTAGAATTTGTACACCAGCATCAATCCGAGCTCGGAGTGACGACCTGGGTGAGTCATTGTTTTTATTTTCTTTTTTTTTATTTTCTTTTCCTTCTTTGAATTTTACCTATTGTCTATTTTTATTTTCATTTTCTTTATTATAATAATTGTTATGAAATTTGCAGGAACGATGAATAATGATGAGTAAATAGTCTAATCGAAGTTTGAGGACTTCCTCCCTTTCGTATCCTCCTTTCTCCCGCGGAATTTCTAAAAGGGACATCCTCAAAATGAATAACTGGCCTGAGGATGTCGAGGAAGGGTGGGAACCTCAGAGGCCGCGCCTCATACAAGATCTGAGGCGGAAGAGACAATAATTGAGACGGTGATCCGTCGTGGATCTTCCCCTCCTTGATCGCGGCACTCGGGTCCGGAGACTTACGGCGCCACGCGCGCGGTCGAGCCGTTTTTTTTTCTAATTTCCAATTTTAGTTCGCGTTCTGTTTATCATTCGATATGCCGTCGCGAAATCCTAATTAACGTCTATTGTAGAATCCGGTGCGGACCCACGCATCGGAATAGACACGTTGTTTTGTAGTAGTGAAGCGTGAGGGATCAAAGCGCCCAAAGGACCCCCCCCCCCCCCCCCACATTCCCGAGCCTGGTTAGCACAGAGGCGTGCAAGAACGTGTCGACCGAGCACTTTGATGGAGCTTCAATCTTTGTGGACGGACCTTCACGGTCAATTTAGCCAATTTGTTTAGATTTTTGGGATAGCTCTGACCTCTAGGTCGTTATCGGCCACTTAGGATGATCGACATAATCCTCCTATATCCACTCTTAACATTACACATTTCATCACGAAAATTAGGCGCCTCATTTTACTTGCTTTTTGCTGTAATTTTTAGGGTGGCCACGATTGGTTCGACCCGATTAGATGAGCACGCAAAAAAGACAATTCCAACAAAAGTGAAGTCTTCATTTCAATGTACATATTATTTAGATGCTTACCGGACCTAAGTATACACTGACTTCTATGTACCATAAGTATTACATGCGTAGTTAGATTTTATGAACTAGAAATTATATTCGAAATCTAAGTCATATCCTTAGCCCGGAGTGAAACACCCAGTGAGATTCTAAAAAATTCTTTAAGACATTCCTATTTGTAACCTACCTATTTGTTTTTGGTTAAGTCCCTCATCTTCTTTTCAAGAATACCTATTACTGGAAATTTTCATATCCCCTACATTCTACCAACTTTATTAAATTCAAATCTGCGAATAAGTAAGAATGTGCATCCATACGTACACACATAGGTGGAGCATTTTAGTTTCTAAATTTTCTTCTGAGTATACATACTATAGATGCAAATCGAATGCCAATTTCCGTTTGAAAGCAGTATTTGTGTTGTTTGCTAGAACTACCAGAAAAAAGCTTCCTTCCTTGTAAAATAAAACTACACGAGTTTACCCCAGGGTCAAATAGCATCCAATGGTGGCAATCTTACTTTTATCTACGAGTATACCTTAAAACTAACTTCAGCTATATATGTATACATACATTGATCCATTCCCATGCATAACGGAATGGATAAAATCCAACACCTAAAAGGAAAAAGATCGAACTAAGCTCATCATGGACGTTTGATGATTGACAACAACACTCGTACAGAGCGTTGAGCGGATGGTGATAATTATGCAATGCAATGTACCATGGCCTAACAATGAATTGTTGAGCGATACAATCTTCCTAAAGAATATAACAAAACCAATTTAGAAAAATCTAAGGAATTTTCAATCAAAGAATATTTCATCTACATACAAAAGATTGCACTTTTGAATACGTATACATGTTTTCCGCACTTATCTAAAGTAGACTTGGTTCTTCAACATGACTGATGACAGGAAATAAATCGCATTGTGGGACGTTGCTTTACCAACCTACTAAGACCTTGGTTTTTCAAATTTTCACCATCTTTTACTTCAATTTTGGTTTCCCATTCTTGGAGAGAGAAAGTCTTTTCGGGCATACATACATTTTTAAACAGTTAAACTGCGTTTGAATCAGATGTAATGACGCACGAATTTCTGATGACCTCTTTTTCTGACCACTTTATGACTAATTATATTGGAAATTTTTATATAGGAAAATTTTGTACACTCGGGATGGCGAGAGAGATCTGTATCGAACGGACACAGGATATCGAACACTTCTGTTGCGTTAATGACAGGAACGGTACTTTGCTTACCAACCGTCGAGCCGCAACGGATAGGTGGCGAGAATACTTCGAGCAGATTTCAACTGAAGAATTCGCTCATCCTCCACTTCCACAATCATTCCCGACATTTGGAGCAGTTCCACTTGGCAGCGCAACTGAAGCCGAGGAGGCAATAAAACGAATGAAATCGGGGAAAGCAACAGGAGCTGACGACATCGCATATGAGCTCTGGAAAGCGAAAAGCTGGGACCCAACACTATGGCTCAGTGAATTATTTAACCGGGTTATTCAGGAAGGAAGAACACCATCTGACTGGCAAGAAAGTACCACTGTTCCAATATGGGAAAAGAAAGGTAGCCCAGCAGAATGTTCAAATTACCGTCCGATCCGGTTACTTTCCCATACCATGAAGATTTTTGAACGCATTCTTGACAACCGTATTCGCGAAATCGTTGAAATAACCGTGAATCAAGCCGGATTTGTCAAGAACTGCAGAACTACTGTTGCAATACACGCTGCGCGGTTACTCATGGAGAAATACCGTGAGAAACATCGCCCTCTTTACATTGCATTTCTGGATCTAAAGAAAGCGTTTGACCGTGTACCATACGAATCTGGTAAGCTTTACGACAACACTTCGTGCCAGAAGACCTGGTGCACTGGGTTCAATTGCTCTACCACGATCCGAAAAGTAAAGTTCGAAGTATGGCGGGTGTATCAAAACCGCTTCGTGTCTCTGTTGGTGTTCATCAAGGAAGCGCCCTCTCACCATTCCTCTTTTTTCTTGTTATGTCACACGGGATATCCAATGTCCAACACCCTACACACTGCTTTCTGTCGATGATGTTTTCGTAGCATCTGATAGCAAAAATGATCTCGAGCAGCTTGTTCAAAAATGGAATGATCGCCTCATGAAACACGGTCTCAGATTGAATTTAAACAAAACTGAATTTTTGACGACCGATCCCCATGAAACAGGCACAATCACTGTCAGCGGCAGTGATCTGCCCAGAACTGAGCGATTTAAATAGCTCGAGTCAACGCTATCAGCCAATGGAGAACTGCGTTATGAAATTGCTTCACGCATTAACGCAACCTGCATGAAGTGGCGTTCCACAACTGGTGTTCTTTGTGATCGACATATCAACGAACGTCTCAAATCTAAAATTTACCGCAATGTCGTCCGTCCAGTCGCTCTCTATGGTTCTGAGTGTTGGCCGAATATAAAAGACAATGAACGACGTCTTTCGGTAATGGAGACGAAGATGTTACGTTGGACTAGTGGCATCACATGTTTAGATCACATCCGAAATGAGGATATCCGCGATCGTTATGGGATTGTAGCGATCGTGGAAAGGTTGTGAGAGAGACGTCTTCGATGGTATGGCCACGCAATTCGTGCCAACGAGAATTCACTTACCGACCAATCGACCAAAAGGCAGACCTAAACAACGGTGGCTTGATACGCTAGATGGGGATTTGAAAGCCTCGAGATTGCACGCACAATTCAACTCGCTGCACGCTCATTTTTACATGGAGGAACAGGCAAGACTCTTTCTTACATGTGACTGCTTATAATTCAAATTACGAACTGTCTGCATTTAACTTGAAAACCGACCATTCAATTCTTTGAGTGGGGTAAATTCGGATCATGAGCAAATCGATGAGGGGAAAGCAAAAGAAACGCATAGAAACACGTGAAATGTTTCTGATACCTGTGCACCGGAGCCCAATTTGTTAAAACCGCGGTCCATACTTGCCGAGAGCTTATTATGCAAGAGCAGGGCTGTAGAGACAAAATCCGGGCCCTGGGGGGAAATTATGCGGAAAACGTGGCCCGGAATAAAAATTATCCGGGTCGGAGGTGAAAATTATGGGGATCCTGCAATTAGCCCTTGATTTCATGGAAATTTCTGCTTCGGGCCCCCGAGAAAAATCTAGGTCCCCCTCTCTCGTCAGGCCATGTCCAATGCAAAATGTGGTTCCGGGCTAGGAATACTGAATGAATTGAAATAATAAAAACTTGTTGTTTCTTATTCGTTGGTGTGAGTATTTATTCTTGCAAATACCGATATTTCGGGTTGTTGAAACTTGTTTGCACTGATGAAGGGAACAAGTGGTTCCTGGATTACCTTTCTTTTTCCATATAGGAACTGTGGTACTTTCTTGCCAATCAGATGATGTTCTACCTTCCTGAACCCGATTAAAGAATTCACTGAGCCACAGTGTTGGGTCCCAGCTCTTCTCTTTCCAGAGCTCAGATGCGATGTCGTCAGTCGTTAGGTCCTGTGGCTTTCCCCTATTTCATTCGTTTTATTGCCTCCTCGGCTTCAGTTGCGCTGCCAGGTGGAACTGCTCCAAATGTCGACAATGATTGTGGAAGTGGAGGTTAAGCAAATTCTTCAGTTGAAATCTGCTCGAAGTACTCTCGCCATCTATCCGTCGCGGCTCAACGGTTGGTAAGCAAAGTGCCGTTCTTGTCATTAACGCAACAGAAGTATTCGACATCCTGTGTGTGTTCATTCCGGCTTTTGGCAAGTTGATACAGATCACTATATCATAAAATATATAATATAAGCCACTAATTTGGGCATCAAGTAGAACTACCTATTACGGAAGCTGGCATTTTGGAAACAACGCGACGGCATTCGCAATTCATATAAAATTGCGTTCAAAAAGATCACGACATTAGCGTATTGTAGGTAGAGAAGTTTCATAGCAGTCCGGCAAGAAGAAATTCGAAAATAACCGAGAAGTGGTCTAGCAAAATTAAATAGAACCGGTTTGGGTTTAATAGAAAGCAGTATGTAGGTAAATCAATACGAAGCTTAAATCTACCGACATTCTATACTCGTACTTGTAATCGTCATGCATGGTGGGGGCATCAACTAAACCGAGGGTCTCAATCCACCCAGAGTGAATCAATTGGTATTTATTGACTAGAACATGAAAAGAGATCACCTTTATATGCCTTCCCTATCGGAGGCCCCGCCCAACCACCTCCTAGTAATCTCCCAAGACATATTATATGGCATAGGATTTTTTTACCGACATCAAACGCTTTACCTGGACAGGTCAGATAGCATTCAGCAGCATTCCATGATCGCAGTATTTTCTTTTTATTTTGCTCAGAACAGTGCTGAGTATATCGCGTCAAACCCCTGTTCTTTATATGGCTTAGGACCAACATTTTTGTCGAAAGCATGGCAGAGTTAAGGGCCTCCAACTTGAATGCGACAATTATAGACGCTGTTGCGTACTCTTTGCTTCGGAAAGGTTATAGTTAAAATAATCCTAGAAAGCTTCATCTACAGAGCACACAAGCTGATTTCCGCTCTAGATACCCCTGTATTGACTTCATCAATATCCTGTAGTAGGTAATTCCAGAACAGTGTGTGCAATTTGGGTCTTAACTGATTTTGGGAAAAGTTTCAACACCTTGAACAGAGAGTGTATCAAGAATGTTTTTGGCTAGAGAAGCATCCCAAATAAATAAACCACTTTTACCGTGCGATATGCTCGTATGATGGCACAAAATGTGTTGCCGAGGAAGAATCTTGGAGAAATTTGAACTGCATTCTGTGATTGATACAATTTCTTTCATTATCGATGTCTTTCTCATACTGCCTTCGCCTGAAGACGTCGGATTCTTCAAGAGACTATGACATCTTTCCTAAAACACCTTGACTATGTTGATGATTTCTTCTCGTTCTCTGATCCAGTTGTGAATTTTTGTTAAATGGCTCCGGATTTAAAGGAAGAGGCAAGGAGACTCAAATTGATGACAAATGTCAACAATGCCGATTTTCAGTCTGTCAGGTCACCGCAATTTTACTATTTGCACCAATGAATAGAGCATTCAAATTGGTAAGCGGTCTCTTCTGTTACTCGAAACATTCAAATTTTCATCTTGACTTCCCTTGGTGCTGTGAACGGAGTACTCTGTTTCGATACAATCTCTAACGGAAATTTACAATAATGTAAAGGTATTGATCAGAAGACGAGAATGACAGTAGAAAGGGCCACAACTCCTCTGTTAGGCAGGACTCATTGGCAACCATAGACAAGATTTCCGAAAGAATGGATTTCTGTTATTCTCCTCTTTGATGGCTGCTTTGGTTATGTATACACCATGGTGATCTCACCTTTGCCAGGATTGGCCTTTTCCAGGGGCATATTACTGCTATTTAATTAGGAACTTGCATAATTTCTAATATCTTGCTTTTTACATGTATAATTAACATATGTATTTCCAGAATATTTCAAATTTTGAATATCCAGAATAATTAATTTCAAATACACAAAAGCGATTTTCATTGACGCCGAAAATTATTTAAATTATGCTACAGCAAAAGGTTCATTTAAAATTACGAATTATGAATGTCGAAAGCATGATGGTACACTTTTGCTATTGTTGGTTGCAAATATGGTCTAGCCTTTCGATGCGATGCAATCGTCGATATGAAAATGAATCCCTGCCCCAGGTTTTCGAAATTTTTAGCAATATTAGCTGAATAATTTTCGGAACTAGCAAATTGTAACCTACATATTTTGATTCATATTTAACAAAACGATAAATTTATATTTTGTAGCATGTTGAATAATTTCCAGGTTCCTTTTTTTGAATGACTGCAATCAGTGCCTAAAAAATGCTTTTACCCCCTTTTTTCTCGTTGTAGTGAGGCAACAGTACGAGGAACCGAAGTAATTTCAATTTTTTTTGTAACGGTAAATGCAATAATACATTGTATGATTTCGCTCAACACGGGACTTTTAACACATCTACCTTTACGATATGGCAAATTTCAAAACCCAACTCACATGGTGTGGTATTAATTCAATGGTCTGATTGATGTTCAGAAATTACCAGGGTTAATTATTGCACCCATCTATATACGCTTTAAGTAACATTTTTACCTGGAAAACTCAGTCCAAGGATCAAGACATGATAAACTAGAAAAAAATAATAAACATCTCTCAATAGTCCAAGCAAAACACGGATTTACACAACATATACACATATTCGTCACTGATAAATGCCACAGGCTAATTGTCTAAAATTGATCATACCAAAACTAGTAGCGGGTGGCACATTTGCAGCCACTAACTCAACTACTATTTACTTTCATATGAAAACATATGGAATTTCACTTTTCGTACTTGCGTTGAAATATTTACGTCAACTTCTTGGGTACAATGAGGCAAACTTTGCAATAATACAAGGCCGTTAAACGACCTTTCATATGTAATGTTTACAAATGATATCATGCCAAAGATGTCTACTGCGCACCTCAGTATTGTACTCTGTTCGTTTCGAAGTATTTAATAAAAAATCAAATATGTATTAATATTTTAAAAATAGGGTTAAGCCTTTTTCTATTGAAAATACATATACATAGAAACCCAATCATATTGTACCACTTGGGATAGATCTTCTTTGGAAACAACTTTCCCTCCTTGAGTAGCGATTGTAAGCAGGAAGTGTCGAATAATGTCGTCGTAAATTTGTAATTGAAGTAAGTACTGGGGCTCCATGCACAACGACAGAAATTGCAGAAATTGAAGACGAAACCAAGGAATTCGTGAGTTACTTCGAATAGCAAACATGTATTGCATCGGCGACCGGTTAAAGACCTTCTTCCGTAACTCAAGCTCAAAAGCTATTGTATAACTTAAATCACGTTACCTGCTTGGAATGAAAACAGCAAATTTCGCGAATCACACGCATAGATGTATATTATTCGAAAGCTTTTTATGGTAAAGCCATCCCATTCTAATGTTGCCTTCAAGCCCAACGTGTAAATGATATTAACATTTTCCAAAAGACGCTACATGATTAGAAATTACGAACAAATCTTTGAAAGTAGCATCTTTTAACAATCTGTATCTTCATAGCAATAAATGCTCATTACAAATGCTGAAAAAGAATAGTATCTTCGCCAAATAAAAATTCCAGAGAGCAACAAACAAGTTCGATTCAATTTACGTTAACTTCTTCGCTATTGCCCATTATGTTTTCTATTTAGTCAGATAATGTGCATTTATACGAAAACTATTGTTTCCAAGTCCCTGTTCATCAAATTACCCTCAACCTTTATACTTTAACACCTTCATAGACGGTCCCGAGCCCGTTTGAAAAAGCAGGACGGAAGAGTCACTACAGCAAGAAGACTGTATAAAGAAGGAGCAAATCCAGCGGTAAAATGGCGCGGAATTTCACTGTGCATCTTTGACCCATATGGTTAATGTATTGATGTGTCGGTGTTTCAATGGCGCTTAGACGGTTTTCTCGTGTGTTTTTCCCTATCTTATGTAATAAGCCATATACAGATGTACAATGCCAATAGCCCGCAACCATGTGGGCGTACATCAATGCACTGCATCACATACACCGCACTGACCTCACACCTTATGCGCGGAATTTTTCTCCCGCAATTAACGTCGCAGTCGAAAATGTACAATTATTTTTCTCTCCATAAAATTTCCAAGAATGCGCTCGCAGTCGAATTCCCTGTATACAGTCTTCTTGCACTACAGTCTGAATTGCTGTACAACACCACGGGCCAACCCCATGTGGGCTAATAATAATAATAATAATCGTTGGCGCAACAATCCAATTGGATCAGCGCCTCGAAGTATGTTAGAGCTGTTCATTCAAGACCGTAACGGTACACTACAGGATTACAGTACCCTATAGCAGGCAATGTGGTTAGCATTGCGCTCGCCTGGGATTATTAACCTGATTTGACTCAGGTACTCATTCACAGCTGAGTCAACTGCTATCCGAAGTCAAATCACGATATAAATCCCACTGCCACCAGTGAAATTTGAAACGCGACCTTCCGTACGACAGCCTTGTGCTCTAACCACTCAGTTATCTGGACACACATGGGCTAATGGTGTTTTCTATTAAGACGCCCCTCTGACTTAAGGATGTAAAATTCACTCAAAATATTCCCCGCTTGTCTTTAAAAGCGACTATTAACCTGCAACTCTCGAAATTGATTATGTTTCAGAAACAACTACGACGCCTCGAAATCGGACTGGTCTTTCGATTAGGGCTTTCTGCTCTTGTCAACGTGTTATGATTGGATTGTATTACAGAATGTGCGAACGTGTCATGATGACGGAATCAAGGCTATCCAGAATGCTCACTTGCTTATTTGCCGCAAATGATTATCATTTCGCTACCGTACCGAGCAACTTAAGAGACAACATTCTACCTCGGTTCTCAACCGTATAACATCTAGTGAAGTTTCATCTCCTCAGAATAAAATGGAAAATAGAAAAGAAACTTCGGCCCACAATGTGCTCAAGCGGAACAAGACGTTGGGCTTTAAGGTTTCCCGCGGAACTTTTCATAGCACCCTACAGAGTTGCTTCTTCCACTCATCCTGTGAATCTTAGATCTTTGCCAGTGAGTGGAACAAGGAGATGATCGTCAAAATTCTGAAAAAGGACAGCCGTTTTCAATGCGACAATTGGAGCGGTATTATCCTGTAACGCATTAAAGAACATCTCGAAAGCTTAATCGACAGAGAGCGGGCTTATGAAAATCTGAAGAGAGCTAAAGTGTATTTCGTCGAACCGGGAACGAACTCGAATTCGAATTCAGTCATCCTAGGTCATGAATGTTTGAATTTGTGATTGTCCCGCCGTTGAAGACTTATAATTTGCGCAATATTAATTGTGTTGTTAATTGAACTGAAGCATGTATGTGTGTGTGTATGAGGTTGGGGAGAGGCTAAGCCTAAGATTAATGAGACTGTAATAGTCCGTTGCACTTGACGTCTCCGTCTAACGGAACATGCTAGTTAATTATGGTCAATCAAAATGGCAATATTTTTATATTTCTTCATACTTGCCGTCAGGATAAACTTTACAACAAGTTTCTTTGGTTTTAACAGGAAAAGTTAAATTCATCTAGCAATATTTAGTGTCTCTCACTCGGCCTTATAAAGCTTACTTCAAGTTTTTGATAACAAGAATAAACACTGCCATTGCCACTCGAATTGCTGGTTCCTGTCCAGGCAGAGGAGAAATTAAACCCTTTTTGCTGAGGCATTCAAAACTTCATTTTTCACTACACCATAGTGGCCAGGTACCCAGAGTACTTCCAACGTTTTAAATTCATATATAGAATGCTGAAATCCCCAAGGACTGCTTAGCTATTGAATACCAAGCTGAAACCCCCACAGCAGCAAACCTATGCTTTTGGGCAGTCATGAGCTTTACCCTCCAGTACTCGTGATAAATTCTCAGTTATTACTCATCAAACATGCAGAGGACATCACCTACCTTCTCTATCCTGTTCAGGTCGGTGTTCACAATAGTGTTAGTTTAAGGCAGCGTCATCCGCGCACTCACGGAGGAGTCCATCACGAAATCCATGATTATTAAACCTTGAGCTTGATCCCCGGTTCATAATTTTTCTTCACACGCACTCCCGCAGCTGTACCAAGGTCGTTGCCATCTTCCTCGCAGATTTGATCCCCTTCTAGCACATCGGACCACAAGGTATCGTCATTCGCACTAATGCAGGAGTTCATCACGAAATCCATCATTTTCAAACCTTGACTTTATTCCACGGTTCAGAATTTTTCTTCACACGTACTTCCGCGGCTGCGGTCGTTGCCATCTCACTCGCAGATTTCATCCCCTTTTAAGACATCGGACCTAGCCCCGTGGAAACCGTCCAAGTAGACCCATTTGCTGAGCACTTCAAATTGTTACCCACCACAGATTTGTTGGTCTTACGCTTTTCTTCACGGATTGCCACTGACCGAAGAAACTGCTGCATTATCCTCTGCCGTCGCCATCACCAGCCTCCGTTTCTTACGCTTTTCCTGATAGAGGCGGAAGAGAAAGTTCTGACAGGCAGGCTTTTGTCTGTAGTTCCTCCTCTTCCCTCTTTTGGACGGGAACCAGGGTCGGACAGCCGTAGTCGGATTTCCAGTTTCCCCCCTCATGGGAATTATCGTAGTCTCCCTTCTCGTTGACTGTGCAGGCACAGGTTTTCCATAGAAGTGATGAGCATCTTTCCACAGATTTGGATACGGTGCGGCCTCCAGGCTTTGCCGGCGACTTGATTGAATTGCCACTGGCATTTTCCTCAGCTTCGCGTCACAGCTGATTTTTTTACTGATGGAATTCCATAGAATGAAGGTTTCTTATATGTATGTAGCCTACAATACCTCCAAGGAACAATGTTCTTTGTGTAGTTGTACAAAATATCTGATGGATATATACAAGCATAATAAATGCAAAAAAAAAATATAAAATTTATGCGATTTCAAAAGCAAAAGGTTTTTCTTAGCATCATTGCTCATATACATATATGTGTGCTTCAGAGTATCTCTATATGCAGTGCACTTGCATATATATGAACGCACATATATGTACGTCCAAGTCGCATTTATATACGCGACCATACACCATATGGTGCCGATAATCATACTTGCAAGTAATTTTATACTTTAACTGAAGCAATATTTCACCGTTGCGGTTAGAGCCAAGTGCATCAACACGTAAAGCTGGAAGTGAAAGTTGCACTGCAATAGATTCAAGGCTATCAAAAATAATTATAATATAAAAATATAACAAACATCTGAATCGACCTCTGAAGTACTTCTAAATACCTCCAGAATTTGTGTACACAATGAAGGGAGATGGTGCTGGATACACAAGTATTATAGATAAATAAACTACGAGTAGATGACGATTCACTATTCGTCGGACTGTATGTTATAGGAGAAATTCCACTAATCATCCACAATTGCTCAACATCTGTATTGGGTAATGCAATTAGGAAAACTAACATAAAATCTATTGGTGATTACAACGACTTTTCAAATGACTCTTCTCATAAGACTGCCGTGGGAGAGGAGCTCGACATTTAAAATCAGGAATATCCCTGTAGATGTTCCAGACATTTATAGAATTACAGGTGTAGAGTCTGTGCTATTTAAGAGATATATATGCCCCATAAACCCTATATTGGTTTACCAAAGGATACACAGTGACTCTTTGCCTTTAGATGTTTGGTATCATAAACTACCAGCTACCCGCCTCGCAGATGGACATTGAAACCTCGCAGAGTGTAGATACCGACTCGACAACGCATCCGTCAGGCATTCATCCTGAAACTGAATCACTTTTCCAAACAGAACATTTGGCAGCTTTTGTTTCACTCACAACTGCAATGGTACATTTCCTTTCTGACACGCCTTCTATGCTGCATCTGACCGATTTTATCCTTCCACTCGCAGAGATCATTAAAACGATTAATTCTTTGCCCTCATCGATCCGCTTTTATGATCTTGCAGTCAGGTAGGTCTTATGAATCCTTCCATATCAGGCCGATGACTTGACTAGCCTCACAGAATATAGCAATTTTGATGGTGGCAGGTGGAATTGTAAGAGGGAGAGAATCGCTATCCAAAGCGGAAAACAGCTAGTTCCTACGTCCCTTAACCCCAGAATGTCCAATTTACAGCCCTACAATCTTCGGCCAAGTTGGGGGAAGCGGACATTTGTATAATTCTCGATACAGTTGACGAGAAGCTCACGAATTTTCCAAAAAATAATCTTTGCCTTAGATGGATAACTGAAAGTCCTAACCGATAAATGCTTCTCTTTTCGAAGCAAATTCCAATCTTTCATGAGAATTATAAATTGAGGTTTGATTCCTCCTATGCGAATTGAAAATCATATTTTAGTCATTAATGTGACCTACAATTTTCTACTAAATTCGCACTATTACCAACACCGCAAAAGCAAATTTTAAGAGGTATGTATGTGGGGATTTTTTGACAAATTTCAAGTATAACGAATAAAAGGATCACAAATTAAACCCAGATATGAAAATATAAAAAAATTTGGATAGTTTTGTTATTAATACTATTATTATAGTATATTATAATTCGTTTACAGGACACAATTTCCATAAAAATCATGGACCTGTGAGAAGAAGTCAATTCAAAAAATGTTAGCAATATTGGAAACTGGCAACAGCATGAACCTAGTGAGTGCTAAACTTCCAAAAAGATAAGTTGTACAAGTATAACGAAATACAGAGAGCACATCCGCAAACAAGTGGCAAAGGTAGGTGCTTACAGGTAGATATATTTACAAGCTTTGTCATAGTGTTCAATGTTTTAGGGTACGATAAATACCAAGGGCAGCTAAAATTGCATCCTATTACATACTTATTTATTTTAACAGTATATGCATATAAGGTTGCGATAAACCGTTATTTAAGGCACGATACATCGGCCATCGTCACAGGATCAATGCTATCCATATTTCAAGATTCTTTAGCATCTTCTACCGACCGTTCAGGCCTTAGTTATTTTGGCTATTATTTTTCTGACAGAATGGTGCACATCAGTACCCCCCCCCCCCCTCAATTATCACATTTTAGATAGGGGACATAAAATTCAATTTCCCAAAAAATGATGCAAAATTGTGTCTTCCTAGAATGAGTTTAAGGGAGTTTCTTAGTACATTTCATAAACATGGTAAAATGTTACTTATTATCGACTGTATTTAAGCATATATTTGGCATTAACCCCCCATTCGTCAAACCCTCTAATCTAGGATACCATTGAAAAAGTGTACGAAGACTTTTCATTTGATATCTCATATGACTATGTACAATATAGTATATTATGAAAAAAGAAATATCTTACTCTTCATCTAAACTAAAAAATAGTAACATCTTTATCGTCGAGAATTGATTGATTGATTGGCTTCAGAACTGAATACAAAGGCTGATTCGCGGCACAATTTAATTTACGGGCTGTCCATTAAAAATAAGACATCTGATCAACTTACATTAATTCAAAATCAACCTTTAAGTACATATCACATCGGCACTGCTTGAGTCCATCTTTTATTTCGTCGTCCTACATTTCCATCAAACAGGTCAGAACTTTTGTTATACACGAAATCCTTATATAATTAGTGATAATTGAATGTACATATATCACTGTCTAATGAATTAAAAATTGAACATTGAACCGTCAAACCATCACCAGCCATTCAAATCTACTCATCATATGTGCCTTTAAACAAATTTGTAAATTCGCTCAAAAGCCCATTAGATTATGTGACTCAAAAAATTTAAAAGTTGACACCTTTGAGCAAGAAAAGGGTGAAATACTTTAATGTTTTGCAATTTTTCAATTCAATCGAGTTACATTCGAAGTTACGGACACATCATTAGAGGTGCAAATAACAACAGCTTTCATCATGTAGATACTATGATTTCTATAATTTGGTTTATGATGGATGCTTATTTTCAATGCCAGGTTTTGTTGAATAACACATTTATAAGTTTGTACTACATATATATATATATAGTTTCATCCATCACGGAAAGATGTTTATCTCAGTTCAAACGAAGGAGTTTGAAAAAAAACGAGTACTGCTCATTTTCCTTATTTACCTCAATATGCTAAGCCAATTAAACTTTACCTCAATCTATTTTATTAACCACTGATTGAAATTGTAAAATATTTCATAGTAAAAATTTTCCTGTATATAACATTTGCCCGTGAAGAGGTGTATATTCCCTCATAGAGACCTCACCTCTCCCTTCCAGGCAACTATATATCTTCAGCCGTGATTTCGTCGTCCAGAGTTATAGAGAGTCGACATTTTTTCCATTTAAAGATAGAAGATATTATCTAACAATGGTGACGAGATTAGATATACTGCTATGTGGAAGTGGAGGAGAAAAGTATAATGAAAATACTATTAACCCTGTTGGCGGGGTTGGATTTGACGACTGATGAGTAAACTATTTATTCAAAAAGTCGGCCCATTTGCGCTCCTTTCAAAATTTACTTAAAGTTCATCTACATACATATGCCCACCTACTAAACATTTTGTGAAGTTTGAATTTCATCTTCATCATAATGTGGGATAGCTATTATTTAGTTTAATCATTCTTGCACCAGTTTTTAATCTAGTGGTTATAAGTCAAGTAATGATTACAAATATCTATATATCATTTATAAAAATTTAAATGAAGTCGAATTCATTAACCGTACCCAATGTTGCGGGAACTGCCCGATAAAAGGTTTTCTAACCATTGGACGTCTCACCAAGCCACTGCCCAATTACTCCACGTACAATATATTATATTATAGATAACTCCGGCTTCGGTCGAGATTGTGTATGGCTAAAATAATGAAATTCTTTTTGTCAAGTCTATTACTCCGCAATTAGATGTGAAATATGTTCAGAGGATCTACGAATATGGATACAGCTTATTTGATCGTTATCGCAATAAGGGTGCTTGACAAGTAATGATGGTTTGTACAACAATTACTTCATTCAAATCAACTTACTTGCGCCCAAGTACAAATAACAGTTACAAGTTTATTTCTCTTCTCGGAAGCCCAACAGACGTATTGTGATCAGCTTTCACTTTCCGAAGGGCACCAGTTATTCTTTTTTTCATTCCTACATTATTTCATTTGGTGGTGTGACTTGATCATGGCATTATTTCAATGTACGGAAAGAAAAGTTCACAGTACAGCTAAGAGCAAGTCCACTTCAACTGGCTTACAGGTCCACCAAAACATTCACTTATATAACTCTATAATCATTATTGCAGATCATCTTACTCTTACGCGGGTTGCTTGTAAACAATATTCACTCTGTGAAAATTTTCCAGGCAAAATGTTAGGAAACATTCAGTTCCATGGTAATTGAGTGTGTGAAATATTTCCAGGGTGATCTAAGTATAAAATAGGTTATTAATTGGATAGATACTACTCGTACATTTTAGGGGCAATAACAACTCCGAATAATATGGAGTCCTGATCGACGTTTATGTTTAGGGTTACTGATACATACATCACATACATTTACATCTAACTATTTTCTGTTCAGTTGTATTTTATTTTTAAAAGCAATTTTTGATATAAAATCTCATGCTCGGCAAATATAGGGAAAATCTAAGATAGGTCGCGGTTTTCAACGGGACTGGAAAAAAGTCCAACCTTTACCAAATCGGAGTACGATATGTAATTTAAGGAGTGGTCGTCAATGAAGCTAGACCAATTTCTGATTTTTAATTTCGAAAGTTTCTCCCGATTATTAGCAGATTATAGTTATGTCTTGTTCAATGCATATGCACATTCGCAGATACAATTCAAATATACATAATATGTGCAATACATACGAACAGACATATGTAGGAATTATATCATATCCGATATTCAACTTCTTAGACACTTTGGTCAACTAATCGATTAGATTGTGTTCAATTATATCAAAGATACAAAATCAGTTACCTGCACAATTTTGCAATGTGCATTGATAACTATAGTTAAATATTAAATTACAACCTGGATTCTAGCATTGAAGAAAACAACAAGTAAAGGTCGAAATAAAAATAAATTAGTAAAGTTAAAGGAAGAAAATCGGGATTTAATATAATTTATCACTTCACTTTACTTAAATGCTCGCCACAGGTTTCGTTAAATAGATTATAATTAATTAATTAATATTAATGTGAAAAATGGATAGTCAACTATTTAACATATAATAAGTAATATTTTCTTTGATATAAAATGTTCGCGAGTGTTCACGGTACCACAACTCTCTTTTAGGCATGCCTAGGGGCAGATAGTAGAGTATTTTGAAACGGCTGCTACTAACCAAACGTGATGACTCAATATCTATCATATACCTTTAGGCGGAAACAATAGCTTCATCATCTCTATTTCCGTATTTTCCATAACGGTGTCAGCATGTAGCGTTCCGAGTTTTAAACATCGTACTGACTGCCCCAGAAAAAAAAACCCAGATACGCACAGTTGATGTAATGCATACAAATATGTAATGTGCAGTTAAATAAGATCATTTTAAATTGAAAATTTTATTATCATGTCGATTCTAATGCCAATTTTGCTACAAACAAACTGTTTTTTTTTGTCCAAATTTCAAGAAAATATGAAACCGAAGGGAAATCTGATGTTTTGCGTGACCCAGATGTAATATCATCAGCTTTCAAGTAATCCTGCACACCATTCCTGAAAACATCTTTCTTCGAAAAATCGGTTCTAAAATATTAACATAAAAACTGCTTGAAACACTTTCTACTACCGACTATACAGTTAAACGTTCAAGGTTTCCAAAATCGGCCATGAATGATCTGATACACAAAAAAATTGCAATAACATTTTCAGCTACATGACTGAATGCGTACCAGTAAGTTGCGTGCTAGAGTTGCATGCAAACCTGACAGCATTTAAAAATTCAGTTTCATCATCAACTGTCTCATAATTTAAAGAAGCCTCGCAACGTCAGTTGAAAATGGTGAATTGAAAGTAGGAAATCAATAAGTTAACAGATAAGGCAGGAATGAAAGGGAAATCTTTTTTTCAATCAGTGGAAAATTCGATCTCCAATTTACATCATGGAAAATGACGCATATACCATAATACTTTCAGAAACTGCCCAACCCTTTATTCGTTGAAATTAAAACCACGCAAGAAAGCATCGATAGACATTTCAAGGTGTTGAGATCCGAAATCCACCAATTAAAATAGTAGAAAGAACCAGAGCCAATAAATGAAGTTGAAATGATAAGATAATTTTACCGCCAGCAGAAAAATGGAATGCCCTTAAAACTCAATACTACAAGGAAGAACGCCACTCTTTAAATCATATTAATATTTCATTAGGAAATAGAGACAATATCCAAAGAAAGAGGACTCTATTCAATGTGTATATTCATCTGCAGCTGTTGTACCCTCAGGTTTTTCAATGGGGTGTGCTGCACGAAAAATAATGGAACTTAGGTTGTATTGAAATTTATTCATAATTTCTATATTTTTAACAGGCACTTATTAATATATTTGCTCATTCCCTGATCACACCATGAAACCATGGTGTTATTTTATTATTTATTGAATCATTCGAAGAATGAGAAGTTGGGGTAATGTCGTAAACTTTTTATAGTATTGTATAGTTTCTACGAAGGTAGATTAATCGGCTCAAAAATATTGTATAACTCCATTAGCAATATGCGGCATTCAATGAATAAATAGATGCTTAAAATATCGTGTAATAAGTGCTACTTACCTCAAGTGGGCAATTGCGCCAGAAGAAGGTAAGGTCGTTAAAATAGATTCAATATACATTGATAGATATTCCACACGAGCAAGTAGTTTATATACTAGCATTTACTTACAAGTTGGGCTGGAACTGATTTTGAAATATAATAATCTTTCATTCACATTTTTTAAGTATCTATGACTTGCCAATTGTTATTATCTCCAGGCTGTTTTCAATTGATAAACTTTCGATACGAGTATCAATTAAAACTATTGAATGTATCGGTTGTCTAACATTTTTGAAAAGGAAAAGGTAGGAATTTTTCTTAATGTAGGAACCACACATCGTTAGATTGTGTTGTGACCGCATTAGAAACATTGTCATTAACATGAACAACATTTATATAGCTCAACAAAGCAGCTAGAAAGAGTTCGATCCTTGGTAAGAGGAAACACCGGTATTGTGGGAATATGGCTTCAGTTCGCCCCTTTGCAATACGTTTACTGCTTACAGAATTTTACAAGATCTGTGTGATTTAGAAATAGAGTATTTATTTACTAAACTACTTTAAACGGACCGTAACATTTTCGATCATATCGATTTCTATCAAAGTGAGATGATCAAAAATATTACGGTCCGTTTAACAATTTTGATCATCTCACTTTGATAGAGGTAGTAGATAACGTGTCAGTTGTGAATCGTATGAAAAAAATCGTGTCTGCTCGTTCGAAAGTGCTGCAATCACCATACGACGACCCCTATAAGGTCCTGAAGCGTAAGGAGTACGCGTTCAGTCTGGGTGTTAATAGCAGGCCCAAGACGATTTCCTTGGGCAGACTGAAGCATATCTTCCAGGAGGTAGACGGCACTGCAAAGAAGGGAGGGCGCCGCGATCGATTTGAAATCCGCCAATCGACCGCGGCCGAATAGCCACGCCATGCGTTCTCTCGTCGAAATGCGGTGGATTGCATGTTTGGAAATACAGTGATTTAGGAAATGCGGTTGTAATATTGTAATCTTTGCATCATGCTCGGTGATGGTAATATGATGAAAGTTCTGGGGGTTTAAAGTGAGTGCCTAATGGTAATGTGATATTAAACTTTAGGGTAATATCACATTTGTGGCATTACATACATCACCTACCTATCTCTAACCTTTGGACAGTGTGCTAAACATTCGCTATTATCATCATATAAATTTACAAAGTTTCAACGGTGTTACTACTGTTGCCGATATCACACGAGAATCTCACATTACCCTACTTTACAAATTGTAACTCTTTTTATTTACTTTTGGTGAAACATCTATTTTCTTATAACACTAACTCATACTAATAATAGGCGGTGATTGAAAAAATTGTGGATTTATGAATTTATTTTTGATAAAATACCTCACAAATTGTGTAAATTAAATTCTGATCATTTTTGTTACGTGTGTAGACGTTTTGATTACGTTTGGATCTTTACACAGCATATTCGCATTATTTTGAATCCCTACCCGTTGACCATTTTGGGACAATGGGTTCTATTGCATGGCGGTGTCAGTAATGGACTTGTCACCCTTCCTTAATGTGGACCTGTAAATTGCCACTTCCGCCTTCTGATCACGTCGCCCACGAGTAACTGACCTGTGCTCCTGGTTCTACAGAGTACAAAAGCAGATTGCTGGAAGAGGAAGAGGAGTCCTCTTGAGATTCCCACCATCAAGTGGACGCGGACTCAGCACTACCTGCATCCTCAACAAAAAAATTCACTTTGGCCTAGCTTAGGTCTGACATACGACAGGTTTCGCTCCAATATAACTCGCACTCATGTCGTATTTCCGATTATATATAAATAGAGCGATTACCACCTGTCGCCACTTTCGATCACGCTGCTCCCAGGATAAAGGTGAAGCAGCGTCTGATGAGTTGCCTCTGACCGTCAGTCAACTTTTTTAAAAACTTGAATGTTTAACTCAAAAAGTGGGATCCTTCGACCACAAGAGAGAAAGTAAGTTGCTTCCAAGTGGTCTGGTCCGTCATCAAACCTTCAACAAAAAACAATCACAGTCTAATTTCGATAACCGAAGCCGTACTCGTTTCGGTAGCAGTAAAGTTCCAATACTTGCTGGTTATAAGAATCGCAACGTTCTATCCCTTTTATTCGATTTTTACGGTAAGCAGGGATGACTTTGGGCAATGATGATTTTATATCTTTATCTATTGCCCTTCTGTAAACAGTAAAGAAACCTATCAAACAAGGGACAGTCAAGACAAAGAACATTATAAAGTTAAAAAGGATTGCCTCGGAGTGAATTTACTTCAAGGAAAATGAATGCGAAACATACATCTTTAGTTTATCTGCAACATATAATTTTACCGCGATTACACATTAAATTTAACTGAAATCTATGTTGCTTTTAAATATTTACACAAAATGATTCCAAGTATTTCAGATACAAAATTAAAACAGGAAATTTTTGGAAGTCCATGAACACTTTTATCTAATATGAAAAAAATCAAATATTTTTCCCGTATTCTCGTGAAAATAGATAAACCTTTCTCGAATAAGATGTTAAAACTCACGTTCAAATTAAAATGCTCCATCATGAGCAAAGCTTTACATTTACTAAGCTCCCGCTAGACTACCGTAAATACAGATCAGTGCACTTTTGTCACCGATATTATTTTAAATGAAAATCTCGGATCTATTCAGGACCGGAGAGAGAAAATTGTGGCCCGGGGCGACAATTATGCAAAAAAAGTGCCAGTGGAGAAAATTATATGGGTGGGGGCGAAAATGACACAGACCCCCTTTTAGTCCTTTTTTCACTCAAAGTAGGTCAATCCCCCTTTCCATCCTCTTTCGGCAAGCCTGGATTTATTATAAAATCAACTCTTAAGTCTCTTAATATTTCAACCTCAACTGTATGCTGATGTTGAAGTATCTGCATAATAATGGGGTAATGGTACTATATACATGTACATACATACTACATCTAAACAAAAAGTTGCGGCTCAAATGGAGGCTTGGTCACTTCAACTGGGAATGAGTACTTAAACCAAATCAGGATAATAATTCCAGATGAGCACAATACTAACCATTGTCGTCCAATGTACCGTTGCGGCCTAAAAATGAAGCGCTGTAACAGATTTCAATTCTCAAGTCAAAATTGGACTGTTACGCCATCGAATATTATTATGGGTACATATAATATAATATACAAATGTGAGAAAATGTCCTTCAAAATATTTTATTTTCGATGTATCAAAGAAGCAGTCAGTATCGGAGTAGCAACACCTAAATAAATGAAATCCATCAATCATTGTTACCCTTCTATTTATGCATAAACGAGTACATGCATGCATGCAGGGTTTGTAAACGTTCCAAATTCTTACTTTAACAATAAATGCAAAATCCTATGCAATCAGGAATCTACCATACGGAGCCATTCATTTTATCATTGTTTGGTATTTATGTATACCAAGTTATTGCAGATAATTGAAATTATACTTATATTATATATTATATATTTCAAAAGCTAGGAACCTTATCAAGATTAGTTTCAGTAAGTTAGTAAAACCAGAAGCATTGTTAGTAACTTCCAAAAGACCTCTTAATCGTAACTTTAAAAGCCCAGCAAATCGAAGGAGGTTATCAAATAATGAATGAAATATGGGCCTTGCATTCGGAATAAACATTTAAAATTAAAGTTCTATTTCACAAAAGTGTTAAAAGCATTTTGAACTTTTTATGAATAAAGCACGCCTGAAACTATACACTCCACCAATTTTTATGTGCATCAACCGCAATCTATTACCACTAGTAGTGATTTAAAAGCCTCCATGTCTACTGATTTTTCATTAGAAAGTTTTCTTAAGGTTTTATTGGCAGATAAAAAGTTTATATGGTCTATATGGTCATAAAGCATCCGCCATTTGCAAGCGCGGCAGAATTAATGCGCAGATAGATGACGCTCCTATATTAAGGTCGGCGAAGTTCGCTCCACGACGGGCAGTTTGGCGGCACTTTTCGTTTTTCGGCAGTTATTTTTGGATGTATTTAATTTGAATTAATTCGTCTTGAGAAATGTAGAAAAGACTATTTGCAAGTGCTAATTATTATGTCATTTGCATTATTTTCGTCAACTGCATTCGAAAAAATTGAATTTAAGTCGAAGGTATGTCGAAGGAAGGTTTGAATGATATTCACTTCACCTCATCCTCCCGAATAAGTACTTTATAATTCACCAAGAACATATAATAGAATAGAACATATACCAGAATACCACTAATGAGACCGCGATTTCCTGACCACAGCAAAAGTAGGTACTAATATCGGACCCAGGCTAAAAGTTAAAACTCCAGGAGGATAACCCTACTGCCGAGACTTCAATGATCCAGCGGATTCCTCGCAAGGAATAGCGAACACAGTTGCCGAGGAGCTTAGTCAGTGTTAACAGAAAGTTGTATACAGCTTTAGGGGGATAGTGAGAGAACTGACTTTTCGGAGCAAAGACGTGAAATGGCAACGAATAAGTGCGGAAATAAGCGAGAATACAACACTATGGAGATAAAAATGAAACAGTCAATGAGGATACCATCAAGCATTCAGGCGTCGGTCAGGATGCCGGTTTACTTCGCAAAAGACATACTCTGTCTGTCCGATTAGAAATGTGTAGTTTACTACCCGGACATACTGGTGAAATAGCAATCCTAGTTGTAAATAAAACACACATTAACCAGCTTCAGGGGTATCAGATATAAACACTCGAAAATTGACGCACTTGAAGAGGGTCTAACTCTATAGTCCACCTTGGTCAATCAATGTCTCTCCCTTTTCTCTCTGAAAAAATCTGGAAATAACGAAGAAAGGAAATGAAGAGTAGTGGTCAATTCCGATAAATTAAATGAAACCACGTTCTTCGAATACAGGACATAGTGGACCAGTTGGGACACTCAAGGTAAATTTCCACACTGGCGAGGGGATACTATCGAGTATTACTACACCTGAAAGATCGGACCAAGAGCACTTGTTGTATAAATTAAGGACCTTTCGAGCTTAAACGCATGCCATTCTGTTTGCAAGGGGTACCAGCAATATTCCAAATACTAATAATAAATACTACACTAATGTTAGAAATATTAAATTCCAATTAATCTTATCATCATTCAAGTAAATTCCATTGATGGCTGCTTGGTTATTGGTTGTCATTGTTATGCCACTGGAGGATTAGTATGAGCAAATGTTTCTACTGATTCTGTTTTTCATCTGCTTGAAGACAGACTTTTCGATCATTAACCTATAATTCGCCTCTGTAGTAGAGTAGTACCTGCACAATGGGTAGTTGTGAACCTGAAGCATCAGTTCATTGCCGATCAAGTTCAAATAGAAAAGCTTTGCCCGTAAAGGGTGGCCAGTATTACTTAAAAGGAGAGAGCGTCAACCATGCCTACGCGGCATTGTTTCCTGTGGTGACAGAATCTTCTTTACCTCGTCCAGGTCCTTCTGAGAATCCTACACTCCTGCTGCATTGTTCTGCGCCATGTGATTCTAAGGCGTGGGAAATTTAGTCCCACTGCCATTTCACGTGAATTAACACGTTTACCAGTAACTCGGGCCAGATTGCACCGATCACATAGCAGTGAAAGGTGTTAAGTAAGACTTGAAACTTTTGAGCAACCGGTTTTTATTTTCAGTACAACTCTACTTGCTGCTTCTTCCCGATCCAGAGCTATTTGGCCTAAGTCCATAACCCGGTAAAAGAGTAATCACATGACATCAGGGTAGTCGTGTTTGAGGAAAGATGTTATCGTCCATTGAACTCCTTCACGCCATCGGGACAAAGCAGCATGAAGAACGTCATCGATAACAAGAAGGAATAGTATCGGTGACAGAATGCAATGCTGCGATTCCATGTTCAACTCAAAATTCCTCAGAAACTGTAGCTAGATTTAGCACGTGACATTTTCCACTATTATATCTATCTATTGTATTTTAACTATAACGTATGGACATCTCAAGAAATGGGTGGAGTAAACCTCACTTGCATTAATAATAATAATCGCTGGCACACAATCCAATTGGATCAGGGTCTGGAAGTGCGCTAGATCACTGGTTCAAAACCGTGACGGTGCACTACAGTACGCTGTAGGGGACAATGTGATCAGCATTGCACTTGCCCGAGATTATTATCCTGATTTGACTCATGTACTTATTCACAGCTGAGTTGACTGGTATCCGACATCCAGTCACGACAACAAATCCCTCTGATACCAGTAAGATTTGAATCGCGACCTTCCGGTTCCCCAGCGCTCTAACCACTTGTGCCATCCGGACACTTGCATTAATATTATTCCCTATTCGTGTAAAGTAGCAAATATACAACTGATTCTGATTCCCTTAGATTAGATACTCGCACAAAATATTCCCTGCTTATCTTGAAACCCGTCCAAAGGGAACAACAAACAACGTTATTCGAAGTTGATTTAGAAACGTTGTCCGCGCCTCGGATAAGAACAAACTTTACGGCTATGACCTCTGGCTATCAAATAAAGACGAATATGATCTTTTTTTTGGGATCTGCACACGCTTCAATAACGGAATAAGGGATCCCATGATTGCAATCCAAAAGGAACTTCCTCAAGACGACATTTTGGTCGTGTTGGGTGATCTAAATTCCAAAAATCGACCAGCGCTTTCCTCAAATGTTTGTTGGAAGTCATGATCTTCATGACCGCAACAACTACGCTGAAAGATTCTCAGCTATCACCACCTCGTCATTAACGGCACATTATTTGTATTCTATAAAATCAATTGAGTTTCAGCTCCGAACAACTGATCAGATCGACTATATCGCCTTCAGCAGTAGATTTGGTAATTGGTCTTCGGATGTGCGTATTAACAGAGGCACTGACATCGACTCCAAAAACCCATTGTATGATCGCTACTTACCTTCACTTACATGTCGTATTTGCGTCCACTCTACAGAGTTGAAGAAATTTGACGCCCATTCAACACAAATCGCTTTTGTTGTCGTACAGTGACGGGAAAACTTTCTTGGTACGCGGATAAGCGGCATTTTAGACAGTCCCCCAGAAAGTATTGATAAGTGTAGAACCATCATCAAAAGTGCTTCCTCTTCTGATGCTAGTCAAGTGTTAGTCACATTCAAAAGGACGCTAAAAGGGCTGACTACAGAAATACAAAGGAGGATCGACGAATGTAAAAGACTAAGGGCTCTGCTCACTGTAAGTATGGACAAGCGCGATGTGGCAGAGCTGCAACGCCGGGACAAATTCCAGCAGTATAGCGTACACGGTGGAGCCTTTACAAATAAAGACGACGGTAGTCATAAGATTTTCGATAGCGCAATCAAAAATCATGACGATATTTGTTCAAATTAAAGATTCGCTCTTCGTTTTTTATTTTCACAAAGTTGCCATAATCCTTCTCCAAAGTACTTCAATTCTCCCCTCGAATTTCCGAAAAGTTCCATCTTCGGAGAGTGGGTTCCGTTGGATGGCATAACCCGCAATGAAGTTGTTGCCTTTCCTAATCAACACGTCCACGGGTATCTGTCCCGTACGTCGACCAATTATTGACTCAACCCTAAATAACCCCATGATATGACGTATACCTTAATTGATGAAAGCTTGAAGTGTTTGAGTAACTGTTTCACTTTCCATGAATTACTTCCATATAGTGTACGGTGGTACGGAACAGCCTCAACTAGATGTTAGTGTTGAGATAGTTGCAATT
Organism: Hermetia illucens; assembly: GCF_905115235.1. Taxonomy (NCBI): domain Eukaryota; kingdom Metazoa; phylum Arthropoda; class Insecta; order Diptera; family Stratiomyidae; genus Hermetia; species Hermetia illucens. Next base: position 103,702 of record NC_051849.1, on the reverse strand, counting down.
TTTGTCAAAACCGCGAAACGGATTTAGCGTTGTTAATGCGTCGATGCCGCCGCCGGAAGAAACAACACTTCCTAGATATACAATCCAAGCTCTCTGAATCGAAATTCAATCAAAAGCGGTAGAATATCAAATTCTGGTAGACTTTCGCCAATAATAAGAAACGAGATCTTTACACCGAATTAGAATTCAATCAAATTTGGATAGTATTATAGATAACACAAGAGCCCAGGAGATGTTGTCTGGCAGAAAATTTTACATGGAGTTGTTGTTCTGTTATCTAAGAAAATTGGATATCACTAAAGGGGTGCTTCAAATGTCTAATGTATGGGTACCTTGCGAAAACGTACATAAGCGGCATCCATCCGTCAATAGAGAAGATATGGTGACAAAGTGGACATGTTCCCCAAATGATTACTGCGCAAAAGAAAGGAGAGATAGCAGTTATATTAGGGGAACGATATAGAAAAGATTAGCATGGCCCCTGCGCAAGGATGATACGTAAAATAATGAAGCATTCCAGAGTTTTAACTCCGCCATGCTATTAACATAACATGCGGGTCCCAAGCGCAGGTAAAGAAGGAGGATTTGAATCAACAAAAATAAAATGCTGAGATCAGGGAAAGAGATAAATAAAATATAGTTGGAGTTATTCCACTATGCTAAATTCAACTTGATCTCTCTTGGTGACACATCCGCGGGATCTGGAGGCGCGGGCCGACCAAGAAAATGCATCCAATGTCGGTAAAAACAACATGATCGGATTAAATAACAAGCCTTGAAAAAATGCTAGGTCATCCACCTCAGTCCACGCGGCAAGACGGGCTCCGCTTCTTGACGCACGGATGATGTCAGGACATAAATAAGTTAGTCCGAGCAAAACAAATACGTGTGGGCACGCTAAATATTGACACCCTAACTGGAAAGACCGAGGAACTCCCAAGAGCCCTTCGGCTATAAATTTCCCTATTTTGGTAGCCTACACATTCAATATGGTGTTGGCATTGCCATCCCAAAGGTTTTGCGTGACGCCATTAAAGAAGTTGCCGGTGACTTTAAACCTTAACCTGAAAAGGCAGACGGTAATAGGTGTCATGGGGGAAAGGGGTGTGAAGCGCGAAATGAGGGTGGCGAGCATGTAATAGATCTTGCAGACACTCATGATCTTGTACTTATGAAACGATTGTCTCATCTTCCTACATTTTATAGTTACATTTTACCACCGTCACTGATTACAAAACCGTTTCCTATGAGACCATCGCATCTCATCATGGACCGTTGATTGACGTCTTGTGAACGAAGCCACCGATAAAACAGCGTGAGGAACACACTGGCCCGCCGCGCATTAAATGGTGGCGATTACCAACCATTACGAATGTGAAAGAATCTTAGAACCAAATTAAAGACATGATCCAAAAAGCGACCTCTTCAACCCTCGGCGTCACCAAACCAAGTAAGCGGTTCATCAACCGAGATACTTGACTTTGGATCGTCATTCCAATGAATTGAAGGTCCATGAATAGAAACGTCTCTAAGCGATCGCTTTCACCCGAGCGGTCCATTACTATATCTATTATCGCATCTGAGCTCTGGAAAGCAATTAGCTGGTACCCACCACTGTGGTTCAGCGAATTCTTCGATTTGGTTATTTAGGAAGGTTGAACAACATCTGACTGGCAAGAAAGTACCACTGCTCCAATATGCAAAAAGAGAAGTAGTCCAGCAGAAATTTGACTACCATCCGATTCGGTTACTCTCCCATACCATGAAGATTTTTGAACGTATTCTTGATGACCATATTTGCGAAATCGCTCAAATAACGTGAATCAAGCGAGATTTTCCAAGAACTGCACTACTGAACTACTGGCATAATACACCCTGCGCCGTTATTTATGGAGAAACACCGTGAGAAACATCACCCTCTTTACACTGCATTTCTGGATCTAAAGAAAGCTTTTGACCGCCTACCACATGAACTCATCTGGTATATTCTACGAGAAAACTTAGTGCCAGAGGAACTCATGCGCTAGGTCCCACTGCTCTACCACAATTCGAAAAGTAAAACTCGAAGTGTAGCAGGTATATCAAAACCGCTTTGTGTCTCTGTTGATGTCCATTAAGGAAGCGCCTGTTATGAAGTGAGTATGGCTTTGCATCGCCTTGGCAATAATTTGAGCCTGCTATGCAGAGGAATCCGCTGAAGACCCCTGTTTTGACCGACAAGCTCGAACTTAGAAGAGGATGTTCACTTGGTGAACAGAATCCTCCTAAGTTCCTTTAGGAACTTCACAAGCGAACGAAGCTTTGATCCAAATACTAATAAGCCCGGTGGGTATAAACCCGAAATGATATCGGGAATGCCACCTTTCGACCCGTACGTTGGGCGCCAACTCAGTTATGTAAGCAACACGCCCTCTCACCACTCCACTTTGTTCTTGTTATGGACACTGTTATACGGGACATCCCATGTCCAGTGCCCTTTACACTGATTTATGCAGATGATGTTTTTCTAGCTTCCAAACGCAAGTTAGGTACGAGGCGCGTAACGATGCGATGATTTTTTTCCATCATACAAATTCACGCAATATACCGGGAAACAAAGCTCCTTCTTGGTGCATACATATACACTGGGGTTCCCTCCATACATATTGTTCTAAGTTTGTTCGTCATCTATGCCTGCATACATAGACAGGATTTTCTTTTGAGGTTATCGTGTAACGAGACCAGCTTCATTTTATTATTTGTACATTTCAGTCCTGCCTCCTTGATTTTTCAACCAGTTCGACCAGTTTCGAAAAAAACTAATCGAACCGGTTCATTTGGCACCCAACATGACCACATCCTAGCAAATAATTTTCCATTTCCCTTTTGCATGTGACAGGCGGACGGACGAGACGCACAGACAGGCAAACATCTTTACTAAGGTTTTGTTTCACACAAAAGCTTAAAAAGATTAAGAAAATAAGAAATACATCGAACAAGAAAAAGTCTCGTTCCATGATTTAGTAAGACATGGCAAAAATAATTAAAAATACAAATTACACATCGCAGAGTGAATCATTATAACTTCCACACCGAATTTTTTCCAAGGTATGATTACAGTAATTTCTCAGACCATACCTATCAGACTGGGTGAGGGACGAAACAGATGTCATCAGTATTGTCGAGATGTTTGAGAAATGTCTATTGGACTCCTTTAAGTCCTTTTGGCGAAGAGTCATGAAATATGTAAATGGACAGAATAATTTCTAAACGGATTCCACTCTGAAACTTTGAAATTTCTCATCGATTTTAACTCGATGCAGTATTTCTGGAAATTTAAATAATTTATTTTTATTTTAAACATTTCTTCTCAATATTCACCCCCTACTGAACTACGTGCATTTCAGAAATGCTTCTACTAAATGTATTCATATACAATACGTACATTCATGTCTGGAGTTGTGACATCAATTTGAATTGTTTCGATTTCACTACACCGAAATTTGAGTAATTTAAACGGCCTCCTAAATCGATATTCGGCCAATACACTTCTCGAAATGGAATCCATCAAAAATATGTACCTAATTCATTTATATAGTATATATAAAGCCTTAAATAATGTTAGTGATCAAATCGAACGAATAATTGCAAGTAATTTCAATGCAGCAAGCAGGACTGCTTATCTGCCTCGTGAAGTAAGCGGTACAATAATGTTTATTTCCCCCAAAGGAAAGTAAAAGTGATTGCAACCGGTCTTGAAACGTCTTGAGTGTACGACGCTGTTAGGCCGTAAAAGCAACAAGCGTAGCCACGTCTGGATGTTCAGGAAGACTGCATTTTGTACATTCACATATGCACAAGAAATTGTCTTGTATATTTTTGTATGCCGTACTTGAAACTATTAGAGTAAGAAACGGTGCACTCGTTACCGAGGCATGATTTAACTGCCAAGAGCAAGATCACAGCTTCATTGCGATTCATTCGAGAAATGTGCGGAATAGATATCTACGAAAATGAAAGTTGCTTACTCCAAAAAAGGTGGGTGAATTTAAACGTAAAGCAGGAAGTGCTAAATTGCAAGTGTTTCTTCGTGACCGAATCCTTCGGATGTAAGCAGTACCAGAAGCTAAATATGTAATCCTTTCCAAGCCATCCCAATGATTCCATAATTCTAAATTATATATTATATATAACCACTAGTCTATAAATTTCTAGATCTATATATTCTAGTTTCCCTAAAAGTGTGTTACAAATGCACATATTTTGGAAAAGGTATCATGACGGCTACATAGTTCTCCGGTACAAATAGTTTTCTGATTTCCGAAATGCATTTTTCTTGAGATGTCACTATCTAGCAATCGTTAGTGTTCGCAAACCAGTTTTACAAGAAAAGAGAGATTGAAATGGACACATGAAGCTGATAAATTAAATTAACTTTTAAATAAATCAGAACAGTGGCCAAAATATCCAAATCAGGTTGACTTGATATATATCACCGTATCTTGTCTTTCCTTATTTTATTAAATAGATTTCCATTTGAAATGTGTTTTGAAATCCCCAAATGGAAAAATTTTATTGTAATCTCCATCACAACATGCACATCAATATGTATGTTATGCAATCCAATATTTCATCAACCGAAAAATCGCAAACAAATTGAACTATTATATTTATACATATTATATCATTACAGGAAAAAAACAATCATCTTACACTTATTATTTTCTCCAATAAGTCCATAAGTCCACGTAATCGATAACACAAAATTATTAAATAAATAATTTTGTCGAAAACAAGACAAAACTTTTTCATATATCAAACAATTTCTCCAGTTGCCCAAGTCCGAACTACAGCAATTGGATGACAAGCTGGCAGTAAAATATCATTCAAAAAAAATATTCCTAAATTCCTTAAGATCAAAACGATGGCATTTCAAACCTAAGACTGCGGTTACAGTTCAAAGGGTGTATTAGCATCAAGCGTGTAAGCGGATATAAGCCTGTAAAGCATGCAAATTGATTGCCCCAAATACACACAATTCCATGAGCATGCAAAAAATTACAACCCAAACCACAAGAGTGCATTTAGTGCAAATAGTTTTTTACACGCTTATTAACTACATGCTAACAATAATAATATTGTCAAGGGAAGTTACACTGCGTCCAAAATACATCCCATGCCGACATCCCTTCAAATAAACTTAATCATAGTAAAAGTACCAACTTTTTTTAAAATTAGCCGCTTTACATGAGCTTCCTTCCTTTACGTGATGGAATGAATAAAGAGTGTATCTGGAAAATCCTACACAGGACTGGCATTACAAAGAAACGGCTAGCAGTTATTAGGGCGGCAAAAAGCTCGACCAAGATGAAATCTCTGAGGAATTTGAAGTACGAGGTGAAGTATGTGAGGGTTGCATTTTGTCACCGCTACTTTTTCTTCTCGATATCAGTGACGTTCTTCATGCTACCTTAGCGGGAGAATGTGCAGGGATTCAATGGAATACATCATCTGGCCCCAATCGCCTCTATTTCGCTGATGACACCACTCACTCATTGAGTCATGGACCTGCATTTGGAAAAAGAAGCCCAGAGACAAGTTGAAGATAAACACAAACGTTAAAAGTTCCAAGCCTTCATCAACGCATGCCTGCGTCATGTCCTCGGGGCGCCTTGGGTTGAGACTATGGTAAATGAAGTACATCGGCAGCAAAAAGGTCAAGTACCCATGAACGTGACACATTGAGAAAGAGCGACCAATTCATTGTTAGCTATGTCATAGCATGGAACTCATTACCCCAAGATGATTGAAAAATTTATCGCCTTAACTTTACGTGGCACAATTTAAGCACATTGCTATAAACTAACAACAATAGCTCATGACTTTGATTGTCGTTCTATGCCCCACACAATGATTTATGTTTTTTCTATATAGTATATGGTATTATTACCCTGGCAGTTACCGATATTACAGGTATCTGCAAGTCTAATAATACTCTAATGCCTATGCCTAGCATAGGCAGAGTAAAATTGTACACGGCCATGAGAGAATTCGGTATCCGGCGAAATTGATAAGATTGACTACGCTGCCCCTGACCAATGTGTGAGGCCAGATAAAAGCAGCAGGATTAATCTCGAAACTATGCAACATCAACAACGGTTTAAGGCAAAGGGACGCCCTATCATGCGTCCTCTTTAACCTGGCCCTGGAGAAAGTGATTTGCGATTCAGATGTCAATGCGAGAGGCACCATCCTCTTCAAGTTCACCCAACTACTGGCCTATGCTGACGATATTGACATCATGGGAAGAACAACCCGACATGTACAGTCTACCTTCATCCAGATCGAGCAGGGGGTACGAGATCTCGAGCTGCACATTAATGAAGGCAAGGCGAAGTACATGGTGGCAACGTCGACACCAAAAACCAAACAACCAAAAACATCGAATCGCAATGGTCAAACGAAAACAATAAAGATGCGAAACTACAACTTTGAGACCGTTGAAAATTTCTCCTATCTAGGGTTGAAAATCACAACCGATAACAGCTATGACGATGAAATCCGCGCACGGTTGTTGGCTGCCAACAGAACCTATTTCAGCTTTTAAAAACTGTTTCGCTCGAAATGTCTCACCATAGGGTCAAAGCTCTTACTGTATAAAACTATCATTTTGCCATTCCTTATGTATTCTTCGGAGACTTGAGTTCTTAGCAAAAATAATTGCGAAATCTTGGCCGCGTTCGAGATCGTTCGAGAAATCTATGAGCGATATCACGGCCGTCAGGTTGTGGATAAAATCCGGCTCAATAGGTTACGGTGGGTGGGTCACTTAATCCGTATGGATGAGGATGATCCCACCCGGAAAGTCTATAAGGGCAATATCTACGGTAGAAAAAGAAGGCGAGACAGACTCTGCCTGAGATGAAGCGATGGTGTAGGTCAGGACGCCAGACAGCTTTTAGGGATATCGAAATGCTGGATCTCGACGCCAAACCGGGAGGGGGAGTTCCTTACTAAGGCAGATCTAGACCGGATACCGTTTGTTGCACCGTTGATAATGATGATGATGAAAATAAGAATGCGTCTTGTTGAAAACACCGCCAATATACATTTTGTTCAATCACACATTGTTTCGCCCACAAAATGGCATCATACCACTCACGTTAAGTAGAATGCTCTCCCTCACCCTCACTAAACAATAGTATGATCAGAAACTCAACTACATCCTAGAAATAGTTCAGAGGGACAGATGATAAGCTTCTCCAAGTGAATCTATGTTAAGACGTAAAAAGACATTTATGGATATAAATCGGCTAATCATACTTTATGCGCGGAAACAAAAACTGGAAGAAAAAGGAAGAGTTGCTATCACTTATTTGACCAACAGGAAAAAATGGAGCGCATCCTGTAGTTCAATTTTATTTTAATCAAACGTATTATTTGGCATCTGCAATCAACATTCAATTAAATTATTTTTTAGTACCCCGTCAGTTTTTAATATCGTGCCAGAAGAACTCGTGCGCTGGGTTCAATTGCTCTACCACGATCCAAAAAGTAAAGTTCGAAGTATGGCGGGTGTATCAAAACCGCTTCGTGTCTCTGTTGGTGTTCATCAAGGAAGTGCCATCTCACCATTCCTCTTTGTCCTTGTTATGGACACCGTCACACGGGATATCCAACGTCCAGCGCCCTACACACTGCTTTATGCAGATGATGTTTTCCTAGCATCTGATAGCAAAAATGATCTCGAGCAACTTGTTCAAAAATGGAATGATCGCCTCATGCAACACGGTCTCAGATTGAATTTAAACAAAACTGAATTTTTGACGACCGATCCCCATGAAACAGGAACAATCACTGTCAGTGGCAGTGATCTGCCCAGAACTGAGCGATTTAAATACCTCGGGTCAACGCTATCAGCCAATGGAGAACTGCGTTATGAAATTGCTTCACGCGTTAACGCAACCTGGATGAAGTGGCGTTCCACAACTGGTGTCCTTTGTGATCGACGTATCAACGAACGTCTCAAATCTAAAATTTACCGCAATGTCGTCCGTCCAGTCGCTTTCTATGGTTCTGAGTGTTGGCTGACCATAAAAGACAATGAACGCCGTCTTGCGGTAATGGAGACGAAGATGCTATGTTGGACTAGTGGCGTCACACGTTTAGATCACATCCGAAATGAGGATATCCGCGATCGTTATGGGGTTTCACCGATCGTGGAAAAGTTGCGAGAGAGGCGTCTTCGATGGTATGGTCACGCAATTCGTGCAAACGAGAATTCACTTGCCAATATTGGTCTGAACATCGAAGTCGATGGTAAACGACCAAAAGGCAGACCTAAGCAACGGTGGCTTGATACGCTGGATGGCGACGAACCGACCCCGCTTGTGAACGGGACAAAGGCTGAAGAAAAAGAAGTGAGAAAATCATTAAAACTACTTCTTCGGCAAATGAACATGCAGTCAGATACAGTAAAAATCAACTAACGGCTATCACGTCTACATCCTCTTAGCATCCATATTACTCTTCTCTCCTACCTTTGTACACCTTTATAACAATGTCGAACTGACTACACTCGGTCAGTATTTAGGAACTTTTATGTCTATTCTGTACACATCAAACTGGAATTTATGAATCTTTATGTTGAGTCTGATCAAGGTTTTTTACCATGCATCGCAACCGTAATTCAATTGCACTAATGCTATAATACAAACGTCTGAGCTAAATCAATTAACAAAGTTGAACTTTTGCATTCGAACTTAAAATAACCATTATTTACCATGAAGATCTTCCAAGCCATTTGCACCGAAATTTGACCAAAATCAAAGTTTTCAGTTCACCCAATGACTCATTTTGGAAACTCCACTAACTAAGCTTCTAGTGGACCCTCCAAATTATGTAACATCAAAACTGAATCCGTATGGTTTGGCGATGCTGCCATAAATGTATTATACTTGTATGTAATATTACGATGCGCGAATACGATCGCCAGCACATTCGAAGAAAGGCGGTTGTGAAAGAATTTCACCATCTCCAATGCCATCAAAACAAAACGCCTCGCGTCGCCAGCAAAATATTATTAGTTGTGGGTAATAGTACAGTTGCATTTAGGCATGGTGGTAGCCCGAAATGGAGCTTAACCTAAATGGTCTTGTCACTGTACCGAAACACCCCCTATTTTCGTCGCCACTCTTAGAGGTCGGAGAAAATGGTTAGCAAGTTTGTACCCACCATCAATTGTATCTTTCATTAGTATTTAACTGATTGGTATCTGCATGCAGGCTCAGTTTTTTCCTCAAAGAGGACCCGACAATAGTTAAACTTTCTTTTGTTGTCTACTAGTTTCTAAAGTCACCAGCTCCGGGAAACATGAAGTCCCGATGGAGTTTTGTGGTAAAATTCTTTTTGTGAATTTATTTATTTCGGATGTGAGCGAAAGTGCTTGTGTTGAATCAGGTTGAAAGCTTTTGGTGATTTTAGTGCTGGTCCCATAGTTCGACGCGTAAATGCAAATAAGTAGCTAATTTTTCAGTTGAAGAAAAAGGAGATATCTTCAACTGGATCTGGATAGTGAGTTCTTTATTCGAAAAGTCGAAACGGTTAGGGATAGCAATAGCCTGGATGAAGGCCATAAGAGTGATATGGACGGGTTTTCAGTTTAAAACTTCATTACGAAAAATGTGTGAGATTTCATGAAGAACGGCGAGAAAAAGTCCTAATTCACACACTTATGTAGCTGCTTTAGTGACGTAAAAAATTTAAATTATTGTAGCATTTGAGGAGTAGTAGTTGTTTCCAACATTATACATAAAACTGTTGACCTCATGAACCTAATTAGGAACTGAATTGTGAATATTGTCGCTTACGATTTCTTGAGCAGAGCAAATCTGTTAATTAAAAAACCTCAAAAAAACACTTTTTGATTGGAACTCCCATTGAAGGACAATTCAGCAATGCGAGGTATTGCTTGCATGCCGTAAGTCTTCAATTAAAGATGCACGATTTGTGCACAAAAATCAATATTTTCAAGAGTAAACAGAAGATGTTGATTAACATATCCACAACCTCTTCACTTTCACTCTCCAACAATAAGAGGAGCCGATAGCAAAATTGACCTAAAATCATGCTTCTCTCATTAGCGTTTCAAACTTAAGGGGTTATACATGATTCCAACCATCCAATCAAACCGATATTGATTATGTGAAAACTCCGCGGAGGTTGTTACCGTCTAGGGAACACCAATTTTCAGAGAGATATATTCAGGACTTTTGAACTATGTAACACAAAAAATACGCATCCTTCCCATTGTACATTGTTATAAACACATCGACTGATCGATGTTAAATTGCAAACGCAAAATTTTAACTTAAGCACACTTCCATAAAATTCGTAACTCATGATGAAAGCAAAATCCAAGCTGCCCTTCATTTCAAATGATCAGGTGCTTGGTTTAATGATGATCAGCAGCAATTAATGGTAACAAGAAAGCACCTTTATTCAAATTACATAACTGCTTGCATAGTTATCTCATGTAAACATCCTATAAATAGATAGCCATACACGTGAAATTTTGAACGTTCACAGACATACCTCATAAGGCATTCAGCTGGCGTCTTCGCGACCACGTCTCGTGTAGGTCGGAGCAATCAGCGGTTACAGCTAAAAGTGAAAGTGGTCAGTTCGATACCTCTTCCGCTCACACTCTCATGCATCTTATTATCACATTTGAATTGAGGCAGTAGCATTAGCATGGTGGAGCTTTAATGGTATTCATAATAATACTTATGATTAATGCTGTGGCGATGTATTATGTATGTAAATACGTGCAACAAACAACTTCATTGCATTATGCGCGATTTTTTTAAGTATACTCTGCCTGAAAAATATTATTACGATACCGAAATTTGGGTTTTTCTGCAGCTGACCCCTAAGGCGTCTCCAATAGCTATCTGGGATGCTATCAAATATTGAGGATTATTTTATCTTTGACCTACCCTACCTCATTTGGTGATCGTTAATGTTCTTCACTCTTCCTTATCCGAAAGATGTAGAGGAGTCCAATCAACAGTTACGTCTTCTTAGTTTTGAACCTTTGCCAAATTCCTCCTGAATAGGGGCAAGAAGGTTCGAACTGAAGATTATCACAAACGAATCCAACACTGGCAATCTCAAGGGCCATCAAATTTGTCCCTCCTGTGGATAACCATCTTTCTGACTGACACAAACTTAAGAAGACCATGTCCAACTGTTCAATGATTGAATTTTTACGGTGGAAGAAAATTATTGCGATTCAGCGCATCTCCGTTCAAAAGTTTATCGCCGTGTATATCTACGTGCATATGGTTGCATGAGCATAGCTGTTTATAGGTACACATCCCCAAAAAAAAACATATAGGCGCCTACGACACGCCAACACACCAACACATAAAAATATAAGCCAAAGTCTTCTCGTACCTAATGATGACTGCTGCCCGTTCCCCGGTCTGCCTTGAATCTCGAATTGAGTCTCCTGTCTGTAGAAACTTGTTTGCACTGATGAAGGGAACAAGTGGTTCCCGAAATATCGGTATTTGCAAGAATAAATATCCACACCAACGAAAAAGAAACAACAAGTTTTTATTACTTCAATTAATTAATCGTTGGAAACACCGCATAATTTCACTCAGACTGTCTGTAGTGTTTTTAGATGAACTTGATGTCGCTTATTGTAAACAGCACTAAAATGGACTTTGGTGATTTGCCTAGAATTTGAGAGCCCAAACCTATAAGGCTATTTTTTCTCTTCCTGTCTCTTTTTCAGCACTTGTCGATAACATCGCCAACCAAATTTCCTGGTTGCAACCAAGCTGTGCATCTGTGAGCAAGTTGCATTTGCTCGTTCAAGTTCCAGCAACTAAACTATTCAAAATCTGAAAACATACTGAGGTTTCTAATTAAGTTGCATGGTCTGTTGCAAATTAATTGTAACTTAATGTCAAAAGTGCCTATTACACCGACTACACCGGACATCGAGATAATGTTGCCAACCGAAGGCTTCGGCCGCACATCAAAATTTTCTGATATTGCAGCCGTTGGTGCAACTTGAACGAGCAACCACAGACGCGCCACTTCGTTGCAACCTACGAAAATTCTAATTAAAAATGCATGCAAAAGTCTTTAGAGAGCATCGAAACTCGCTTGAGCAACAAGAATTCAAACGGATGCCTTTCGACCCGTTGTCGTGTCGACGTCAGTGTGAAAGAATAGCATAGGTTTTAACACGTTCGCTGAACTGTGACTAATTTTCTGGAATACATCGATTTCGTTGCGAAGTCTCTGAATACAAGAAACTATGTAGGTAAATCTACACTGACTTTTTAAAGCTTTCGATTCTATTGGCCACTCCTTGCTACTCACAAAAATCCGATCGCATGGACTTAACACTAGAGTAAATCGCGTCTTCTCCAATGGTCGCATTTCATCGCCTTTTTTCCCTCATTGGGATTACCTCAGGGCCCCATCTTCGGTACATTTCTGTTTTCATTTTTCATGAATAATCCTTCCGTACTTGTCCTAATCTTTTATATGAGGGCGATTTAAAACTATTTTCTGTAATCGATTCGACTACTGGTTACTGCAGCCTTCAGTCAAACCTTGACACATATCTTCGGTGTGTTCAGAACAAGTTTCCACTTAATGTGAGGAAATGCTACTCAATCTGCTATTTAGTAATAACCTCTGCCCCAACATCCGTTCTTTACGGTGATAGGCTTTTACAAGGATCTCTGTCTGGCCTTTGACACCAAACTCCGATTTAATTTTCATTATGTCGAGATACTCGCGCTCCTGGAATGATCGACTTAATCCGTTGTTAATAATTATAATAATCGTTGGCACAACAATCCAGATTGGATCAGGGCCTTGAAGTGTGTTAGAGCACTTCACTCAAGACCGTAACGGTACACTACAGAACACTGTAGGAGGCAATGTGGTCAGCATTACGCTCGCCCGAGATTATTACCCTGATTTGACTCAGGTACTCATTCACAACAGAGTCGACTGGTATCCGACATCAAATCACGATGCAAATCCCACTGCCGCCAGCGAGATTTGAACCGCGACCTTCCGACCGACAGCCTTGTGCTCTAACCACTCAGCTATCCGGACACTTAATCCATTGTTACTGCCATTAATTCTTGGATATCCATTCCTCAGTTATCCTTTATAATTCCTTCGTCCGCAATATTCTTAAATTTGCTTCCGTAGTGTGATCCTCTTACCAGAATTATTTAATCTGTGCAAAGGGGGTTTATTCGATGCCTAACTTTTAAAAGAATCTTTCCTGCTTCACTTATTCCGATCGTCTGGTTTTTCTTAATCTGACATCAGTAGTCTCGAAGATTCCTGACTTGTGTTGACCATGTGCGATTTTCAAACTTTGTAACGACTTGATGGACAGCTCTGTGGCCGAAATTCAATACCGGGACACATTACACAATATTCGAAACCTTAATATTCAACCCTCCCTTCCCCAGAATATTACGTGATTATAGCCGTTTGAAGCTTGGTTCTCCCACTTCATCCCTAGCCATTCACAAAAGTAGAGTTATTGACGCGTTATATTTTTTTATGTGTTCCTATATGCAATCAGTAATTGGAGTATTCTCCGTTTATTGTTGATCAAATATATCAAATATAATAAATAAGTAAACCTGGAAGGCGTGCGGCGGGTATTGCACTTCAAAGTTCCAAACCCTAACTTATTACAATTTCAAAAGAAAGGGTGAGTCAGGGTACAGATCAAATACTTTTGGACGTACCAGCACAGTCTACCTAATAGATATTTAGATGGTGTGTTTGATGCGCTTTGCTATATATACCAACTTTAGGCAGCCATATATTTAATACTTAAAGAGCTCTGTTTCGATTTCAAGTGGATTAATGTTGCTCAAGAAAATGGAATCCATACTTCTTCTGGATATCTTATACATTTTACCTGCCCGCAGATATTTAAAAAATCATACATATACAGTTCAATTTACATTCCTGTATGAAAGTGCAACTGTTGAGATAGGAAAAATTTTGGATTTCTCAAAGTTACCGTAGCACGATTATAAATAAGTCTGAATCCTTTCATTTTCCTTTGTTTGTAGATTGCATTCTATTGCAGTATATATTTAGCACAACTAGTGTATGGCAAAGCAGTTTTAGATCAAAATGCTGAAGAGTCACAATCCTCAAACAGCCAGGTGATTCAGCAAAGGATTGGTTTTGATGTAATCGATGATCATCATCATAGTCATCATCATTACCACGAAGACCATGATCCCGGTTTCTGGAAGAAAAAATTGATATGGAAAGAAGGTTGGAAGAAAATTTGGAAACCATCTAAAAAACAAATCTGGAAACCATCTTGGAAACAAATTTGGAAACCTATTTGGGTACCGACAAAGGTTCCAGTATGGCGTGACGTACAAGTTCCAGCTTGGAAACAAATATTCAAACCAGTATGGCAACCTATTAAAGTTCCGGCCTGGTAAGTTGAGTCTATAGCATATTGGATATTCGATATCGATTTTTTATATATTTTCTATATATTTTTAGGAAAGAGATACAAGTTCCAGACTGGAAGCGAATCTGGGTTCCTGTGTGGAAAGAAGTTAAAGTGGAAGCTTGGAAGGAAATCCAGGTGCCCGCTTGGAAACAATACTGGCTACCCGAACGCATCAAAGTTGGAATTCCAGGAGAGAAATACTTAGGGCAAGATCATCATGGTTGGGAATATACAAGCCATGACTTATGGAAGTCTAAAATTGTTTGGAAATCTCATTGGAAAAAAATTTGGAAGCCAGCTAAAAAGCAAATATGGGTACCCAAGAAAAAGCTTGATTGGCGTGAAGATTGGAAGCAAATATGGCGTCCTGAAAAAAAACAAATATGGGTTGATTCTAAGAAATTAGTTTGGAAGGAAGCTTGGAAACAAATTTATAAACATAGCAAGAAATTAGATTATGAAGATTCCAAGCGTTTAGAATGGAAATCAGCATGGAAACAAACGTGGATTCCAGGCTGGAAAGAGATCTGGGTGCCTGCTTGGAAAAAAATCTGGAGACCAGTGTGGATATCCGAATGGTTCCCTTCACCTGATCACCATGATCACATTCATCACGATCATATTCATCATGATCATGTTGTCTCACATGACTGGGATCGCAAAGATACTGAAATCAAACCACCATTAATTGACAAATCTTCATCAAAGTCAATCATACATCCAGAAGAACAAAAAAGTAGTTAAACTATTTATTGACAGTTTCATACTTTTATTTTATATTTCCATGAAATTAAATTATCCCATTGTACATACCAGTCATAGAAATAACTCAATATTTATATGGACCGCTTTTAGGTGATGTCAAATGTTATTGTTATTATTACCTTTGTTAAAATAAATTGTTTTCAAAAAAAAAAATTGCCAATATCTATTCTGCCGTTTATTCTCTATTTGCTCATGTTTATAAAGACCTTGCATCCAATGGAATGACGACTGACGATGCTTTCAAACCTGAAACAAGGTCCAAAATTCACGGAAAAATATTTATAATAGTTTTCCACCCACTAGCCCCATTACCCACGCTTGCAATTCACGCTTCAGTGTCGATGTTTTGATGGATGTTCGCCTTTCGGACAATAATATATTGTCCGAATTAGTCTATGTGTCTACACAACTTGTTTGTCCTGCCACTCTTTTCCAATAACAATGTGACTGCGATGACGAGAATTCCTTACACCATACGTTAAGCCGTCGTTATTAGAAATTACATTAAGTAAAACCCCACGGTTGGAAAATAAAAATAAAATTAAAGTCACTTCTTCTAATTGTAATGGAATAATTTCATGTTACTCAAAAGCATACTAAATTATAAGGTCACTAAAAACTGTTTTTTGGAACGCTAAATCCCAAAGTCAGTTATCTGACAAAATATACAGACTATCGTTGGATAGTCTCGTGTAAAGTGTTTCCTGATGAATGACACATCTGTAACATAATTTGACTTTGTTAATAGTAGGATTTACAGGAATAAATAGTTCTCAGTGAATATCTACTAGAATAGCTTGATTTCACTGCCCATTTAAGGATCAAACAACAGGAGAGAAAGACGTCCGTCAGCAAGGTTAAAGTACCGGATTACACTAAGTGCCGGTTTGATATTCATACCAGCCGATGCGGGGCCTATCACACGCTTCTGCCGTCTACGGGGCTGCCCGTTGAAAGGAAGACTTTTACAAAAAGATTTACATCTAACCTTCCAAATACAAATAGTATTTACAACAATAGTTCGGATGCTACAAAATGATCGATTATTTAACTTTGAAAAAAAATAATGAAGCTTCCCCTACACGGTGTCTAGGCCACGAAACACCCATCATTCCGATATCCGTTCAAAGTTAATAATATTATATGTAAATATTTTGGGGAAATTGACTGGAACCCCTCAGAAACATGTTTGGTCCGCCAAATGTTTTTGGTGGTTTGGTGGCTTTCGGTAAGTGCCAAACGTGTGGAGCCGACAATAGACATAAAATTGTCAAAAGCTAATTTGAGTAATTCTACCGTACAACCAAATAAAAAATTTATTATGTTTATGATTTGGAATATGTAAATCACTTTTATAGACATATTCTTTTTTACTTCACTACTATGTTTGCTTAACAAATGAAAAATAAATATGTTTACAATTACATTATCTCAGCTCCATAAACTGGCAATTCTCTTTGTTTTATCAATACTCATCGGTTCACCAACTGGGAAGAGGTTTCGGAAACGGCACCCACTCCTTTACTTCAACTGGCCCCCAAACTTTTTTCCAAATTCCTACAACATATCGCCGTTCTTCCCAATCCTTAACCATTCGTGGTTTCCAGATGACTTTTTTCCGCCAAAATCCCTTGTCTGCTCCAGTATTTGCGTCAATATGAACTACTCTATAATAGCGAACGATAAAAATTAATGTAGATTTTAGGTTCAAACAGCGCTCGAAAACAGCCATTAACTAAAACAAGATAAGGCCAAAGAATGTTTTTTTTAATTCTAATCCAATGTACCTATGAATCACTACTCATAATATTCTCGCTCTGAACGCATCGCCTTATTAGTTTTAGTTGAACAACAGAATATGTATGTATATTGCAATGTTAACATCATTCTTATGTATGGAGTAGGTTTGCTAGTGAATTTTTAAATATAAGTCAAGAGAAGAAATTTCACTCCTTGCAAAACAAATATTTTACTACGTTTATAAACGTATAAACGTCTTTGGCGAGAAACGGAAGTTTCCTTGTTTTACAATGTAAACATATAAAAGCAAGAAACCTTTGCACATGTTTAACAAGCAACAATAATTCTCAGTTACATACCTGCTCACTGAAGCAGCACTAACTCCACAAATAAGCAGAACGACGATGAAAGCATAAAATCCCTGAAAGAATTAATTCTACATTTATAACAACTTCAAATTTCAATTGTATTCACTCACTCGAAGATTCATTATGTGTAAGTTTCTAAAGTTAAGTCAACTCTACCATCAAAAGGCACAGCATTTCACATTTATAACTTTCAAGACGTCTCCCAGCTGCTCAAAATAGTTAAATCCGACTCATTTTGAATTCACGTCGTATTCCCAATACGAGAGAAGAAATATTTTGCCAACCTATGCAGTTTTGCGATTAAAATTACATTTGCTGAATATTAAACGAGTCCACAGAGAAAAATAAACAAAAGTGTATACATGAACAAACAATGACAAATCAACAAATAAAATCAAACTTGAGTGAGCCTTTTGAATGCTCGAAATTCCACTGGTCCCTTTTTGCTATAGTTCTCGCCATTGCAGTCGAAATTGCTTTTTGATATACCAGAAGTGATTTCTTCTAATTAGAATTCCAGAGTGTAACTACTCTTTGCAGACACCTGATTCTTTTCTGAACACAAAAAATAAATACTCCATTTTACGAGTAAAAATTTGTTCACATTTATTCATATTCGTTTTGTCTAATCACATATATTCCTCGAATCTCTCTCTACATTAATCGAGATTCATATAAAAAGAAACTTACATTTAGTGTCCTAGATTAGTTTTTGTTATAATTTCCCATATATAGTATGGTAAATAGGTATTTTTACCTCATGTAGAAAAAAGAGAGCATTTAATGGCAAGATTCTAGTTCTTGTATAGAAGGTGATACCCTCCAACAAATATAGTTCCAATGAGTACGTTCAAATCACGGAATAGTTTAATATTTTCTTAAAACTAATGCTAATCTCTATACACACCTTTATCAGGCACCTAACTTGACGCTTGTGTAAAATGAGTAAGCCAATTAAGTATTTACGTACCATTCATAAATAAAAAAACATTATTCAAAAGACATTAGGTTTATCGATGTACATTTAGTCGTATTTTTCTGGGAAGCAAGACGAATTTTCTCCATCCAAGAAAATATCATTTGAGGGCAATCCGTCCGAAATCTGTATATCGTTCCTATTTGTGAATTCACTAATTCAAACGTGTTTTTATGTTTAGGATTATCAACCCGTCTAGTTGCCCATCCATCAAGAGGACAAACTTTACATGGTTCATGTTTAAAGTCGCTTCGCTCTGAACCTTTAAATGACTTTGGTGCAAAATAAACTAAAGAGTTGGCCCAAATCTGTAACCAGTATCTCTGCCATGATGCTACTGCTGGTTTTCTCCCGTCTTTCAATACAGTTTTTCGTCTGACGCAGCCCTGGAAACTGTGCTGATTATCATTGAGTAAAACGTCTCTATCACCTTCCACTGGACTAGTTCCACCATCCGAACTTTCTATTGAAATAGTGTCACACGAATGTACTGCATTTGCGTTATTCTCTATTACCGAATCATCTAATAGATGACGGGGCTGAACCGTGTCACTTCCATACAACATCGTTTGCGAATTAACCTGGTGTACATTCCCCTTTCCGAATATGCTAAATAAAAACAAAATTGCCAACAGATTAATTAAATAAAATTTTATAAATATTTTTACATGAAAACAGGGGCGTTCGGGGAAGTAATTTCCATTGAAAACATTACATCGCATAACATGGTGGTCATGTTTTTAGGAATTGAAATCAAATTAGGCAACTTATAAAAAGTATTAATGTAATGAATTCTAGCGATCTATTAAACAAACGACTCGCTTAACAGCTTATCGAAGAGTTTCAAATTAAATTTAATTTATCAAGCAAAAATGAAAAATATAGTCCCCTCAAGATCCTATTACCACTACACAGAATGTTTGTATGGAATGCGTGCTGTTAGCAACGAAAGGGTAAATTTTAAATAAAACTAGAGACATAAATCAAGTTTCGTGCTCCAAACTTTATAAAAAAATGACTTATTTACATAGCATATGATGGACAGCACTCACCGACATTTACATCGTTTATTGGAGATTGTTCCAAAACCTGATGCAATCATGATAACCGGACATTTTTCATCAAAATTTCGAGGTAAGCTTGTACTACGAAATCTTTTTAAAATTCAAACAACAACCGCAACATTTTCACACACAAACACATATGAAATATGGAATGTGTTAGAAACGAATGCAATTCATGATAGAAACATATTAATTGATGATCAATGGAAGAATTTACAATATAATAAAATGTATGGTAGAAATACGCACTTTGAACCAAGACTGCGGCATTTGCGATGAGTCGGTATGAATTTTGACCCGGATGTCGACGGTATCCTCAGAGACCCAAGAGTCTTAGCGGGAGACAGGTTCAAACATGCGATGCCAGATATGTCCACACTGAATGATTCTTTTGAACTGCAGGACGAAGAACTAGGAACTGACGATAACGGCTCCAACATTAACGACTTTCTATATGATGGCAACAAATTTAGAGCTATAAGCAACTGGGGCATATGAAACTTCTATCCACTTACTTATATTGTTCTTCCTCAAAAATGTTCTGCAACTCTTCAATGTAACGAATGGATTTTAAATAACTTTGGATGCCTTCGTTAGCTTGTATGTGACTATAGTCCGACTGTTGATAATTTGATATTATTCGTAGAATATTATTCATTTTATTTTTTCGTTGCTCTGATTCCAACCCACCAGAATGTGGATGCGCTAGGTCGATATATACTAGGTCAGTAAGAAATAAGCCCAGATAAGGTATGCAAGGCAAGCGTAAGCTGTCTAAATATTTTCGCAGTAGTTCCCAATTGTTACAATCTGTGAAAATATCTGCCAGACGATCAAAAGTTTGCTTATCCTTCTTCGAAAGACACGACCACGTCCTCTTTAGGCGAAAGACACTTGCGCTCTGTAGCGCCGAAATTATTGCAAACAATGAGTGCAAATTGTTGAGATCATATAATTTTTTTGCTACCTAAAATAGTATTCATTCAAAATTTCAAATCAAAATTACATCTAATTTCATACTTTAATAAAATGATTTATTGTTTCAGCTCGCTGTTTCGCAGATTGACCACTCAAAATTTCTTGCACCGTCCAAAAGCTCGTGTTGTTGAAGCGTTTAGTGAATGCCACAATATTCGGTGCCGTTTCCAGTTTATTTTTCTTCGTCCATCCACAACTTGTCAATTCATCAGGCAATATTGCGGCAAATATAGGAAGATCTAAAAGTGTAATTTGTCTAGCCAAATCTTCTGCGGGCACGCGAAGTGCATTCAAAATGACCGAGTCGTAATCCTTCATCGAAGTGTTCGGTGGTAAGCTCTGAGTTTTTCCTGCTTGTAAAGATCTGCAGCAAAAATTACCCCTCCAAACACCAAATACCATACCAATACACTTACCCATTGCCATTATATCCAGACGAAGTGTTCATTGCGTTCGCAATGGAAACTTCGTCTGAAGTTTTCCGCCGTATGCCTTTTGCGTCACGAACTTTATTTACTTTGGTATTCCTTTTGTCCTCTCTATTCATATCCACTGAATTATTGTCTATAACATGCTCATCATTTACCGCACTCGCTTTCAATTTCAGCTTATAAGGACTAGAAATAGTGCCCTGCGCTAAATTTGATTCATGTCGTGGATCGTTCTCGAAGTTCTCATATGCATAATCGTCCCTAAACTAAAGCGAATAAAAAATGTCAACAGTGAAACCTCTTCAAATTTCCAAATCGACCTACTGCAACAAATTTTATGTCCTCTGCTGAAAAATCATGTGGTATTTCTGAATATCGCAACATCATAGGTCATAGGTCATTATTAACTTACTTTCGCCACTGGAAAGGAAATTGAGCAAAATGTATAAATTGTATTTGGAAAATTTTATGCTGGGAAATGCAAGATGAAATCTAAAATAAGATTTATGTTAACCAGTACGATTTGAACCAGAGATATATTTTCACCAGTTAATTCCAGTATTTACTTTTCACACTTACTTTCACAACGAAAGGAGGATATCCGCGATCGTTATGGGGTTGCACCGATCGTGGAAAAGTTGCAAGAGAGGCGTCTTCGATGGTATGGTCACGCAGTTCGTGCAAATGAGAATTCACTTGCCAAGATTGGTCTGAACATCGAAGTCGATGGTAAACGACCAAAAGGCAGACCTAAGCAACGGTGGCTTGATACGCTGGATGGCGATTTGAAAACCTTGAGATTGCACCCAGATCAGGCATTCGATAGAGCCAAATGGCGAAGCCGATCACGACGAGCCGACCCCGCTTGTGAACGGGACAAAGGCTGAAGAAAAAGAAGAAGTAATAGTGCACACGTCAAACTTGAATTAAGGTCTGAAAATGTGTTAAAGCACTTCATTCCCTAACAATGCTAGAAAGCTTTGTCGCCAAAGATCAATAAACCATTAGAGAATCCAGACACTGGGTGAAAATCACATGCCTACCTTCTATTGCGCTCTTCGAACTCTATCTGAATGTTGGCCGACTAAAAAAGACAATGAACGACATCTTGAGGTAATGGACATGAAGATATTACGTTGAACTAGTGGCGAAACATGCTTTGATCACATCCGAAATGAGCGCGATCGATATGGAGTTGCATCGATCGTGAAAAAATTGCGAGAGGGGCGTCATCGATGGTATGGTCATGTAATTCGCGCTAACGAGAATTCGCTTGTCAAGATTGGTCTGAACATCGAAGTTGATGGTAAGCGAACAAAAGGCCAGCTGAAACAACGGTGGCTTGATACGCTGGATGGGGATTTAAAAGCCTCGCGATTACATTCAGATCAGGTTTTTGATAGAACAAAATGGTGGAATCGATCACGACGAGCCGACCCCGCTTGTAAACGAGGCAAAGGCTAAAGAAAATGAAAGAAGAAGTTCATTGCTAGATAACACTATCACTATAACTTTCAGAAGGGCAGTTGGATTTGGGAAATGTCGGACGAAGATAATTTTTCGTGGGACAGCCATCAACATTGGAGGATACAGTCAAAACTATCATAAATCACATACAAATATCTCTGCATGTTGCAATCAACAAATTCTACCGAAAAGTTTGGGTTTACTATTTACTCCACGTAATAAAGGACAAAAGTGGCAAGTTACGCTAAGATCGAGTATAGTCTCTTTGTCAGTTTTTCTATGAAAAACAGTCTTCTTGCGAAATACGTCAGGCTGTCATCTTAACAGTTAATAACTTAACGCCTTAGAATTAAAAACAGAAACTGCGATCTACATTCCAGAAGAAGATCGGTATGTGGAAAGAAGAATTCATTCACAGAGAGCACACACCAAAAATTTCTTATTGCCAAACATTGACATTGAAGCCTCCAAGGGGCACAATTTAGTGTCAAACCACTATCCTAGCAAGCCAAAATTTGGCATGAATATCAGCCGTAATACAGTCCTCACCTTTGCGAAGTTTCATGGAACGAACCGAAAAATTCGGTGAATTGCTCCTGCTATTACTAACAAAGATCCAAGTCAAAGTCGTTTCCTTTGCACTCACTGCACGCTACCGTTATAATCACAGATTGAAGGGCCACATACTATATATACATACATATAGCTGTAAATTGCTGCTCGAATAAAACTCATTTATTGATCGATATCAAAATTACTAATTATACACTCTGATTCGCCGAACTTGTTATCAAGTTTAAGGAAGTTATTTGTTAGATGGAACAAATGCAGATGTTTTTAAGGTTTATTAAAATTGATTTAATATCTCTCTGTCTGTCAGTCTATCACACTCAATTTACACAGATACGACTAAACCGATTGTCACGAAATTTGGTGAAAACATGTGGTCTGTGTGCCCCTTCACATGAAGCGTGTGACACCATTTTGTGTTAAGTTAAATACGAAAGGGGGGTGTAATTTTTTTTTAAAGAGTATAGTCATGTGGGTTATCAAATGAAAGGGCTCGAATAGTATTTTCCCAAACTGGTTTTATTTTTGATATTGGGTGAAACACAGGGGAGATAGGGCTCAAAATGTGTGCCGCAAAAAGTGAAACAGGTCTCGTTCTCAGAACCTATCCAACCAAAATCTGAAGAATATCATAGTGATGAATCTATATGAAATCTAGGCCTCAAAATACGTCCCATTCCGACATCTGCACAAATAAAATGAATAATAGTATATTACCATGTTTTAGAAATTTACCGGAAAACCCCCCTTAAATTCATCCCAGAAGTACAAAATTTGGCATCAGCATAGCAATAATATAGGACATAACTCTCGATAGTTTGAACGCAATCCGACTATTATTAAAAAAGGTCGAGATTTCGCATTTCCGGTAGATTTATGGCACCCTAAGAAATGTATGACGTCATCATCATATAAATTGAACTTATATGAACGGCGGGGTCCATGGGGATGTTTTAGTTTTTCTTTTTTGGCTTTTTTGCAATTACTTGTATCAATTACCCGAGGAAGACTTGTGTATGTATGTATATGTGTAATAGAGCTTGCGAGTAGTAACTCATATAATAGATATGTGCATCTTGTACCTGGTTCCCATCGGTTTTAAAGTAAAATGGAAATGCGTGAAGATGCGTTAGATCAATCTATCAATGCGGTAATATACAATGTTTGTTTATCTAGGATGAGCACAATATTTACGTATGAGCAGGGAGCAGGGAGAAATTAGCGTGTGCTAATCAAGACATTGCAAGCATTTTCAAAATGAGGCGTCAAATTATTTAGATCAAACAAGTGTTTTCCAAATAGTCAACAATCAATTTATTTACATTATGTGCCCATGTTCACCCAAATAGGAAGGTTACTATGCCTGAAATATTATAAGCAATTGTTTAGACGGTTTTGCACTACATTGGTATTGACGGAGAGATTAAAGCCAGAGCAGTGATCAAGAGCAATATTGGTATTACTTCCAATAGCAGAGTTTCGAAGACCAAGTTTAATCGACCTGAAAATCATTTATGGCATTCGCATGCATTCATTTGTCGGCTGAATAGTTTTTCACAGCTGATAATAGGATGAGCGGCAGATTTGCATTACAATAGGACATTTTAGAAGCAATTGAATTACCGAGATTTCCCTACATTACCGTTGAGTGCAACCCATGTATGTCAACACAATGGATGCAAAGTAAAATAACCCCCTACTACGCTCAAGCACTCCTGAAATCATTTGGCATTTAACGTTTTTTTAGGGAATACTGGTCTGTTGATTTTAAACTTACATAAAGGTGACTGCAGTCCGTCAGCAAAAGTAGGGGCGCACATTCGGTCCACGACGTTTTGCGCAATCGGAATAATCAGACTAAGGTCGCAGCAACCATATTCCCATAATTCGTTCTTCACTCATACCACCGTGCTATTCCACACAAATCCTTCATCTAGATTATTTCCCATGTTACACGCTTCCCAACGAAAATTGCAACATATCGCACAAATGAAGGGAGAGCCGAATTTTGCACCGTCCACCCAAACTGCAGAATACACAACCCCGCTATTTATTCTCTTCCGACTGATTTCAACTGTCAAAACGTCAGGCATCTACGAATTTCGAAAAATACCCAATGAAGTTGCTACCATCCCAACGCATTTTACTTCATCCGATAGGTGGCGTGAAATATTTTTAGGACAGCATAATTTAAATTTACTCTTAAACTTGCTTCATTCACGTCTTATCTATCTACATAAATGAATTCCTCATCAAAGTCTCAAATTTTCTAAACTTGTACCTTCACCTCCAAGATACAGTCATACTTAACAAATCAGATTAATTGTTCTAATTTTCTGAAGGGTATTCTAATGATTTAATTGTTCGAGGATATTGATCCATAAAAAAGGCTAATTTCAGGGGTATTTTGATGCATATTATAATACTCTCCCAAAGATAATGACCTACTTACATATTCCTTCTCGTCCAGTAATGTTATAAGACTCTTGAAGTCAGAAGTTATGATGATCCATCATTTTCATTGAATTCCCTTTGTACTCGTTTAGATTCACACAAGATGTTGCCAGTATTTGTAACGACAACACGGCCTATAATAACATCGGTGACCTCAAGCCAGCAGTACTGAACACTACATTATACAAAACCAAACAATCTAAGCTGAATTAGACGTTTCGTTATTATAAGAAGGATGAAAATTCAAAGATTCAAAACAAAATAAAAAGCTGATAAACGACATCAGGCTTTCAATGCCAGCCCAGGAAGACTGATACACACAGAAGATCCAACTCCCGACCCTATGTTGCATGGTGGAAGAAAATCATTACAACAGTGCGCCATTCTGCCTATAATTGTCAATCGCCGCAGTTTCATTAAACATTCCGTTAATCATCCGATTTCCATAGCATGCGAACTCAACATACGAGACTGGCGTTTGGTTTTTGGATGGGCTTTCAGCCAAATAAATTTATGGTGAGATCAACCCACGACAACGGCAACTCAGGCAGCCCTTCTCCCTCCCTGTTCCCCCCAACGACAATGGTCCTCCCGCGTCAGGAGGGATCCTCTTCGCCGATGACACCATCCTATATGCGAGTGGTCTCAGGCCCTCAATAGCCTCCCTCTCTCTCAATATCCTAACCAATAGGGTAATCGCTTATTTCAACCGGTGGGCCCTTACCGTTAATTCCCTTAAGTCTGAGGTTATTTGCTTCAGAAACCCCAGTGGGAAGTGCCACTGGCGCACAGTTCCAGAAAGCAAAAACCTGCATTTACGCATTGCTAACCACAATCTCAAGCCGAAATCAAATATTAAATACCTGGGAATCTCCCTCAACAACAAACTCAAATTCAACCCTCACGTCAGATCTGCTATCGCCAAGGCCTCTAAGGCCTCAGCTGCCTTAAAAAACCTCCTCTCATCCCGGGCCCTGCCCCCTGCCACCAAAACCCTTTTATACAAGACTCTCATTCGTCCAATCCTGACCTACGGTTTCCCAGCATGGGCTAACATGTCACCGAACGTAGCAGAAGCCCTCCAACGCTTTGAAAGGACGATACTCAGGAAATGCACGGCCAAATACAGAAGGCCAAACCTAAAATTTCATCAAAACTCTCTTCTGTACGACCTTTCCGGGGTTTGCCCCATAATTCCGCACATGATCAAGTTGTCGCGCGTCAGACTGAAAAAGTGGCTGTGCCATCCTAACCCGCTGATAAAAAATCTCGCTAAACGCAATGCACTATTACTCGAGCAGAGGTAGTACGTGTCAGGGCTGACTCTCCTCTCGGACACTAACTCTCCTCTCAACCATCACGCCTCCTCTCCCTCCTTCATCCCCTCCTTTTATCAAAACTCCTCCCCGGACTTTCACAGAGGCTAACCGCATAAGTCCAATGTTCTGGCAGTCAATCCCCCGCGCAGGTGTAGATCACCTTCTATTATTTTTTCTTTACTTAGTCCAGATTAAGACAGTAGACACTAATTAGCCTGTACATAATGTAATACCTACAAGCATTAATTTCTACCCTAAATTAAGGTTCCTCCTTCTACCAATTAAGCCCCACAATAAATGCCCCGCAATCCCACAGTCCTTTTCATCCTTCCCTCCTTGGGTCACGGTCCTCGCACAGGCCCAAATCGAGTAAAAGGTAGCCCTTTCTCAGAATGCTAACACCATTGAGAAAGGACTGCGCTTTACTCCAATTCCGTTAATCAATCCTGTCCACCGGTGCCTAAGAACTCCCTTTTTCCCGTTTCCCAGTACGGAGTACTATTTTGTGTTATGTTTGTTTAGTTTGTTTAGTTATAAATTATTCTTAGGTTTAAGCACATGTTATGTCAAATGAGCACTGACATGCACCACCTTTTCACTTTATAACATGTAACCGGCTAGGCCGCTTGAGCTTTTAAGTTATTATTCCTTTTGTGCCGCAGATGTATTTCTTTTCTTTGCTCAATAAATAAATCTGAAATCTGAAATCTATGGTGAGATCAACATTTGTGAGAAGTAACTTAGCGGCGGCTCGCTCCTCTCTTATTTTTATACTCGAACCATAGCTTTTGAATTGGCTCTTTGCTGACAAGGCTACCTGTTGATCTCATCACGCAGTAGCGACGGATCCTAAGCGCCGTCGTCTGCGGAATGCTGAACTGCTTCGAAGGGAAACGCGCGTCGGGCAACGCCAACCGCTGAGCGCTGACGCCAACGACTGAAACACTTGTTTACGGTGTGTTCCGTTGAGTGGACGTAGGGGTTTAGCGAATGTCGGGTGGCTTAGTAAGGATGTTCTTATTTTCCTTGGAACTATCGGATTTTATTGCACAAGATAAGTGAAGCCAGTTGTAGGCATACGGTAAAACCATTTTGAATTGGCTGGTGTAGAAGAAGTCAAGTGGTACTCAAAAATTTGTGCGTGAGATATTGTGGCAATTTCGGGGTTCCCACTCAGTTCCCTTACGACCTGCCTTGGATTGAGTTGCGGATGTTCTGGTTGAAAATGCCAATATCGCTAGTGTCGGTCTGCGGTAAAAACATATAGTGACAATGGACGCGTAGAGCCAAATGTAATTGCGAAAAAAATTGCGGATAATATTCGCGCTGAACTACGTCATCAAGTGGGTTCGGGAAAAAATTGCACAAAGGTGAGGCTGCGCGCAATCGCAGGTAGAATCGTCGTTTGTTGGTAGTTGCGCTTATCGTGGTTAGTACCGTCGCGATCTCTTCCCCTCGCTATTTGTTGCCTTGTAAGCAAAACTGGTGAAACTGGTAAGAGTTCAAAATCCAGAAAGTGTGACGGACTTTTAAGATTTATCCTCGGCGTGTTTTCCATTCATTCAAAACTCAGTTTGATTTGCATGAATGAATCGATCAGTTACACTATTGCCAGCAACTATCGCGATGGTGGTTACCTGTACATTGTCCGCTTGACGGCACAAAACCTGTTTTATCTCGCAACTGAACGAATTTCGTGTGCTGTGCTGTGACGGCAAAACATAAAGGCACGGAGTGACAATAATTGTGCAACGATACTTTCTATCTGGAACAAATTAATAAGAACAGGATGGATAGTTGGAATTCGAAACAGTTTTTCCACCTAGGGATTATTCTAGCGTTTCTCCTGCCACTCGGCATTGGATCGGAGTATATGGAGCACTCCGACATGAAAGGTAATCATTTCGTTAAAATGTACACTTCTACAAGCATGTTTCTATGTATGTACGTAAGACCTAATTTCCACTTTCAAGTCTTGCTTGGTTCCATTAAGAAAAGAAAAGAAAAATAAATTCACTGCAATTTCTTAGAGAATCAATAGAAAAGAAGGGACACACATTTGAACAAAGTTCATTCAGTGGTTCATTCATCTTTGCGTGCGGAGGAAGCCGATGCAGACAGGTAAAAATTTCAGGGAAAAGTAATGGTCAGGTAGGTCGAACCCCAGACAGGTTTCTTAGTTTTTTAGAGTATTTTTCACACAAAGGAATTTACTCGTGAGGAAACACCTGGATTTATTCTTCGCTCCTTTAAATTTTTTAGTACTAACGTGAAGATAACAAAGTGCAAGTAATTCTACTGCCTGAATTGCTTAGCATTTTGGTAAGAAGCATTGAGGAGAGTAGCACAGCCTCTGCTATGAATGTCATGCAAACAAGTAACGTTCCCCCCGTGTGTGTACTTCAAACGGACCAAGTTTCCTCGTTGGTATTCTAATTATAGTAAATAAATGAAACATAAGTACTACTCGGTAACTGCAAGACTTAAATTCCCTACTACAATACAAGTCAGGCCGTTCATTTAAAAGGAAGGAACAATCACTCCCGAAATACATTCGAATTTACTATTTTCCAGTTCCTGGTAGAGCATAGATATGATTATTCTCGGAACAAACTTATATTCCAATCTATAATTAAACAATAACACAAGCCGATTTTCAGCAATTGAATGTAGATAGATTTGTGCTAGCTAGGAAAGATAAAATTACAAAACATAACGGGTACTTGGAATCATAGGTCTGCTTGCCAACGGATCAGCTAATTTGGGTGAAGGATTGATCTATTCACATCGTCCACAACACCTTAATACCAAATTTTTTTCTCGTGGTATGAATATGAATTCTCTGATTTGACAAAATTATTAGAGAAGTAATCGATTCTGAATGGCAGAATGAACTGACTAGCAGTATTGCATCAATAAATTCTAAAGAAATATTTCATTCAATGTGTAAACAATGTATCTCTTCGGCTGTCGTTAAAGTCCTCCAAGTCTAATTTTTGCCTGTGTTTATTCTTATGTTCAGAACTCTGGATCCCCCAAAAAAAATTAAGTTTCATATTCATCGAACACCCTTACCTTTTGTAAAATCAAAGGTAATTTCTGATGTATCTATTGAAGGGGGTCTGGGTGGGTTGTAGGATTAAGCTATCTTTAAAAATATTTCGTTGTATTTTGAATTCCAGACAAGGCGAAATAAAGCACCGCCACGGATCTCAAAAGAAATAGTATCGTTTATAGGACTGTCTGACTTTCTTTCAATTGAAATAAAAATGCATATCATAGAATAAATTGGTATCAGCTCATAATGTTAGCCTAAATTCGTTAACCACGCTAATCCTTTCATCTATCACCACACACTGTTTTAAACTTTGTTTCGAAGCAAATTTAAAAAAGTTTGCTTTGGAGCTCGGCCCAGAGCAACATAACACAAAACACTGATCTTTCAGTGCTACTAATAAATAAGATAAATTATCGTGTATTAAGCGAAAAACGTACTTCAACTCCTAGAAGCCTGCACTTCACTTCAATTGTTGTACATCACGAGTTTCTGGGGCCTTGTTACTCAATATATCTATAGTAAGCATTTAAAAATAAATAGGAAGAAATGCCGGAAGCTTGACGTTTCAGGTATAAATGTTTTATGTTCATCTTTGGTGAGAAGCTACTATGCACGTTTTCCAATTTTAAACAGCTGAAAATTCAAAATATTACTTTGTCCATACTCTACTCCGTCGTTCATATCAATTCACTTCATGTGATAATAACGTCATACATGCCTTAGAGTGTAATAAATTCACGTGAAATAATAGTTGGATTGCCTCCAAATTGCAGAATTATGTCTTATATTATTACGTTTACTGGTGCCAAACTGTGTTTCTCTAGAATTTCTATATTCTGTAGAAAAAAATGGATTCCCTCTTTCGCACATATCGGGAGCCCCTTAAACCCAACACGAAATGATGCAACTGGTTGTACGTGTAGCGGTTCACACACTACATATTATCACCAAATTTCATGACGTTAGCTCCAGTCGTTTCGGAGTAAGGCTCGTGCGACAAACAGACAGAAAGGCATTTAATCGATTTTATTTAGATTTTGTTTCACACAAAACATTAAAAATAAAATAACCTTGCAATCGACGGAAGACCGTAAGATACCAAATCAGCAAGAACTATAAGAACTCAAATGATTAAATTTCATAGAACTATTAAAGTAAACAAAAACAATTTTGCAGCAGGCACAGTAGTGTTTCCTTTCGAAAAGGAAAGATTTTTATGATGAACTTATTCGATTTTAGGTGTCCGGATAACTTAGTGGTAGCACTAGGCTATCGTACGGAAGGTCGCGTTTCAAAGCACACTGGTAGTAGTAGAATTTGTATCGTGACTTGACATCGGATACCAGTCGACTCAACTGTGAATGAGTACCTGAATCAAATCAGGGTGACAATCACGGGCGAGCTCAAAGCTAACCAAATTGCCTCCTACAGGGTACTGTAATCCTGTAGGATACCGCTGCGGTCTTAAATGAATTGCTCTAACGCCATTTAAGCCCCTGATCCAATTGAATTGTTGCGCTAACGATTATTATTATTGAACGATTTTTCAACCGTGCCACGAACATTAGAATCGATCGGCTGTGTGTATTTCCTCAGCTTGCTAATTAGACAGTTCCCTTGCGCAGCCTATATTGTTCGCTTTGGGATTTAAGTATCGTTTATATAATCGACATGCCGGGGTCATTATAACTCAATAATAATAATCGATGGCGCAGCAATCCAATTGGATCAGGGCCTTGAAGTGTGTTAGTGCACTTCATTCAAGACCGTAACGATACATTACAGGATTACACTACCCTATTAGAAGGCAATGTGATCAGGATTGTGTTCGCCCGAGATTATCACCCTGATTTGACTCAGGTACTCATTCACAGCTGAGTCGACTGGTATCCGACCTCAAACCACGATACAAATTTCACTGTCACCAGTGAGATTTGAACCGCGACCTTCCGTACGACAGCCTTGTGCTCTAATCACTGAGCTATCCGGACACTATCATTACAACTTGTTGAGCTTTATAAGACTAGATCGTTATAAAGCATATACAACTCATCGTTACATTGCTCTTGCATTTTCGCTAATCCTTATAGAGACCATATTTCTGCGCAATACTTTGGGTTAGAATAGTCCGACATCTCTGCTTCCGATTGCCAGCAAATAAATGCTTCCCTGATGTCAGGAATTGAGCGCGCCATTAAATTATATTATTATATATATAGCAATGTTCCTCGACTATCAGTTTCTTACAGCGTGCTCTAGCGCAAGGTTGGAAAGCATGGGAATCGAGCATCACGCTTTGTTCGAAACCCACGTCCATTTTGGAACTTTTAATCAGGTCGCCACTAATTATCAATTTCATCCTGACAATGCAATGGTTGATGGGGTAGCGGGCTAACCCTTCAGACTCGTTGCTCTGGGTTGAAATCCTGGTTGTTATGGATGTTTATGTTTTTCTTTGCACTTATCTCTCTGCTGTGAACTTATCGCTTATACAGCATCAAGTGCAATAACAATGACAGTAGAACGCAGTCTCGCTAAAAATAAAAGCAAGAGTTTATGTTCTATATTCCACAAAGGAGTGGACAGAATAGACGTTACTCTTCCCCGTCTGTTAAAGACTAACCATCGAACCATCAACAAAGCCGAAATAGGCCAAGTTTGTATTTTCAACGAGAAATTGATTCAATGTAAAACATTTTGGAATGAATGTATCACTTTAGGTGATACAAGCCATAATGGCATATCAAAAATATTGTAAAATAGCAATTCTCTAAAGATTGCTATATGAGAAATATTAGAAATATCCTCATTTCATCAGTATTCACCTCGTCTGTTGAATAGAAGTGGCTGACGTAGGCGCACTGCCCTGTACGATAGCTGCTTTGATACGTTTCGCGGCCTCATTATTTGTGGAAATGAGTGTCTAACAATGCACATGTTGTATGTATGATTCGCTGCATATATGGCTACTCATTTATCCGCTTTCTGGATAGTTAATATTTCATTTATTATTTTAATCCAAAAACTGACCCTGAAAAAGTTTCGTAATTCTTTTATGCAATTACTGTCGTGAAATGTGTTTAAAAAATCTACAGAGATTTTGAAAATACTTTTCTCCAGTGTAAAGTAGTTGCGAATATTAAAACACGAAAGGGCCTTAAAAACTAATGAAAATATATGTCCAATTTCATTTTACCAAAGCTAAATAGTCCGTTGAACTATTCAATTCAAATGAAAATCAATAGCATGCTGATAATCATATTAATAATTTTCTCATTTATCCCTATCTCCACAATCTCAATCAGTTGAAACGGTTGAAAATAGTTGTGACAAATATTCTTACAAAACCTTACATACAAATCAATGAAAATAAGCTGACTTTCTTATCTCTCAAATTATAAACAATTTTTGTTAACTCTGTAAGTAATATTGCCCTGGTGTGAACTTTCCATTCGCGTTCGTATTGTTTTTGATGAGAAACTTCGGAGAAACACTTATCGATAAAAGGCAATGAATTCAAGAAAGTATTTATATTCGCAATTGCTCTTTGTCCCTTTCATATTATTTATTTTCGTTGGAATTATAGCGATCATTTATGAATGAATGTTTGTTTGTAAAAGCGGAAATGTGTGTCTCATGTTAACTCAACAAGTTCGTCGTCGTATTAACCGGTGTTTCTTGTTTTTATCAAGTGAATATGGGCAATCCAAATTCAAACAATTTATTTGAGAAGTCACATATGGATCAATAAACACAACCACCTCGGAGAAGTTAGTGTGTATCTAGAAAATAATATATTTCAACGATTTTCTATACATACTCACACGTTTGAAACAGGAGTGACTCTTTTTTTGCGCTGAAAATAATACCTACTATAAAGATTCTCATGAATCTTCGATAACATTCAACTTAGAGAATATAGAGAGGAATGAGAGACTAGAATACGAGTATATGATCATTTCGTAGAAAAAGAATTGGTTTTTGTATGACGCATCTTTCTTATCTAATTCATCATACTAGAATATGCACGTATTATATCGAAAACAATTTTAATAAATTTAGAAATTACGACATTTTTTTTAAGGTTTTGATTCTGCTTTCTACTATAATAGTTTGTTGCAAGCTTTTAACTCGAAAATAATTCTCGAGTAAACGTTTTAAAATGAAAAAAATTATTCTGGTTTTTATCTTTGTTCAATTTTAGACTTTATGGAATGGTTTACACAGAAAGGATTTTTGAAGATTACTTTTGCCTACGAAGGCTAGGGTAATTTAAGTTAACCAAAAAAATATTGTAGGACATCCACACAGTCTCGCCGGTGTTATTGTAATATTTATACTTTTGTTTTCTGAACACTAACTACTTTTCTTGCTCCGAAATCTGATGAATATATACCACACTCTTCAATGTTTTATATTGGATGCAAATGATGTCAAAATTCCATGTGTATAGGGCACCTATGTATGTTTGTAAATTTTACTATTTGATAAATAGGCACTGAAACTTATGAATAAATCTGATAGGACACACTTTAAATCCTAGGAGACAAACCGGTCTAAATTGAAAATCATATGAAAAATTTTATTGGAACGCCACACCATTATGAATCTACAGATGATGTACATTTTTAACGTACTCGTTGTATTGACGGCATGGAGCTTGAGCACAAAACTTTCTGATTTGGACTCGCCATTAACAAATCGAATCAAATGGACACATTGAGATATACACGATAAATATAGAAGGATTTTTTCTGATTTTCACTTTTATTTGGTGTTAACATCAGTCTCACTTGCTGCATCTGTGCATACTCGGGTCTCCGATTTTGATATGAATCGATTTAGCAGTTTATTTTTGTTTTTCAATAAACCTATCCTATTGTTTTAGGGACTTCAGACACTGAATAGTTCCCTATGGCACACTGATAAGCAAAAGCATCTTTATATTTGGTGTCAC
Organism: Hermetia illucens; assembly: GCF_905115235.1. Classification (NCBI taxonomy): domain Eukaryota; kingdom Metazoa; phylum Arthropoda; class Insecta; order Diptera; family Stratiomyidae; genus Hermetia; species Hermetia illucens. Next base: position 69,040 of record NC_051849.1, on the reverse strand, counting down.
AAGGGGATGTGCACACCTAAAGCGATGATAATGATAATATGAAACTTAAAACGTTATAAAAAAATATTATCGAGGATCTATCCAGAAAATGTTATTTCTACAGCGTTCAACACTATTCACCATTTCGGCTAATCTTGTTCAAAATTTGAACAGGTTTTACGGCACCCGAAAACAACAGTAACCCTTCTACGATAGTTTTACATCGGCTATTATATACATATGCCCATTATTTGTTCTTCATTGCAGCAGGGTCTCAAAATATTCAATTAGTATTCTTCCTGATGGTACACAATGACTTTGTCATACCTTTTTATGAAAGGATTTGGCCTGAATCTAGCTAGATTTTATTGCTTTCGCTAACAATGACGATGCGGTCAGTGTCGGTCGCCATTTCCACTTGTGTTCTGTCCAGGGATTGAAACTGCGTTTACCTTTGGACTAATATCAAACTCTATGGACAATGTTTTCTCTGGATATTAGAAAAACAGAGTATTTAAAAAATATTCTCTACTTTTGCTCAAACCTTTCCTAGTTTCTGTCTAACACTAACTCTTTTACTAGTAAAAGCTATATAATATGAAAGCTCAAGAAAAATGCGAATTATTTGTGAAATTTTGATGGAAATTAAAGCATGCAGGAAATAATCGTGATTATGGCTATGTGTTTACATAGAAATACTATTTATTACTAAGTTAAACGACTATCAAAATGCATTTCCTAACCTTTCAAAAACAGAAGAAGAAAAACCTTTTGGAATTGAAGTAATCAAAACTTGTTGTTTCTTTTTCGTTGTGTGGGTATTTATTCTTGCAAATACCGATATTTCGGAAACCACGAAAAAGAAACAACAAGTTTTGATTACTTCAATTAATTAATCGTTGGAAACACCGCATAATTTCACTCTGACTTTTGGAATTTCCCGCGAGATAAATTCTTAGTCTCCACAATTAGTTGATATTGAACATAACGACCACTAATATTCAATAATTGTGTATGTCTCTATTTTAGTTTTCACCTTCTTCGTCGTTCACGAAAATAAATCTAAAGACAAGAAATGAAACATAAAAAATATAAAGCAGAAAAAGTTCCCAAATGTCCATCTTTAGTTGCGTCAAATGTCTATCACATGCCCTGTAAGTAAAGAAAGTACAAACCAGATAGAGCCCGGTTTCCAGACTTGTTCTCATATAATGATGAATTTAAATCTTCCCCGATCTCGGATTTCACACGGTATCTGCGGGGAAGAACACTTCATGTCGGATTTTTTGCTGCTTGCGTTTTATGCACTTTAATATATGTCGTATACTTGAACGGCTGTGCAGAGAAATTCCTATTTCATCATTTGAAGAGTTTGCAGCATCCGCCGACAAAAAATCCCCGTCCTAAGAGTAAGCAGAACAAGCAAGTGATGTACTCAATCATATCAGATTTTATGTTGAAACATGATCTGGGTGTAAAATTTCCATTCCATTTCCACCATGTTGCTTGATTTTTTTTTCTTTTCAATTTTCCAAGAATATCGTTCTACAAACCCTTAAATGAATGAGATATTTCCTATAATTTACGGAAATGTAAATGGTTCCAGACTAGATAATTTGTTTGCAAGTTTGAAAAGTAAGTATAAATGATCATAAAGCTGTTAAATGTTTATCGCTAAACTGCGCTATAACTCAAACTGATTACTTGAAAAATAGGGCTTCTGCTATGAAAATATATATGTAAGTATATGCTCTTCCGTTTCACAATTTCCGTTCGGGGTCCTGAGCGAAGTTCAGTTTAAAAAACGAAACATTTCTCAGTCGGGAAACTCAAAAGGCCTCGCTTTCAAATGTAAATCCATACTAACAACTTAATTCAGGTATTCATTTCTCGGATAAGACATTGTTGAAAAGTATTTCTGTTACACGCAATCCCATAAAAACCTTGACTTTGAATACGAAAGCAGACTATTCAAGAAGAGGTCATCCAGATGAGGCGTATCTAACTGGACTATTTGTTGGTAATTATCACTGTATCAGTCGCAATGTCACGACACTGCATAATTCACGTAGAGATAATCTTGAAATGTATTCAACTCAAAAGTGAAATTTGCTGGTAACACATTCACCGGAGTTCATACGGTAACCGAATATGCTTAAATAAGCAAATGAATAACAATTTATCGATATCAAAATGTGAATTTGCTGGCGTGGGGCTATAAGAAATACATATAAAACCTATATCGTAGCAGTAAGATTTAGAACCTTGCAATGTGGAATTCAGTAACCTGAGAGTATTGCTGACAATGGCAATTACACACTGAATTGATGGAAAATATAAAAAATTACTTGACTGCCTGGTTTGCGTATGCATACTTCAATATGGAAATGCCATTCTAATCACGTCGCATGATCAGCAGTAGAATATCTGTTGATAGGACTTGTTACAGTAAAGCAACCTTTGGCGACGCTTTGCTTGCTAACAAAATTAATGTTGATCACACATTCAAAAATGGCAATTTGCTTGAACAATAATTTCTTAGAATTTTCTCAAGCATTTGTAATCCGTTGAGGCTATCTATAAAACAAGCGGCGTCGGATCTCGATAAATGGGTACATAAATACAGTAGCAATTCTTCTTATCGTATATTTGTCCATACTGTCACGTAAACTGAAAGGTGTGCCAAAACAGCGAGCAATCTCTCGCTAGTCGACCCGGAATACTCGTAAATACCCCGATGTGGGGTGTTTCGCATGGTTACAATTTTATTCTCTTCTGAATAACTTATTTCCAATATAATCTTTACATGGATCTCATTTCAATGTGCATTTGATTAATTCTTGCCTGAAAATATTCACTTCTGATAGTAACGTGATTTTAATATCCAATACATAGAATATCAAGTACATAACAACATAACGTCACCAATTAAAGCTTTCTACGGAATTTCTGCTTCAGTTGCTATGGATCTGAATCATCCCCGTTGGTCAATCAATTCTTTACCAATTAATTGTACCAATTTACGATAGTGTCTCGAGGGGGCAAGATGAATTGTATAGGAACTGCGGCATGAACATTGCTGCACCTCGACAATAAATACAATATTTAGGGAAAACGTCGGCTCGAGTTGATTCAAGTAACTACATATATAGGTGCCCACTGCAGCACAGAATTCATATGACCACCACCCTACCACTCGACACCAATAGCAACAATATTCAATATACAAACACTGCTCAAGAAGCTAACTTTTAATTGCTTCTAATTGAAATTAACGCACATGGCGCTCTTGAAGTGAAACTTGGTAGTGTCCCATAAGATTATTGCTCAAGCATTCAGAATGAAAAGATGCTGGTGCCTGGAATCTGAGTCTAAGTCAAAACCGATTATTATTGTAGTTGCCTCAGTGGAAAGCATCCCGCACATATCGGCAATATTAGTGCTTCAAGTACGTACCAAGATACGAAAGAAATAAGAAGCCGTTAGCTTTTTCATCTCACACATCTTCCCAGGTCGTGACTAAGAAACTTTTATGGAACCCATTTTGTGCTTGATTGCACACACAGAATTGTTTACAAAATGCGTGATGAGTGGTTTAAGATAATCATTTATAGATGGAATGTCTTCAATTCACGGATGCTTCTATGGTATATCTATGCACTTACACATATATTACAACGAAAGGCAAGATATTGTGAGTAGGAGCATCTAAGTCCCGATTAATTGTAGTCAATTGTTTGGGTTAATTGCTCCAAGTTGTGAGCGCCTGCAGTATTCTTTCTCATAAACTATATATCTTCTATTCAAATTTAGATCTAGATCTATTTGCGCACGAGTGCATGAGAAATTCGTAAATTTAGAAGTCATTCAGGTGAGTTTGCCTATTCTGAAACTTCATTTACTTGTTTTATTATGAATTAACTGTTGAAAAGTTGATATTATTAAACTATAGAAATATATGGATTCAAACAGGTTATCCCGCGGCATAAAAAACACGAGGGTAATGCATTTTTAAAAACCGGAAAATCCAATCTCTTTGCGCATTACATGCCTATCCGCATATCAACATAATGAAATTTTAATGAATATGTTTCGGATCTTTTGAATAGGGAACCGGAAGGACGCCTTCCTTTCAAGGAAATGGTATCAATTTTCATAAATAGATATAACATACAGTGTAAAAAGGAGATGGCTAAAAAAAGAGACCTTTTAATGGTCTGTATCGTAGTTTGTTAGCCAAATAGGTGACTATCTTGCTGCTAGTTAATAGAAGAAATTTACATTTTGATATTAAGCACATTCTTGCTAAATTTTTATAAGAAAACTAACTGATGGAAACGGATATAGTAAAGGATTGCTGACAATATGAAGAATCGGAATAATACAGAAACGATGAGAAGTTAGCATAAATGTCCCAAAAGCAAGTATCTTATAAATTGGATTCAAAGGGCCGACGTTATTCGAAATTTGACATAAATAGGAATCCCTTCATATCTATGCATTTACGACCACTATATTCTAAATGATATGGAAGCCGCTAATTTTGCTACAGAAGGAATTTCTCGACTTTTTGTAGTTTCTTGACCCTTTTTAATATGTGTTATAATACGTATCTCTCATGAATTATTTCAATATTCAATGTACCCGCTATAGCTGGCTTTATTGAAGGCCCATTTCCGACCAGATTTTTGTGGAAATTGTAGTTGTATAAAGCAACTATTTTTTGTAAACACTGCCATTTCTAATTACAATGAAAAAAGTTATTGAGAAAACACAACTACCAATCATTAGTTATAACTGAAACTAAATTACAGCTATTGTCCGAAGAAGATTTCAAATGAAGTAATCGGCAATGGGCAATTCAAATACATACATAGTTGTATACAGAGTGTTTCAAAACAACCCGACAAAGGTATGCCAGGTGATCTCTTACGTAATCCTAAGCATGTAAAGCATTTTTTTTTTTCGATTTCTTAACCCTTTAGTTGGAACAGGCATTTAAGCTTTTGGAAAAAGGTTCGCCTTTAAAATATTGAAGTCATAATAACTGAAAAACTACACTTAAGAGCAAAAAATTGCACAGTCGCTATGTTTTAACTTCAGATATTAATTTTTGTTTTATTGTATCTGTAATCAAAATACATCGTACGTATTTTTAAGTAGTACAAGGTAGGCATTCATGTGGCATAAAAACTCATCTGAGCATCAAAAACCATGCAATATCATTGAACAAAGGGCATTCCCCCAAATCTCTCAATTCAGGTAGCAAGCGTTGGTGATCTTTCTTAAGTAAAATAAAAAAAGAGTATTTTTTAGGTAAAAGTTTATCATTTGCATCTTAGCACTCAGCCTACATTAGTTTATCAATTCCATTATCAGTAAAAAATAAGATAATGCAAACTGCGCCAATTGTCGTGCATATTGAATCTGGTGAAAATCAAGGTGAAATTGCCCGACAACTGTTACACTGTTCTGTGGTAACAGGAGACTGAAGGCTACACAAGACGACACATATCTGGACAAAACGCACTACATCTCAAAGGGATGATCGTTAGGTTGTCACTGCTTCGTTGAGGAATCGGTCCCTAAATGCACTACGTCTCAAAGGTATGATCGTTACGTTGTCACCACTTCGTTGAGGAATCGGTACCTAAATGCACTAGGTCTCAAAGGGATGATCGTTACGTTGTGTCAATCGGTCCCTAAATGCACTACGTCTCAAAGGTATGATCGTTACGTTGTCACCACTTCATTGAGGAATCGGTACCTAAATGCCTTTCAACCCAACACAACATTTACAAGAAGTTCGGGGAATCAACATCAACTGGTAGACAATTAGAGGACGTTTAGTTGAAGAAGGCTTGGTAGCCCAGAGGTCAACACATGACCCAAAATTGACAACATCTTAGCAGTGAGGGTGAGCTCGCTTTCAGTTCCTTTGGGGACATGTGAATCGGACGATGAAGCAATAAGCGGTGGTCTTATTTTCAGAAGTATGTAGGATGTGTTTGCACAGTAATGACGGTCGAGTATGTATATTTCGAAGATTTCTAAATCGATTTGTCGTGGTTATCTTTTGGCGGTGGATCCTGTACCTTCTGGGGAGGCATGACATTAGAAAAGAAAACAGATCTTGTCTTCATTGCGGGGTCTAGTAGCGGCCGTAGATCACGCGGACTCACTGCACAATGCAATGTTCACGAGGTGTTGGGCTACAAGTCATTTCTTTTGGGGGATTCATCGGTGAAAATTTTGTTTTCATACATCATAACGCAAAACCGCACATGGCTACTATTGTATTTAGAGGAAGTGAATGCACCGATAATGCCATGGTCCGATCGAGCATTTTGGAGATAAACTTAAAAGAAGAATATGGGTAGAAATTGCGCCCTAGCGAAGGTACAGGAGTTGGAAGAAACCATTAAAGAAAAATGAGAGGCAATCCTATAAGAATTCATCAAAAATTTAGTGGAATCTATTATGGAAACTATATTTCAACAAAGGGGAGTGACTGATAAAAATAAAACATTAATTGCAGTCTACTGTTGATTTGCCTTTCTTTTCTTCCAATTCAATTTTTAGGTGTTATTCATGCAGATTGGATGTTATCTCCAATAATCACTGTTTTGGGCCGATTTATACCCCAATGGAATTGGCTTTCAGCTAATATCTTAATTTTACACTTTAATTAAGAGAAATAAACATTGAAAATTGGCATTGTGATGTTTCTTGCTCCCAAGTGTATGTTAACTAACGTATTGAAATAAACACTGTATCACAGCGCTCTAAAAGATGAATGTTAATTTGTATAAATAAAAGTAAGCCGTTTGGAGGTTACGAATTTCCAAACGCAAAAATGGTGTTTTTGGGAACTTTTAATTATCACGATAGTCGCCAATGATGCATATTATGAAAACCGATGAAATTCATAAGCTTGGGATATCAGTATTGGATACCAACTTACAGGGCCTTTTATTCTTCCAAACCGGGGTATAAATCTTTTTTTGGTAGAAGTTGCACTCGATTTAGTTGAAAATGTGCCACTTAACAGAAGGAGCAGGATGGGGTACTTGCATATAATCGCAGAAATGTTATATCCCTTCTTAACGAAGAATGTGGTGAACGGCGGATAGGCCGTTATGAGCCAGAGCAATGGCCTTCAAGTTCGCCTGAATTAAATCCACTGAGCTACTTCTTGTCGGGATATTTAAAAGCAATGGTTTATAAGAAGACTCAAAGATCCTTAGAAGAGGTTTTCTCTCGAAAATTATTAATGTTACTGTGTATGTATTTTCCGCAAAAATACCTACCATTGTCTATTAATGAAGGGTGCTCATTTTGAAGATTTTCTATAAACATTTTTAATAGAAACATTCAGATAACAATTATCTTTGAAATTCCATCCATCAAAATATCGGCAAGGTTTTTTTTTGTCCGTCAGGACCCAATTTCTTCGTTGCCATGTAAAATTCATCATTTTTTTCCTTCTGGCTTACTCTTACAGGTTTGTAACTGCCAGTAATTTAGTATTTAGGATAAAATAATCTCAACATGATTTTAGTAGAATAAAAGGAAGATTAATTTTTTCAAAAAATAATACATTGTCCATATTAAACTTCGAGAATAATTGGGTTCAATAGAGAAAAGGTTTTGTGAAAGAAACACAATTTTCGCGTTTGGAAATTTTTTACTTCCAAACGGCTCACTTCATTTATACAAATTTACTTTCATCTTTTAGAGTGAAATCTTAGTTATGATCCAGTGTTTATTTCAATACGCTAGGTATTGTAGTTTTTGAGGCGTTGTGATTTTAGTATTTTGAAGACGAATCTTTTTTAAAAAAGTTCAAATGTCAAAGCTAAAGGGATAGGAAATAAAAAAAAAAATTATTTATATTTTTTTGCTGGCATACCATTTGCCTGGTTGTTTTGAAACATACTGAATATACGAATGGAGTAAACCACAACATTCAGGTGTTTATATACATACGCACACAATAAGCTGCAATATCGAATATTTGTTCGTTTAGGATGAGCATAATAATTTTGTCTTCAATATACATGTCTTGACAATGTATAACAGTAAAGGAGTAAATTCACACAAAATATACAATTTTCATTTACTATCACTTTATTATTAATAATACGATTCCCTTCAATCTTTCGATTATCATGCTTTATGTTCTGGAAAATTATAGAATGAATTCTAGGGCACCTTTCCAGTGAAATTCGAAAATACAATAATATACTTATATATATATATAACTTTATTTGAACAGTGAGTAATATGAGACGTTCTGTTAAATCCACGTTACATAGAGTCATCTTACCTCAACCGGATAGTAATCTTTGTTCAGGGGCTTAATTCGCAGGACCGTAATCAACGACCAAAATTGGGGAGCGAGGTCTCTTAGGGAATATTTTTGCTTTCAGTGCCGGCGAAAAAATGGCTATATCTTCTGAGATAATAGTCGGTTTGCATTTTACTGTTCCCACTATAAAATGAAAGAAAATGAAACGTGAGTTTCGGCAAAGTCGTCAATGCCCTCGATATCCCATTGCTTATACCGAAGCCTTACGAAGTCATTACCATTGATATAATTATCGGCAGGAAAAGTTATAAGTCTTTGTGTCAAGCAGTTGCCAGAAAGCGTCTTCCTCGGCATCGAATCAATCTATCCGTGGCGGTAAAAGAATGAGTCATCTTCAATTCTGACTGACTTCTTCAATTACGGTGACAGAAGCCATGCCGACAACATGTTCTATGTCGCAGCTCTTGCATGCATTAAGAACCTCTGCTGATTTCTCGACAGTATCAAAGCGCATCCTGCGGCGTCGACTGAGGTAGTCATCCTAGTATTTTTTGAAGGCTTATTAGCTGGCATGATCCGTTTTATTTTTAATTACATTCAACTCATTTTCTAAGTCGATCTGCCGCGTGAAGGGACCTGCCGCGTAAAAGGAGTACAGGGATTTATCGTAGTAGAGTAATACCAAGTACATTGCATCAAACGTTCCTCCTTTATCTGGACTTGGAACCATTATGTTATGCTTTTTGCAGGAACATCCTAAGATATCGTAAAATGTCAGTCTTCTTGTAAAATGCATAGTTAGCTAACATTCTTACTAATTGCAGACTACTAGACAGATAGAGTCATTTCCGTGCACTAAATCTTCTTTGTGGTGTGGTTGACGCGCTACACCCTATCAAGGGATGAACGGCAACCATATGTACATTTTGCAAATCAAATTCAGAAATTTCCTAACAAATTCGTAATTTTCCAAACTAATTTCAGAACTAACTTCAGATTGTTTCAAATCCATTTCGGATTATTTCATTTCAAATTCAAACTTTTTTCAATGTTTTACTATCAAGTTTTTACTACTGGATAAGGATGGAACTTCTTTGAAAAATATCTGTCCTGCTCATCAATTTTCTGCAATAATTTGGTTTAAACGAATCCGTCTGGCAATATAATGGTTCTCTGGCATCCTTGCGCTTACGCTTTTTAAAAAATCTGGAGTTGGTTTGGAAAGTTCTGAAATCAGTTAGGAAAATGTTGAATTGGTTTGGAAATTTCTGAAGCAGAATTGCAAAATCTATAATTCTTCGATACCTTTGGATTTAATATTCTATCGGCGGAGTTGCTGACCACGTCTGCATAACCTTAAAGAAACTTGTAGAAAATGAATTCGCAATTTACGGATTTGTTTCTTAGTAGCCTACCCAAACTAAACTTTACTTTTCCATTTTCACCTAGTAGCTTTCTAAAATTACTTAATAAACATTCAGGAGAGCATCTGTAATTGATTGAAACAAAAAGGCAGCGAAAGCATTATTTCAGTGCTTTGAGGTCATATTAAGTTTCAAATATCTCCAGTCGATCATGTCTGAAAATCGTTGTTCAAAAACAACTCTTGTATTCCGTCAGCCTCCTGTTTATTTGGGAAAGGTGTATCGAATAACGTTCCAAGAATAGGATCAAAGTTAGGGTGAAATATGTTTGCAGTAAAAGTACGCATAATGGAAAATTTTAATATGCGATTTTCTGATTAAAATCTGGTCTAAAACGAAGAAAATTCCATGCTAAACAAATTCATATCATACGAAAAAAAGAAGTAAAAAGTCCAGGGTGTCAGAAAAAAGCAAGATGTTTCGATTACGAGGTTCAAACTTCTAATGCTTGATTATTTACAAACCGAGTTCACCACAATCAAATATATTCCTACAAATAAACCAAACACACCTCAAAAACAGTTTTGTAGAAGAGTAAACTTCCAGCATACTTGGAAATTAATTCTAGTATTGGATGCACACGACGCAGACCGATGTCTTTGCTGTCGACCATGCTTTAAAGTTTGTTAAGCATTGACTGTATAATGTGCTACTTCACGTGAAGATGGCGCTAATATAAAATTCGTTCTCTTCTTTTGAAAGTAGTTGTAACTTTTTCTTATTGATAAAGACCAGAAACACGTTATATTATGAGGGGATTTAAACACTGCCACAGCATCCATACTGGACCATCGTCCTAATAGATAAGAATGAGATGGGCGTATGTTTGCTTCAGACTTACCTTGTGGTGAGGTCATTATATGGTTTCTTTGGAATTTTGCTTCGTGAAAACCGGTTTATTGGAGAGGTGAAAAGAAAACTAAAGAATTTACACGATGCCATAATGCAGTTCCAGCTTCGATATGCAGGATGGGAACGCGCTTCAGTTCTTAGAGGCACTAATGCAGATTATGGTGTAATATGTCATGTGGTTTCGGCTAGTAGAAAATCTTGGGAGTAAGACCGTAATGCTAGTCGGATATTGTTTTTTCCTGGCTGTTGGTGCGTCGCTAATATATCTGCAAAGCATATATGCATAAACTTACTTATGTGTTAAGGCATATGCCCAATAATTTTATATCTGAGATTCCAGGGGTAGTCAATCGTTTTTGTAGATAATCCAGTTCTAAATTTTGGCAATTGTGTTTATCAAACATAAAAAAGATTAGTATTCGATTGAATATTCAATTCATACTCTAGCGTGGTAAAGTTTATCCGATACACATTAATAGACTGAAACGAATAATAATGTTGGGAGTGCCCCGTTGTTCACTTTTATTTGCAGTATCGACCATTCCCATAGCCTTTTCTGTTTAATTTCCTTTCATTATTGATCGTTTTCATAATACAGTGGAATTCCGATATTCCCGATCTCGATTATTCGTATTTATGGCTAATTCGCACAAATTTGCCAGTCCTTAGGGAAGATCCCGATAGGTGATACAAGAATAATGTATTTAGACACCGTTCCTAAGAAGGACATTGTGCGAGATCCCGCACACACAAGATCTTCTGCAAATTTATAATGCCCGTTGTTAGTGGTATAATCAGTGTATACCTCGAGACTAATGATATTCTGGCCAAAGAACAGCGGAGGTGCTAATGGCGATGGCGGATCATGTGATTGGCAAGAGTAGTTGTAGGACAGGCAAATAGAGATCTTAAGAATCTGTTTATTTGCTATATCGATTTTACCAAGGCGTCCCGTACACCTGACTGATCCGTGTCCTACGTCTTTATCGACCGTCATTGTAGGGTGGCGTACCAACTTATCAGTACACTCATCTCAGGGATCTAACGCCTCAGAGCCCATTCACATACGGAGAGGCATCTTCCAGGAGGATCCATTGAGTTCTCTTTTTTCTGTATGGATTCAAGCTTCAAGATAGAAAATACAAAAATGTCCTAATTTGGTTTAAAACAGATTTTTTATTAAATTTTGACTTTTTTATAAAATGTTGCTATTTGATTAATTAAATGGCTAATTGGTAAAGAAAAACTGATATGAGAATCTAGGAATATGAATTTTTTAGGAGTGAGTGATTTAAGGGAACGATTTTAACAAATTCCATTGAATAGCCAATATCTCGAAAGCCGTCAACTTTTTACTAAGACCATTCAATGTTTTTTCTGGATGCTTGTGAGTTGCTCTACCAGCCCTTTAAGTATTATGGTTGACTTTTCGCATACCCTGTATATTCATTTGAATTGAAGACTACTTGTATATTTTGTGCCTCTAAGAAGGATATTCGGGTAAATTTCTAAAGATATGGTAATACTACACACACTATGTTTACCCCAAGATCAAAAATAGTATCAGTTTCGAGAACTAATTGAGCTCTTCGATTCAATACTCCACATAGCCATATTCTGTAAAAAAAAAATTAGCAACCCCTTTCTACATGTGTAGGATGCGCAAACCACACGTCCTCACGGAATTTCATGACGGTGACTTCAGCCGTTTCCGAGTAAAAGAGCGCGCTCACTGGAAACGACAAGACATTTTTGTTAACGGCTACTAGGAACAACACGACAGATTGGCTAAAGCCCATAGAGAACGACACGACACGGCAGAATATTGCCTAGTGTATTTACAAGGGATACATATTGAAAGCATTATTTTTATTTCTGGCGTATGTAAATGTCTCCGGTTGCCTCAAACAACCGATGGGCAAATGTTTGTGCCTGTTTGAGATAAATGTCTGATTATTTCATCGCTCTCTTTACATTGAATTTCTGGATCTAGAGAAAGCGTTTGACCATATGCCACACGAACTCGTCTGGTATGCTTTACGACAACACTTAATGCCAGAAGAACTCGTGCGCTGGATTCACTTGTTCTACCACGATCCGAAAAGTAAAGTTCGAAGTATGGCGGGTGTACCAAAACCGCTTCGTGTCTTTGTTGGTGTTCATCAAGAAAACGCGCTCTCACCACTCCTCTTTTCTCTTGTTATGGACACCGTCGCACGGGACATCCAACGTCCAGCGGCCTACACCCTGCTTTATGTAGATGATGTTTTCCTAGCATCTAATAGCAAAAATAACCTCGAGGAATTTCTCCAAAAGTAGTATGATCGCCTCATGCAACACGTTCTCAGATTGAATCTAAACAAAACTGAATTTTCGACGACCGATCCCCATGAAACAGGCACAATCACTGTCAGCGGCAGTGATCTGCCCAGAACTGAGCGATTTAAATAGCTCGAGTCAACGCTATCAGCCAATGGAGAACTGCGTTATGAAATGAAGTGGCGTTCCACAACTGGTATTCTTTGTAATCGACGTATCAACGAACGTCTCTAATTTAAAATTTACCGCAATGTCGTCCGTCCTGTCGACCTCTGTGGCTCTGAATGTTGACCAAATATAAAAGACAATGAACGGCGTCTTGCGGTAATGGAGACGAAGATGTTGCATTGCACGAGTGGCGTGACATGTTTTGATCACATCCGAAATGAGGATATCCGCGATCGTTATAGAGTTGCACCGATCGTGAAAAAATTGCGAGAGAGGCGTCTTCGATGGTATGGTCATGCAATTCGTGCTTGCCAAGATTGGTCTGAACACCGAAGTGGATGGTAAACGACCAAAAGACAGGCCGAAACAACTGTGGATTGATACGCTGGATGTGGATTTAAAAGCTTCAATATTGCACCCAGATCAGGCATTCGATAGTTATATGGCGAAATCGATCACGACGAGCCGACCCCGCTTGTGAACCGGACAAGGGCTGAAGAAAAAGAAGAAGTTTGATTATTTCGTACAAAACTCTGTGTCAGAAAAATATTTGCGCTGGTTTCAGTAAAATCAATGTTTCCCCTCCCTCAAATCTGCATCATCATCATTTAGCGCGCAACAAATGGTATCTAGTCTCAAGCAAAAATTCTTCATGAGGCGCGGCTTTTGGGGTTATCCTTCCTAAGAGGCATCCTCCATTTTTATTATCTGGAAATGCCAAGAAAAAATTAGTTGATCAACCTGTTAATTACGAGGTTGGGCCCAAAAGTACATGGCCTGACAGAGATGATGGTAGTTGTTTCAAAAATGAAAGTACACAATCTATAAAACCTATGTTTCAAGTTTGAAGACGCGATCTTATTTAGTACTTGCTTTTGGCAGCTATCAATCGTGAATTTTTTCAGTCCATTTTTGCGTTTGCTCACACTTGAGCGTTCCATAACTATGGATGAAACATGGATGCGCCACTTCATACCCGAGACAAAGAACGGTTAAAACAATGGCCTCTAAAGGGAGAATCGGCTTCAAGACCGTTTCATGTGCAAGCAAGGTGATCGTGTCGGTTTTTTGAGATGTGCGTAGCCTAATTTTTAATAGCTATCTTCAGAAAGGAAAAAATAAATGGCGAGTATTATGCAAAATTATTCCAACATTTGAGCGAAGAAATTAAGGAGAAACGGCCACATTTGGCTAAGAAGAAAGTGTTGTTTTATGAAGACAATGCACCAACTCACGAATCCGTTATTGCAATGGCCAAAACTAAGGAATTGAAGTTGAAATTGCTACTTCATGAACCATATTTGCCAGATTTAACCCCCGGATTATTTGCTTCCCCAAACTTAAAAAAACAACTCAAATGTTAAAAATTTTCCATGAAGAAGTGATATCGCCAGTTGATAGCTATTTTGAGGAGCAAGTCAATTCTTATTATTACAGGGGCATGGAACTTATTGAATATCGCTGGAAAAAGCGTATAGAGCTCAAAGAGATAATGTTGAAAAATAAATACATTTTTTTCCCAACATTTTTGTACTCTCTCTGTTAGGCCGGGTACTTCTGGGACAGCCTTCGTTAATAGGAAAGAAGAAGTAGGAAACTATATTTTCAAAAATGAATCAATATATTTGAATCATATGGGCCATAAAAATACATTGTGCCTAATATTGTAGCCTCTAAGTTGCAATTGCCAGCAATTGTCGCATATATTTGACTTCGCAATGTATACTTTAAACGCATTCGCATTATAACACAATTGAGAATACGCTTCATAATGGGTGTTTGTTAGTAATTGCTTAATGTTTTAGCTGGTATCTTTTCCCTAGTAAAGAAATCGCTTTCATCCTTATCGCTTTCCGATCGGTGTTACATGCAGAGCAAATTTTTATTATATTATGGGGTAACGTGTGTTTACTTTTGGAAACTTATCTACGTAATTAATTCCGAAACTTAAGCAAATGAAGTACAAATTAGTTTCGCGTTATGGTATTGAACAGATTCTACCGAAATTAATAGCAAATATTTTGACTACAAATATAGATTTACTGGAATAGCATAATTGTTATCAAAAAGTCCGTGTTTTATTGTATTGTATATTGTAGATGCATATTTATATGTAACACGCTCATACAAGAACAGAACAATTTTGTCCATAAATGAATAATTATTACTGAATGTAAATTTCGTTTCTTCATGCTCTCTCAACATATTGGACTATCCTATTCTAGAGCTATTCAAGAACATACATATATTTCCTTGAAAACTTCAAGAATTTGTTCGGGCGAAAATCCTTCCAAAAATAAATTTTCTCTATTTGTGGGGCCACGTATTGTTCTTTGCCAGTATTTCAGTGGAAAAGTGAATAAATTCTGAGAATTTAATATAAATTCGTAATATTTTGTCAATCGTAAATATTGTATAAAACAATATGTAATGTACTAAACTTACAGCTTTCATTTTAGCTTTCGAGAAAGATCCTTGCTAGTTTGGGCTGAAAATGAGATTCTCTTATTACAATCGAATATTGATGAAGTTTAATTATATCGTATGTGGTATTCACATTTTTCCTCAGGTGGTCATTCCATTATATATCATACAAAATTCCCATTTAATTTGCCAATATTTTCAAAGGAGGCAAGAACAAGCCACGTTTGGCAGCTAGATAAATCGCCTTCAACGTAAAAAAATCGATATCCATCATCTTAGTTTTTGAGTGTCTTCATAATTGATAGATTTTAACTTTTAACATTTCAATGCCCCTCTGGCATTGGAATTTACCATATTCGTTCTCATCTCACTGCTCTTCACTATACCATCGGCCTTTGTACAGGTAAATCTTCTTGTTTATCACGAAAAGGTGATCGTTGAGATCGTTAAAGCGATTGTACCTGCCTGAAAGAAATTCGTTTGCTTGTGCCGCTTTCATGAGTAAATGGGATGGATGCCTTTAGCAGTATAATGGAACGAGAAGAATGAACAAATTGGATTTAAAGTACAGATCATGCAGCACTAGACAAAGGTTTAAAATAGTTGCGTTTCATGTTCCCTGTAAAAGAATAGAATAGTGGAATACCTTTAAACAGAAAAAAGATGGATGACGATTGCCATTTATCACAAATGACTTTTTCTTTCCTAACTAAAATTTTCCTCCAAACAGTGACCAAAAGAAAAGAAAATAGACAGTTTGCGCACTTACCGTATACCAATAATAAAGTGAGGATGTAGTATATACGACACCAGTCACCAATCTCTAACGGAATCGATGACAAAATTAAAAACACTATCTTTACAATGTCTTATATAAAAATGAAATTAAACATAAAATCTATAAGAAAGATGTGGAGAGTTTTGGACTTGCCAAAAATGAAGCACATATGTAGTATAAGTTTATTAAGCATTAAAATTATAATTGGAAATAACACAAAGTGCCTTTCATGCATACAGTGAGCCGATTCAGAACTTGGCCCTTTGTTAAACAATCGGAAACGGTTGAATCTATTGTAGTAAGTAGGATAAATCCATCACAATAAAAAACATTTCCAAATAGAAGAAGGTTTATTTACAAATTACGAAAAAAAAACATAAATAAAATGAAAAACAAATTTAGATGAAGGAAAAGATTTCTTTAATGCTTAAAATTATTAGAAATTAGATGGATGTTTAAATTTCCGAGCAAAAATGTCCATCCTACCTCAATGTATTCCTGTACACGGGGGATTTTTTGTACGTATAGGGTAAAAATTCTTGACGGAAACCGACTAAAATCACTTTCCTCTCAAACTGGACTATCCACCCCTGGATCTTTTTCGCATTACTTCGAGTTGACTTAATTTTTTTTTCGTGTCTACCGTGCCTTGGTTTTACTAGCTCCAGGCAAGGACCTATGCTTGCCATCGAGGCTCTGAAACTTTGTTGAAGTCTTCAATTCCATTTTGCTTTTTCGGAGCCCTGATTTAGATTGTTTGTTCGATTTGATCTTTGTGATACTTCATCAAGACACATAACAGATGCCTCGAGACATGAAAAGTGCACCTCTATGTGTCCAACGCTACCACTAAGACTGGCCACTACATCGTCGATTTTCATGTCTGAAAACGTGTTACTTCTCAGAAAACTTGCCAAAAATTTGAATAGCTTCCGCCTGTCACGACTGTAGCATTTTTTCAAGCAGCTTTTCAGCTTTGTCCAGTATATATAGGAATCTGTATACGGATGGTTGGGTAGAATATGCCTTTATTAAGCAAAAAAAAAACTATTGCTTTCCCATATCTTTGGAAAATTCCTTTGAATAATCGAGGGTTATATATCCTGCAGCATCCACGGACGTTCGACTGCTAGTATAACCCCTTCAAACCCCGGTGCCTTGTTATTTTTCTGTATTTTCACTGCGGTGGTCAATTCTTCTTCAAAGAACAGAGGAGGCAGATTAGATGTTATTCAAGTTGTTCCCTTGCCGTTCGTGCGTAGGGAACAGAGACTCAACCATTTATGCCTCCATTTCACTATCCATTAGCACGATGGTGGATTTATTTTGCAGCTCCTACATTACGATCTTGTGTCCTAATTCCTAAGGAATGTTGTTTAGATCATTTCAGAGTTGTTCGAATTTTGTCTTTTTGTTTTTAAATACAGCCATCTTCAAACTCTTGTTGGCTAGCTTGAACTATTTCTCCTGCGTAATCGACGTGCCACGCCTTCTAGATTTTTTGCAAAAACTAACTCTTAATTTTGCTTAGAAATTTGAGGGAGTCCTGAGTCCACCGTCCATTTGATAATGGACCGCACGAATTGGGAAGAAAAATATTCTTCCACTATTTTTGGTCCACGGATCCGATGTTCTGAGCGATCATCCAAATTTTCACAAAAAGACGACTTGCGGTTTAGTCCAGGGCAGAGACAACTCACCAAACGCTGGTTTTTTACGACTTACTTCAACCCTGAGCATACCGTTGCAGGCTAGAGGGATTGACAGTTGTCTTTATTTAAATTAGCTAGTAGGAATTCACCTATCAGCTTTGTCTGGTGCCCCCTCTTTCTAAGGTTTTGAGTAAAATACAATTTTATTAAGATCCGTTTACTATCTGTTTTGCATTTGCTAAATTGTAAGCTATAGTAATGTGATATTGAACCCCCATACGATGGAACTTCTTTTCGCCATGCCTTTTTATTCAGTTTGGTTTCCTATCCGTTTGTGACATGCATTTCTCTTGAAAATGACTGCATTGATTGAAACGAAATTCGGTGAACATATGCAAAAACCGACACATACAGTAAGTAAGATAAATATAGTTGCAGTTTAAGGTTGGTTCACATGCTTTTTTCTCCAAACGTATCCTTATAGAATATCAAATGTGAAATCTCAATTAGTACTTTGATAGGAAGGTTGTGAAAGATGAAAAGGTATAACGTTCGACAGGATTTATTCTCAGAAACTAATCAAGAAAAATATCTGAAAAAATTCACGACGATGCACTTATAAAAGAGTTGGTTTTAAAATACATTCCATTTTGATATCTACTCAAATAAAGTTAATAATAATATCTTGTCAATTCTTTTTTAACTAACCGAAAAACTTTCCCCAAACTCATCATATGAATACGAAATGAGTCTATAAGTATATAAGGGCAATGTCTATGTTAGAAAAAAAGGCGTGGCAGATCCTGCCTCCGATGGAACGATGGTGTAGCTTAGGGTGCCAGACAGCTTTTAGGTATATCGGATTGGTGGAATTTGGTGCAAAACCGGGATGTCTGGAGTTCCTTACTAAGCCACGCCTAGACCGAATACCGGATGTTGCGCCGTTGATGATGATGATGAAGCTATAGAAATGTGATACTGATGTCATAATCAACGTGAATAGTTGACATATAGCACGAGAGGCTTATTTCTGAAGGAGCTACATATCTCATGCCTTTTTAAAATTTTGTATAAAAACAAAACCTGCTCACGTACTTTTCTTGGAAACTGCTACACCTGCTAAGATGAAATTTGGTGAGCATATATGTCCGCAGTCTACATAATGGCAAAATCTATGAGCGATACAATGATCGTCAGGTTGTTGATAAAATCCGGTTCAATAGGTTACGGTGGGCAGGTCACTTAATATGGACAATTTGCGTTTTATCCTACTAACACTCTGAAGCAGCTCACTACATTATTATACACTTTAAAACAAGCCAACCGCTAATTACACTTACTGTATTTTTGTACTAAACATTAATTTACATCTTCTTCATGATGAAAGCATTTATATTTCTGCCATTTTTATCTAGGTTGGAAAGGGTTAGCATATCTGTGATCATAGCTAACCTATTTTCTTCTAAATAAAATCAGAAAGTATAAAATCCTAATAACTGCAATAGTTCTGTATTAACCAATTGTCTAAGTCTTTCCAAATTTTAAATTGAATTCAGCGTTTCAACGAATTCCTTGTCAGAGATTTTTAACTACTAAAATTTGCGCGCTTGTGTATTTAACTGCCGAAAAAATTTGGGACTATAAGAAATCTTGTTTTGTGATACAAAAACACAATTAAAGTTTAGATCGTTGAGTAGAGGATATTGCCCACATTCGTGAAACAGCACGAGCAACATGAAATTCGAGTCAATTCAGTTGTTAAAAGCACGTCAAAAATTAATTTTTCGACTAAATGAACTTTGTTGTTTTTGTTATATCAAGTATCTCTTTTTCTCTGGAGTTTTTTATTGTATCCAAGAGCAGTATGATAATATCGCTCGAAAACGTTGATGCCAGTAAAATGTACCTTTAATATTTCAAATGGAATAAGTTTCAACCATGCATTTTTTCCGGCGGATTCAACTGATAGTTATTATTAAAATAACTTATTGGCCTGTTATAAATGTATCGTGACTTATACAGCCATCCAAACTTTTAGTTCTTTAAAACAATGGTTATTAAAGTGGGCCGCTTTGTAACGAAAACAGACTTAGTTAAAGAGTCGATATGTACTTATTAGAATTAAAGGCATTCAATTTGCTTAGTACGCAACGGGATCTAGAGCCAAGTAAAGTTTACCGTGTGAAAATTGACTTGTAAAATTGAACCAGTACAGCCAATTTTCAAGCAAGGAGATATACAATGACTCAAGGGAACATTTTAAAAGGAAATATTACCAATATCGGTTTTATATACAATATGAGTACATGTTTGGCAATGTAAGTATTACCGACAATTCGTATTGTGCACGCACATATTGTAATTTTGTACTGCCCGGTTTTAAGTTATGTTAGTGATTCTGTGGTTTTGTACTGTTTTATATCCATTCATTTTTAGTAGAAGAATACACCAGAATAGAGATGGTGTGAATCTATGGCAGTTTATATTTTCCAAATCTAATTTCAGTCGGCGTGAACTACATACATACTTTGGCTGGAAACATACTCAGCCAGAGCAGTTTGGAATAATCTTGCATAAAATGAAAGCAAGCTTTTGTCTGTATATTCAAAGATATTCAGAGGTTACAAGTTGGATAACCTAAAGGTCGACCATAAGAACAAAAGCAAAAATTTCAATCTTCTGGACAATCGTGTTCGTTTGGACCAGAAAAACACTAGTTCCTCTCATCGCACCATCACAAATTCCTTCTCCCCGTTTCACCTCTTCAAAGTTAAGAGTGAAAGATAAAACCAAGTCAAGACTCGGATTGGACTAGTGTTTTTGTCGAAAAATATTTTCCTATTAAAGCCGTAAAAACCGAATATACATACACATGCTTACATACATATTCCCGAGCAACAAGAAAGAAGAAATCTCAACATCTCCCAACAAACTCCACTATAATATATTGCTCATTTTTGGCTGTAGGCAACTAACAAAATAAGTGGTTAGTTGGACATACATAACTTGAGAAGAAGAAACGAGTACCTCACGAACTTGGGGCACGAACATCGAAGCAATCCACGCATTAGTGAATATCCGAACAGGGCTGGACTAGTAACCAAATGCTTTCACAAAATAACTGTTAAATTGGAATATAACCCCAAGTGTATTTTAACGATAATGAGAATAAAAACTTTATTATATGATCCAAGATTTAAACTCATTATAGATGACAGTACATCTGTTAGATGAGAAAAAGCATCATATAAGAAAATATAAGGACAATCTTTTAAATCATCGGTGGGGGAAAGATCTCCTGATTTACTACGCTACCAAAATGATCGATTTGAGACTTTCCTCTAAAACGCTCAAACTCAAGCAAGCAGTGGCCATTTCCTCGCGGTCTGTATGTATAATATTGAAATAAAATCATGCACGATTTCAATTTTTTTAATACTGTATTCAATTTAAATAAAAATTGAAAAGTGAGCGTAAGTTCTGCCCTGGACATAATCGTCACGGGACTCACACTTACCTGAGAAGAGAGCGCACCTTAGTTAATACCTGTCTTCAGCTTGAATCTGTACACTGAAAACCGGTAGATTTTTCCGATCTTGATTACAGTTCAGGTTGTGCCGCTTTGAATGTTGCCTTCAGTGTCAAACGAACAGAATCCGTACGTAAGATTCGAGTCTGAGAGAGGTGTAGTAATGATGGTGGCCGCCGCTTAGCCATTTGCTCGCGAACTAATAACTCTGCATTCACCACTTTGTCACGTTTCGTGGACTTAAATTTTAGTTAACAACGGCATTCTAATTGTGCTGCGCAGGCGCCGGATTCTTTGCTGGTCAGTTTATTTTGAAATTCGAATTTCGGTGACTATCGTTCCATACTAAACATAATTAAAGGATATCACCTCTGCGCTGCTCTTCAACGAATATTCCAAATTATATTTGAAAGGTGTTTCCCATTTAAACCGAAGTGTAAAGTGAACGTCCGCGTCACATGTTGGTTTCCCGCTGTATATTCGTATATACTTTGCATTCGTGTCTTGTACTGGCCAAATGTTAACTTTTTGTGAAAGTTTCGTGAATTTTTTGAGTGAATTGAAATCATTTCAAGTTTGTTGAAAATATTAGGAATAAAGTCTGTAGTGCTTCTAGTAAGACAACAACTTTCGAAATGTCCCCCCGCACGAGGTGTACGATGCGCGGAAAGTGACCCCGTACTTGCAGCTACAAATATTTGCGAAGTTTCGATCATCATCTCATGTTCTCCCAATTAACGTAATTTGTAACAACACGAAGAAGTAGAATGTGTTCAGAATGAAACTGGTGCTAATATTGGGACTATTGCTTCTGAATTTAGTCGTATGGTCTAATCAAGCTAGTGAGCCTAGCGAACGAAACAATGGCGATCGTCAGATCCGCAATAATGAAGGAAAGCGGCGCAAAGAGTTGCGTGGACCACAAAGCTCACATCCACAAGAAGATAATCCCACAGAATTCGTCAAAGGGAAAAGTAAGTTATGTAGAAACTTGAACATTTTTTCAAACACTCGATTATAAGCACAAATAGTCGTAAATAATGAGAAAGTCTGTTTTTGAAAAGTGAGCGAGATGTAGCATTTTTACACCGGAGAGACTTTTTGGCTTTTCTATGTGGGAAGAAATCTACCAACGTAATACGTTGATGGTAACGTTGGAATATGTTGAAATATGTTATTTGGAAATTGACTCATTAGGGAGCATTACAATATGTTATAGCAAATGGCATACACATCTCAAATTATCAAGTGGAAAAAATTGAAAATGGATATCTAACTCCAAAAATTTCTTTCCCACCTTCGAAAATAAGGATCAGTAATCCCTTTCTTTAAAAAAAGAATACTCCGAATGTTGCTAAGAAAATTATTTCGTTCAGATTAAACTCTCGAGATCGAGATGGAACATTCCTATTTGAAATGAAAAAAAAATACAATTGGGTGTAAATTCTCCTATCAAATCACGCAAAATTGAAAAATTCGAACTGCTATAACCTTGACATTAGTAACTAGATTTTCATGAAACTTGGCAGGCATGCACTGCCCTTTCTAATAGTGCAAAATTTAGTACTGCTTGCATGAACTTAAGGGATTTTTAATATACTATTAGTATTTTTTTCGAGCATATATCGGAATAGGACATATTTTGAGGCCTAGATATCATGTAAGTGCACCACTACGATTTTTCTCAGATTTTTGGACTGGGTAGTTTCGGAAAATGAGCCTTATCTCACTTTAAATGAGCACATTTTTACTCCTTACTCGCGCACTTTACAATCCATGTCCAAACTAACATCGATTTCTGGAAGTAATAATCGAAAACTTTTATTTAATACCCCACATGACTTTTATTTAATACCCCACATGACTGTTGGAATATGGACAACAGTTGCACCATCTGTTCATCGACTTTAAAGCCGCCTATGATAGCATAGCCAGGGTAAAACTGTACACGGCCATGAGAGAATTCGGTATCCCGACGAAATTAATAAGACTGACTAGGCTGAGCCTGACCAATGTGCGAGGCCAGATAAAAGCAGCAGGATCACTCTCAAGACCATTCGACATCAACAACGGTCTACGACAAGGGGATGCGCTATCATGCGTCCTCTTTAACCTGGCCCTCGAGAAAGTGATCCGTGATGCTGAGGTGAATGCAAGAAGTCCACCCAACTCCTGGCCTATGCTGAGGATATCGACATCATGGGAAGAACCACCCGAGACGTAGAAACTGCCTTCATCCAGATCGAGCAGGCGGTAATCGGCTCGAGATCTTGGGCTGCACATCAATGAAGGCAAGACAAAATATATGGTGGCAACGTCAGCACCGAAGACGAATCAACCAACAACATCAAACCGCACTGGTCAAACACAAACACGAAGAAGAATAAGGATAGGAGAATACAACTTTGAGACCGTTGACAATTTCCCCTATCTAGGGTCGAAAATCACAACCGATAACAACTACGATGATGAAATCCGCGCACGGTTGTTGTCAGCCAACAGAGCCTATTTCAGCTTACAAAGACTGTTCCGCTCGAAACGTCTCACCATAGGGTCAAAGCTCTTACTGTACAAGACTATGATCTTGCCAGTCCTCATGTATTCCTCGGAAACTTGGGTTCTTAGCAAGAAAAATTGCGAACTCTTGGCCGCGTTCGAGAGAAGAATCCTCCGAAGAATTTTTGGCCCCCTACACGAGGATGGACGATTCCGTAGCCTACACAATGACGAAATCTATGCGCGATACCATGACCGTCCGGTTGTGGATAAAATCCGGCTCAATAGGTTACGGGCGGATCACTTAATCCGTATGGATGAAGACGATCCCACCCGGAAAGTCTATAAGGGCAATATCTATGGTAGAAAAAGAAAAAGAAGACGAGGCAGACCCTGCCTAAGATGGAGCGATGGTGTGGGCCAGGACGCCAGACAGCTTTTAGGGATATCGAATTGGTGGACCTCGGCGCAAAACCGGGATGTCTGGAGTTCCTTATTAAGGCAGTCCTAGACCGGATACCGGTTGTTGCGCCGTTGATGATGATGACCAAATATCGTTCGGGTCGGTTTAGCCGTTTTGGAGAAAAGTGCGCGTGAGGGATACAGTGAAACGATCGGAAGCCTTCCGAAAAAAGTAGAATTGCGGTGCCCTTCATAATTCGGTGCTGGATCATCTGAAATCAAAAAATCAAAGTTCTTTCATTAGATGATCGCTTTTCCCAGGTAACGCTGAAAGGGATTCTCGAAATTGCAATTTTTCCCTTTTTAGGAAAATTTTTTGGAGCTATGAGGGGCACCGACTTTGAAACCGTGAGTTGGGGAAAAAACGCTTTGAAGTTTTGAACACTAAAAAGATTTTAATAAATTGTTCATAAGCGAGTTGTATCGGCTTAGTTTAGCTCCATAAAGTATACTGTTAACACCCATGATCTCTAAAACATCTTTTTTTCCTGTCTACGACGAATCCTGTCTTCTCTAGTCTGTTCTTCAGCTCCCGGCCTCGCTCGGCTTATCACGCCCATTCATGGTCCACTACTATTTACCATTCATTGCATAAAAGTTAGTAAAACAAAGAATCTTCATTGAAAACACAGGGTGGGACATAAGCTGCAATATCAACGATGACAAAGGTCCCACTCAAGTGCTTTGCTGAAATTTTCCACATAAGTTGGTTCGAACTCTCGCTGTTGTTCTACGTAAAACCTCCGAAACATCGCTTCAGAAGGGCTCAGATCTTCATTGATAGACTTGATGCCATCCAAAACATACCTGTTTGGGACGTAGTTGTTTAAACTGCTGCATCTTCCTTAGTTTTGCTCTTTGGTGCGGAGCAGTCTCAACTTGTTGTTGGTGTTAGGGAGACAAAACGACGAAAGCGGATTTAACGCTTTTAAGGAGGTCATCCCGTGTGTCGGATCCGAGGAATCGATTTTTTTTTTTGGCATCAATGTATCTGGATATAGTGTAGTGATATTCGGAGTCGTTTGGAAATTATTGTGTTAAACACGTGATAAGTCACACGCCAGATTTTTGTCGATCGCCGTAATAAGGCTTGTATTTATCAGTCCAAATGACGTTCGAATGACTTCGTTAAAAGGACAAGAATTGAAGCCAGGATAGGATAATTGTGATTCATTCATTAGTTTTTCTTTTATTCATTGAAGAAGCCGTGAAAAGACAGGAAAATTCAAAAAAAAAAATTTAACAAGCCACCAACAATTTAGTTTTTAATATTTTTTAATAATCCTAGTTTGCGGACTGTGGTTAAGTCTGTACGTTAAAATGCCGTTTACTTTTTTTCTTTAAGATGATCACAGCGGCTTCTAGCGGCGCAGCAGAAAAACACCTTTTTTGGAGATAGGTGTATAAATTGCTCTGTATTTCAATAATGAACTTTGCGATCGGGCTTGAAAACTTACTATGCACGCTCAAGATATTAGTAAACCCATGGCGAAAAATTCGTATTTGTATCTTTCTCCAGTTCTTCACAAAAAATTTCTAAAAAAAGCCAAAGAAAGGCCTTCACATGGGATGACCCCCTTAATACGAATCATAAAGTTCGATGCTATTGTCGACAGAAATAACAGTAGCTAGCTTCTAAAACATCGAAAACATTGATGCAAATAGGAAAAGTATAATGACAAGTTTGTCTTACTCATGTTTATTTTCAGTCCAATTCTGCTTGCTTCGGTGAGAAGTCGAGGTGTTTGAGGAAAGATGAAGTCAGCCATTAAAACCCTCCACGTTCTTCAATTTAAAAAAAATCCTCTGATAATTTACTCCGGCGTGACATCAAAATCGATCGAGAGCAGGTGGAACGGGAATCTAAACCCTGCACATTTCTTCACACTGATCCGAAGGGTGTTAATGTGGTGGGTAGAGGAGGATTGAAAGCAAAAATCAGCTCGCTCCCTGTCGATGAAGCTTTCAAGGTGTTTCCTGCCGCCCCACAGAATGATTTTAGCCAAGTGCGCGCATGTGCCCTACCCTTCCAATTGTCGGACTCAAGACGAGGGTCCTTCTTCGAAATCTCGACGATCATCCTTTCCTTCTCAGTGGAATCTCAGATTCCCAGAATTTACGAATGAGTGAAAGTAGCAGCTCTGCACGAAAAAATTGTGCGGAGAAACCGAAAAGATCGATCACACATCTCCGTTTGAGCGATAATTTCGCTTCTGTTTGAAGGAGAAGTTTATATCCGCATGTTACGGTTGATTGTTATATCATTCACAAAGCTGCTTACCATTGTGGATGAGAAGTCAATCGTTAACGTTCTTCATAGAACCATCGAAAGGCTTTTTCATGATGCGGGATACGGTAGCGAAATCGTTACTATTTGCTGCTTGCAACTTCCTCTTTGCTCACTAACGATACGCTATACTTCTCCTGCTGTTTCTTGGTAACGGAGTTTCACGTCGTGCTCAGTCCTGCTTGCAGTTATTAACATTACTCTTAGTCCTTTACCTGCATCTGCACTCAGCCAGGTCTTGTAGCGTCCCCTTCCGACGTACCCGACAACTTAATCTGTGCCAGAGATAAGGATTCTTGCTCGTGGTTGTGTTATTTGCGCAGCAACGAAGTTTTCCCTTCGCTGGAGGACAGTCGGATCGCGGAGGCGGCCCGTGTTGAATTTGATGGTTCTGGTCTCTGCTCCCTGCGAGAAGACGCAGTGGCGACGGGCAAAAGAAAGTAAGCCACCAGTCCTTTTCGAAGGCGATGTCAGCACTCTTCTTGTTGCAAAAATTCACACCAAAACTCCTAAATTTACTGTTGATCACGATATGGCCGATCTTTTATTGCGAACATTCATAACTTATAAATGTACTGTTGATCACCACATAGTCGATACGATTAGATGTTCGTTGTCGGTCAGTCGTAAACCTGCCTTTTTGGCAGGCCCTGCGCTCGAATGATGGCATTTACACAAAACCCGAAGAAACCAAACTTAGTCCCATGCCAAAATGAATGTATTAAGGTTCAAAAACAACTAAATGCTGAAGACAGTACCTACATCAAAAATGGTAAAATATTGACAGAGAAAGATCTATCCTGTTATTTCACCTAGTAAGGCATTCGGAGCCAGGTAAAAGCTGGCACAGAACAACTAAAATTGGCCATATTTGAAGAAAGTGTTTCTATTGCTCAAAACGAAGCAATCCACTAAGGTTTGTTTACAAATTTGAAGCAAAAGCTAGAGAATATAATATGCAACTTTCGACAAATAAGCCAAGTGCCAGCAATTTCAAAGTAGCCCTAAACAACAAAACCATAGAACAAATGATGGAGTTGAACTAATCAAGTTGAAAATTACCAACAGTAAAAATCTCCAATTCGAAGTTAAAAATGTAATGTGGGTATACATATTATAGAAAAATAACAATATTAATCGTTGGCGCGACCATTCAATTGGATCAGGGCCTTGAACATAGGTATCTATGTAGCATGAATGAGATTGAAACCAACGGCAGAGCATATGTTGATTTTATTTTTAAATAGCGGAAGGCAACCAGAATGGAATCATCACGTAACTAAAACCTCGATAATCGAATAACGAAAATCACAATGAAAGACCACTGCAAGACCGATCTTTGGATACCATGTTTTCGGTTCATCTCAACTGAAGTGTTCGAAATTACTTTTTGAGGTCCTTCATTTGATATCATTTAATTATATATAATTCCATTGAAATATTCATGTGGATGCCATTATTTTTGTTTAGAAATTCCTAATGCGCATATACACATATAATCAAATGGATGGAGTGCAAACAAACATACTTTCATCTAATCGCCACTTAAATGTATTGTCTTCTAAGTAAAATATCCAATTCGGATCTCCCCGAACCAGCCTTAAATAACTAGAATGTACAAAAATATCAGAACCTTTGAGCGTTAAGTTCGAAATAGGTTTTCGTTATGCCAAAAAAAAAACATTCGAGTTCAATTTTCACGGAGTACCTAAAGCTCAGTATTTGGAGACACTTCATCCCTTCTGTGGCATTCCATGAAATGTAAATAACGTAATCGGACGTTAATGATAAAATTCAAGACGCTGGTGAAAATATTACATTACACACAACAGTTATAATAAACGACATACAATGTGTACTCTAGATTTTGAAATTGTATTTTTAATGTTTACTCAATTCCAACTTATTCGACAAGCGGTTGTTGATGGAGCAACCACGAAGAATTGACTTATTTGTATACACATATGTATGACGCTTTTTGACGTATACATATAGGTTCGAGAGCTGATTCACGTAAACATGTATTAAAAATCTAGATAGGGAATGTGTTCACCACTCCTGCTTTGAAAATTAAACATAAAAATCAAATACACTTAGTCTTGGATATACCAAGATGAAGTAAAAAACGCTTCTTGGAAAGTCGATAATATGATTTAAACTGAATCGATTGTGAATAGATAACGAAAATATATTGCGTAAATTTCGTACAATATATCTTCTAATCTGTATTTCATATCAAATATAGGTCGACTAAGTAAACTTTCCTATGTTTACTAAGAGTCAAGGATTATGGATAGGACATTTTTTCGTTAATGCAATGATGAGAAATCTAAACGAACAATTTTTCGTGATTTGGATAAGAAAAAACAAATAAAAGATAATGTCCAAATCTGTAGCGCTTCTAGTTTTTAATTCTTATTTTGCCTATATCACAATTTTATGGAACTGCTTAGCCATTTTATAAACGCTTACCATGAAACATGTCTAAAACCCTACTGTTGTGTATGTTGGTTTTGTTGGGCTTGGTTATCGTTAAAAAAAGACTAATCTTTCCCATATTTCCGGCATTTTTCTTGCATTCCTCAAATATCGATCGATATATATCGGGATCAGATGTCCTCTTCATCATTAAATCTGAGTTTAGCTTACTTACTATAGCTTGTCTTTTAAATACCCTAATCTTAATTACTTAACAGGTGAAAATATCAATGGCTTTTGTACATAAAGTGAGCAAAATTGAAATCGGCAATGTCGTAAGAAATACATGAGTGCTCAAAAAAGGGTAAAAGTAATTATATGAATTTGATTTTTTTTTCCAAAAACTTCCAAACGGGGCAGCACCTTGGATACAATACGAATAAAATTAATAAAACATTATCAAATAAAACCCTTACTGAGAGCAAATTACACTAGAAACCGTGTTTTCGTAGGCAAAATTGAAATCCGGACAGAACCAAACAAATCATAATAATAAACTCAAAAAAATGACTAATTAATACTCCGTATGGAGAATTTTAGCATAACATACGGCTTTCACTCTTCATGACATGGGTTCGAACAAACGCTGGAGATATTCAGCTGATTTTTTTCATTATTCGAGAAAACATCAAATATTTTTTGCTCGAAAGCGCGAAGCCTACTGTCCACATAATTCCGCAAGTTCTGAATAATATTGCAGTCCGGGGATTGTGGAGAAGTTTCGAGTAGCGTCGAACAATTGAACACTATCCCACGCGCGTTTTTCATCTTTTAATTTTTGGGTCATTGTTTTGGCATATATTGAATATTTGACAAATACCCAATTTGTCTGCATTGGTAAGCAGATTTTGTTTCTAATATGGATGTACATTTTCCCATCCATACTCCCCCCGTATGGCACGGAATAAAACTTATGTTAATGAGGTCAATCAAGTAAAGCGATTTAAGTTTGCGCAGAAGTATCTTTTTGAAAATTAAACGTTTTCGGGCAATTTGAAAAGTTTTATAGTGTGAGACTGATGCTGGGCGAAAGGTGTGGGTAATTTTGTATTTGTGGACGAATATGTACATTGATATTTTTAGGAAAAAATCATGCTAGCACACAGAACTTGGGTATTCGTCAATCATTCAAGATGTAGCAAAACTATAACCCGAAACATAAAGCATGGAAAAGATGCACTTGCTTATTGTTCAATTTCCCGAAGATAGGCGAAACCTCCCCAAAATCCTCGAGTTGCAATATTATTGAGAACCGGTGGGATTACGTCAACGATTGACTTCGCGAGCAGTCCATTTCGGGCAAAAGACACTACAGACGACTACAATTCCTTTTTCCCCCTTTCTGAAAACGAGTACATTTCTTACGACGATGTCCGTCGTGTTTATAAGAAGCTCTTAATTCGCTTTACATAATATATGTCCTCTGAAACGGCCTCTGTGGCGTTGTTATGTACTCTCCATTCCATTTTTAATTTTCAATACTTCAGTTATAATTATCATCGCATTTAATACTTCGCAAGTAATAAGCCTACCCAGCGAGACAGCACAAATGCGAAAGAAAATATCCATGGCGAACGGGGAATCTAACCCGGAGCGACGACATCGTGAGCTGCTCACGCTCAATGGACTCGGCCATCGCATCATCAAATACAACATCAGGCGTCGAAATTACTCTTATTCGTGGCCACTTCTGCTTCCCTGGCCAACATAATGTGAAATTTTTGCTATTGCATACACAACATTGAACTTCGAAAAGCAGTGGACCAGAGCCCGAAAAAAAGTAACTCAAATTCCTGATACTAATACACACATGTCTCCTGTTCACTCTGTATTTTGGATTGCGCTTCAGTGTCATTATCATTACCCTTCATACTGTGTAAGTGATAAGCCTACAGCAGAGGAACAACCATATAGGAACTACAATCACTTCCTCGAAACACCAAATTTCTTTGATTTCCCGAGCCAGTGGTTCATAGTTCATTTTCTTCTCGACGTATTTCCCTTCAATGTTACCATTATGGGGTATAGCAACGTCAATAATATACACGGACCGACCCATCTTGCCAACTAGCAGCACATCAGACTTGTTCTGTGATATGTGGCGATCAGTCAGAACTTGGCGAGAATACTTCGAGCAGATTTCAACTGAAGAATTTGCTCATCCGTCACTTCCACAATCATTGCCGACATTTGGAGCAGTTTCACCAGTCAACGCAACTGAAGTCGAGGAGGCAATAAAACAAATGAAATTGGGGAAAGCAACAGGACCTGACGACATCGCATCTGAGCTCTGGAAAGCGAAGAGCTGGGACCCAACACTATGGCTCAGTGAATTCTTTAACCGGGTTATTTATTAAGGAAGAACACCATCTGACTGGCAAGAAAGTACCATTGTTCCAATATGAAAAAAGAAAAGTAGTCGAGCAGAATGTTCAAATTACCGTCCGATCCGGTTACTTTCCCATACCATGAAGATTTTTGAACGCATTCTTGACAACTGTATTCGGGAAATCATTGAAATAACTGTGAATCAAGCCGGCTTTGTCAAGAACTGCGGAACAACTAACGCAATACACGCTGCCCGGTTACTCATGGAGAAATACCGTGAGAAGCATCGCCCTCTTTACATTGCCTTTCTGGATCTAGAGAAAGCGTTTGACCGTGTACCACACGAACTCATCTGGTATGCTTTACGACATCACTTCGTGCCAGGAGAACTCGTGCGCTGGGTTCAATTACTCTACCACGATCCGAAAAGTAAAGTTCGAAGTATGGGGGGTGTATCAAAACCGCTTCGTGTTTCTGTTGGTGTTCATCAAAGAAGCGCCCTCTCACCACTCCTCTTTGTTCTTGTTATGAACACCGTCACATGGGATATCCAAGGTCCAGCGCCCTACACACTGCTTTACGCAGATGATGTTTTTCTAGCATCTGATAGCAAAAATGATCTCGAGCAACTTGTCCAAAAATGGAATGATCGCCTCATGCAACACGGTCTCAGATTGAATTTAAACAAAACTGAATTTTTGACGACCGATCCCCATGAAACAGGCATAATCACTATCAGCGGCAGTGATCTGCCCAGAACTGAACGATTTAAATACATCGAGTCAACGCTATCAGCCAATGGAGAACTGCGTTATGAAATTGCTTCACGCGTTAACGCAACCTGGATGAAGTGGCGTTCCACAACTGGTATTCTTTGTGATCGACGTATCAACGAACGTCTCAAATCGAAAATTGACCGCAATGTTGTCCATCCAGTCGTTCTCTATGGTTCTGAATATTGGCCGACTATAAAAGACAATGAACGGCGTCTTGCGGTAATGGAGACGAAGATGCTACATTGGACTAGTGGCGTCACACGTTTAGATCACATCCGAAGTGAGGATATCCGCGATCGTTATGGGGTTGCACCGATCGTGGAAAAGTTGCGAGAGAGGCGACTTCGATGGTATGGTCACGCAATTCGTGCAAACGAGAATTTACTTGCGAAGATTGGTCTGAACATCGAAGTCGATGGTAAACGACCAAAAGGCAGACCTAAACAACGGTGGCTTGATACGCTAGATGGGGATTTGAAAGCCTCGAGATTGCACCGAGATCAGGCATTCGATGGAGCCAAATGGCGAAGCCGATCACGACGAGCCGACCCCCCTTGTGAACGGGACAAAGGCTGAAGAGAAGAAGAAGAAGTCAGAACTTGCCGCCCTCAATACATGTGTAAGCAGAACTATCAAGTACTGCCTGGGTGTCATATCGGTAAAACGGATACTGTTCCTATGTTTATATGCAAGGCTTTGATGAATTACCTTCCATTCAGCATTATGCCTGTTTATGTATTGCACCGGTGCCATTACAGTGCAGCCAAAAATGAAATGGCCCAACGTCTCTAACGCCGAACCACACACTCTGCACTGGACATTCCCCACTCGCTCTTTCATTATGAGCTATTTATAAGCTCAGGTGGCGACCACGCCGCCCTGAATAGCACACATAAATCCGTCCCAGCAAATAGCTTCCAGTTTTTAAGGTTTTGTGTAAACACAAAACCTTATTAAAATCGGTTTACTGTCTGTCTGTCTGTCTGTCTGTCTGTCTGTCTGTCTGTCCGTCCGTCACACGCATTTTTCTCGGAGACGGTTATAGCGATTGACACCAAATTTGGTAGGAAGGTGGGAACTGTGAACGCTCACGCATACAGTGAATTACATCCTTTTACGTTGAATCTAAGGGGGGTGTAAAATTTTTTTTCATCAAATATAGTCATGTGGGGTATCAAATTAAAGGTCTCGATTAGTACTTTTCAAAGCCGATCTTAGTTTTGACATTCGTTGGAAGAGTGGGGAGCGCGGGGGGTTGAAAGTGATTACTTCTTTAAGGGGGCCATTCTCAGAAACTACCAAACCGAAAAATCTGAAAAAAATCAGGAGGCTGCCACTATATGGTGCCTGGGCTCCGAAATACCTTCCATGCCGATATCTGTTTAAATAAAGTTAATAATAGTATATTACTACAACTTTTTGTAATTGGTTAGAAACCCCCCTTAAGTTCATCCTAGTACCATGAAATGCAGTGATATAGGCTATAATATAGAGCATGATCTTACCAAGTTTGGTGGAAATCGCACTATTACTAACAAAGTTATAATACCTCAAATTTGTTGCTTCTTTGAAAATTGAAGACTATGAATGTCAATATCACCCGAAAGTGGATACTCTCACACAATATACGGATATATTACGTGCTACGTACTAAGAAATACACAAAACCTTTCGTACCTGCAGCGTCCAGCTTCCGGTTTCCCGACTTGTTTCTTTATAACGAACCTTTAACTTAAACCCAATATTTCCATCAAATTTCTTGTGAGGAGATATAATCGTTTTCGATATACATACAGTAACACCGTGAAGCGATTTGCGCAAAACTGAACTTGAACAATTTATAATTTTATGAAGAAGTGATATTTCGGGGATACCCCTTCTAATTGAGAGAAACGAAGCTCCTTTTTTCCACGATTAGATCTGTTCTTTCTGCTTTGATCGTTTAATTTACATTATCTGTAAAAAATGTAACTGATGCGCACATCAAATCTTTATATATTATGTATTTCTAAACTGGAATGCTTAAAGTTTGAAAACTAGTAGTTTTGTTATGTAGAGAACCATATCCAATGGCGGTGGATATAGATAAAATTGTGAAATAAAGCGTGATAAATATTTTTTATATTTTCTAGTCAATCACGAAGCCATACCTTATGTCAATCTCTGAAAATCGCCAATCTGAAACAACGATTTAGAAAGTACGAAGACTTCCAATTATGTACATTTTCATTCTATTTTTTTCATTCGGTAAGATTTTCTCGCCATGGAAATTTTAAGTTTTTCTTAAAGATATAAATTTTCTAATAAACACATACTAAAACATAAATTCACATTAGGAATGTGACCAAGATTTGTATAAAACTTGTCTGTATTCCACTAGAAGTTGTTGGAAGGTGATACATTCTGTAAAATGGCTGCTCGACGCGCATGCTGCTTTAGGTGTAGATGTGATTTCGATGCAGAGGAACAGTTCAACCTTATATGGTGTTTTAGATTTGCTTGAGAATATCGATAAAATTGAAAACATTTGAGATGAAAGTACCAAGTACGCGGCGCCACAAACTAGTTTTGCACGCCATGTATTTACCATGAGAACACCAGTAAACAATGTTAGTGACTTATCAAGCATAATTCCATGTGTACACCTTGCCTGTGCGACAATGGATGATATTATTGAAAATGCGAACACAGACACTATGATAGAGGATAAAAAAATACTTATTTTTTGTTAAATCAGCTTTATGAATAGAAATGGAAAAGTCAACGCAATGAAATCCTCCAAAGAAATTATTAATTTAGGTTTCCATACATTGTTCACGTATTTCGTGAGTATTCGTATTCGTTCTTCTAAACTTATGCCACCTCTGCAAATACTAATACGTCTACATTTCGACGGTTTAGTCGAGTTTCTGTCTTGGATCTTTCGTAATGCTATTGTGCCTTCTGTAGTATGTACGACGATTTTATTTACTAAAGATTTTCTTTATTTACTAAAGATTTTCTGCCTTTCTACATACTGAATATGAAGTGTTTTAAAGGACTTTGAAATAATTTTTTTTCCGTTGTATTGCCCTAATTTTTCCTATTGTTTGTTTGGGTTAATGAAATATGCGTTTTACTACGTTCTGTGTTTACTAGATATATTCGTCACCTTAGCTTCTGTGTTTAGTGTCAATCTGTTTTTAGTTGATATAGCTCGCGTGGTGCTTCATAATATGCTCTAAGATTAATTATTCGCTACTGTCCTAACTATCGCAGGAAACACGCATATACATTGCCGGACAAAACTTTGAGACCACCGTAAAAAATAGGAAAATTTAATAAAGCTTAATATATTTAAAGTGTATGAATTCAAATTATAATTATAATTTTATCACACTAATTTAAATATCAAAAAATGATGAGGTATAATCATCCATAATTTTAACAAAAATCACAAAAAAAAGTTTAGATTACTTTTCCATGAAAATATCCTCCTTTATATTGAATTGATTTTTTTCATCAACCCTGACATACCAGATAGTTTCGGAATTACTTAATATTAATGTGCCCTTTTTCATTATAAGAGAAGAATGATGGATGAATGCCCACAAGTTTCAAAGCATATTTCGGAACTATCAGATCGGTTAATCTGATGCATAGAATGAAATGAAAGGTACCTATCAAAGTGCAAACGCTTTCAATATTTGTTGATATGAAGTAAGCTTGAATTCATTAGTAGAGAATAATATGTATACATACGAGAACATCAAATGTTTTATACTTGAAGCATTTGCAATTGTTGTTCTCTTTCCATTTATAGGTTTTAGGGAATGTTTATGTAATTTGCTGGTTTCTAAGATACTGAAACATGAACAGCAATAGAGCTACATTAAAACAATTTTCCCATCGATATGATATGAATACTGTTTTCGAAAACAGCAAAACTCGAGAATAAATTTACATCTCATATTTTTTTGGAGATGAAAAGTATTATTCAATTTCATTTTCTGTCCGTTATTATCATTTTAGAAGGCCTTTTCGGGACCAAAAAATGGCCTTTATCTATTGGTAAATAAATACATACCTGTAATGAGCTGAAAGTGTCGAATTGATTCAAAACCCCATACAATAAGCCGCACTTTCCACCGATTCTATCAACTCATGTGCCGGTTTCGACTTTTTCCCCGTTTCCTCGTGCATATTCAAAATATCTCTTTCGAAAATCGGACAAAGCTACAAACGTATCGACGCCCACGATATCCAGTGTCTACCTGTTTTAGTAAAATATGTCGAGATGTGTACATTATATGTGGGATGTTATTACAGTTCGAAGAGCTTTTCTTAGTGGCAAAATATACTGAAAACAAGCTTACCTATATATCCAAGGAGTTTAAAAGGCTTATAGTTACTATCTCATTAGCTGTTATTGAGTGGGAAAGTGTTTGGGCAAGTTTCTTGATTTTTGGAAATTAAGCATCTAGACATGCAGAAATCAACCTATATGGAAGTTACTCGCGAATTTCTGATAGTATAGTCCTTAAATAAATAAGTAAAATAAAGCACATTGATTTAATAGGAGAGTACTTGAGTTAACCTTCGGGAAATATTGCCGCTGTTGATACCCTAAAGACTATCATGAGCTTTCATGCCTTGGATGAGCATCGAAATTGTACAGTACTACATACTAATGAAAATTTCCGATATAGGAAAGACAGAACTTGCCATAAAGTCAGCTGTTATTTTAATCAGCAATAGATCGTTGCTCGTAGTTCGAATCCCTGATGATGATGTAGGCTTTCCACTTACACAACGTTAAGTGGGATGATAATAAAATTGAAGCATTTCTTATTGAAAGTGAAATGAGGGAAAAATAATAAATAATGAAAGACTATGCGTTGGTGAATTTCTGGTCCCAAATTAACTAGGAGGCATTTCTTCAATGCAGTTGTCGTTCAGTCTTTAGTTCAGTTATCTTAAAGCGCGGGTGACAGAGCTCTTGGAGAATCTAACAGAACTTCTATTGTGCTTTTATGCCGCACGCTGAACGTGAAGCAGAAGGATGTCGGTGAGCGCTAAGAGTATTTTTATCCCTGACTCAAATGTCTCGCTCTTTTGTAATATGCGCGGTGACGGAAGGAAGTTAATCAATTTGTTGGTTTCGGCTTCACATACTGTTTCATGGTAAAACTTGGGGGTGATTTTAAACGTCTAGCCGTTTTGATTATAGACATTTCGGAATCTTCATGCGCCTGGTGAAGTGTATCTTCTAGCAAAAAATTAAATTATTTTCATCATTAATTCTTGTAAGTGGAATAAAATTATTGGACTTTCCGTTCTCCCTTTATTGTATCGTAGAACTTTCTGAAAAACTGCCATCATCCTTCTTAATTGGAAAAACGGTATTTTATTGTCCCATGTCCTCTTCTGAAGCCCAGGATTGTTGAGATAGCATTATGTTGTTTAAATAGGACAATAACGTGCACAGCAAAAGGTTCTTAAATCATTTTGAGATAACTAATAGAAGTTTCACTGGTCTATATGACGTTCGAACTGCATTGTCGATATCGTCCTTCGTTTTTAATGAAAGGTTAGTGTTTAAATGGTACCTTTGGTATTGGAGCCAACTCGTTAAAGAATTTGGCATCAGCATAAATGATAATTGTAGACATTCTGCTTGGTTTGCACAAAATCATTTCTCATTAAAAAAATGTTTAATTAACACTCCTCTTTATCTATGTTTTCCACATTCAGTCAACGCATTATTATCAAATTTGACAAGAAAACTTCGAAATACTTTGCATCGACATTTATATGTCAATTAGTGGACTTATCACCCCATATCTCAGGTTTCCAATATATTGAAGAAGAAGTGATTAAAGGAGGGGGATAATTTTAGTGACTACATCTTAGAAATCTTCAGATCCGATTTCGTGCAAGTCAAAATAATTGTTTGATTTAACTCTGCCCACCAATTTCGCAAATGCGGTTTAGAGAATAACACGCTTGAAATCCTTTTGTAGTTTTAAAGCTGGATAAAAGTAGTAGACTGCAGCCTTCTCTATCCCCATAGTTTTATCTTTGTTTTTCTTCTCTCGTCGAATTACAATCGTTATATTTATAACACGCTCACCTGTATTTCAGCTCCTGATTTAGCTGATATTTTCTAACCAACGGACATTCCTCAGACTTGAAGGATTAAAAAAATACATTTTCAAATCGTTCCGACTCTTATGTAGAATGTCCCACATATATTTCACATAACCGATAAATACACAATGGAAAATGTTGAATAATAAAACATTATGATTGGAGTAGATAAACAGGGATAAAGACAGTGAATAAAAATTAACTCCAAAGAGCTCAATGTGCGACTTCAGAAGTTGGATAAAACAGACAGGTTGTCAAAGCGATACGTTCAAAACTTATATATCACGTAAACTTCAAAACTACCTGATTTTCAATTTCTTATATTTAAATAATTAAAATAATTATTATGTGATTTTAGTCAAATTTTGTAAGTCTTGTCCCTCATACCTATCGCAATCATAAAACTGTATAAGATGGAATTTTACATTATTTTTTAAAAATATTTTCTTTTACAGTTTGTATCGGGACGAATAGTCGCTTATCAGTGCCATCCAATCGAGAACACCACTACAGAAATTTACGTGAAAGGTTCATAAATTGCACTTATGTTGATGGCAACTTAGAGTTGACATGGCTTCAAGACAAAAATTTAAAGTTAAATTTTTTGGAACATATTCGAGAGGTGACAGGTTATATTTTAATAAGTCACGTTGATGTTGAGCATATTGTACTTCCAAAGTAAGATTTCTGCAATTGATTACTGTCGGACAATATTTCTCATTTGATTTTTATTATTTTGATTTAGATTACAAATAATTCGCGGTCGCACATTCTTCAAACTTAATGTACAAGAAGAAAATTTCTCATTGTTCGTTACACACTCACAAATGCATACATTGGAACTGCCTGCGTTGAGGGATATTCTGCAAGGCTCAGTTGGATTGTATAATAATTTCAATTTGTGCCATATTAAAACAATTGAGTGGGAAGAAATTATGAGCGGTAAGTTAGGCAAACATGTTTCATATTTCGATAACTTGCTAATTTTTTATGATTTTTCAGATCCCGAAGGGAAGTATAAATATGTTTACAATTTTACTGTTCCTGAACGTGAATGTCCTAAGTGTGACAAACAATGCGAAAGGGGGTGTTGGGGCGAAGGGCCTCATAATTGTCAAAAGTTTAGCAAATTAACATGCTCTCCACAGTGTGCGCAAGGCAGGTGCTTTGGGCCGAATCCAAGAGAGTGTTGCCATTTATTTTGTGCTGGTGGTTGCACAGGGCCTACTCAGAAAGATTGTTTAGCGTGTCGCAATTTTTACGACGATGGAGTGTGTAAACAGGAATGTCCTCCAATGCAACGTTATAATCCAATCACTTATTTGTGGGAAGCAAATCCTGAAGGCAAATATGCTTATGGAGCAACTTGCGTAAAAAGCTGCCCAGAACACTTACTACGCGATAATGGGGCCTGCGTCCGAACATGCCCATCGAAGAAAATGGCAAAAGATGGTGAATGTGTTCCCTGCAACGGCCCCTGCCCCAAAACATGTCCAATTCATTCAATTCTTCATTCAGGAAATATTGACGACTTCAAAGGATGCACTATTATTGATGGGTCAATTCGAATTCTAGATCAAACATTTGCTGGATATCAAGAGGTGTATAGAAATTTTTCCTTCGGCCCTCGTTATGTTAAAATGCACCCAGACAGGCTTGAAGTGTTTTCAACAGTGAAAGAAGTTACAGGATTTATTGATATTCAAGGCGAACACCCGGATTTCAAGAATCTATCTTACTTTAGGAACTTGGAGGTTATTCATGGCCGCCAATTGATGGAAAATTACTTTGCTTCATTCTCAGTTGTAAAATCTTCACTGGTTTCTTTAGAGTTGAAATCTTTGAAACGAATAAACTCAGGAGCGGTCGTTATACAAGAAAATCCAAATATTTGTTATGCTGATGGAATCGACTGGTCTAAAATACAAAAGTCTTCAGAACACGGATACGTTATAGCTAAAAACAGAGATCCAAAGGAGTGCAGTGAGTATTGATTATTTACAAATTTAACTAAGATCTTATAAAGGTAGCATTCTATTACGATCTTACGAGTTCATTTTGAATTAGGCGGATCTCCGCTTATGTTATTATTTCTTGTTAAATTGAGTGATAAGCTTAATTAAATAATAAAATAACAACTTTCTGAGCCACATTTTATACAGTTGAATAAACATGTAGAAAAACGAATTAGATGATAAGCCTATCGTGTTTATCGTATAATACATAAAAGACTAACGGTTTCATCCAAGGCAGAGGCTACTCATTAGACGTTGCCTCACCTCTGGCCTGGGAGAAACGTGACCGAAAGTGTTCCTTTATATAATCACAAAAACATGACAAGGGTGGAAATTATATCCAAGTTTAAACCGTCAGTAGTTGGAGCCTAAGCTAGGCTAAAGCTAGATAGTTGTTTAGAATATAATACAAAACTAAACACAGTTTAATTGAGATTTATTGCCACGCGGAAAGTGTTTTGGAACGCCAGGGAAACTAAACTTAAAGTGCAACGTAAACTTTATTAAAATAATCATAAATATATTTTCCATTTGCAGGAAAAGACAATTTTATTTGCTCTGAACAATGTGACAGTTCTGGCTGTTGGGGTGCTGGACCAGATCAATGTCTGGAATGCAAGAATTATAAATACAACGGGACATGTATAGCCAGTTGTGACAGCATAGTAAAGTATGTAGATTTTTTGTCGTGAAAATATATATTTTCAATTATTTTTTCTTTACCAGTGCTTACCACGCAGATTCAAAGACCTGCAAAACTTGTCATCGAGAATGTAAATCATGTATTGGACCTGGACCAGATAATTGTACGCAATGTCGTCATGTAAGAGACGGTCACATCTGTTTAGCAAAGTGCCCTGAAACAAAATATTCAGATAACGGAATCTGCCGACCATGCAGTGACGTATGTAATGGTTGTACAGGACCTCGGAATACTATTGCGCATGATGGCTGTATTACATGTGAAAAAGCGATTATAAATGACGACGCTAGCATCGGAAGGTGTTTAGGGAAGAATGAAAGCTGCCCTATCGGTTATTACTTCGAATATTTTATGTCTCAAGAACAAACCAACGCATTGAAAGCATTAGCTGGGAAAATTTTATGCAGGAAATGTCATCCAAGATGCAAGGTTTGCAAAGGTTATGGATTTCACGAATCAGTTTGTCTAAAGTGTGCAGGATATAAAAGAGGAGAACAGTGTGAGGATGAATGTCCTATGAATTATTATGCCGATGAAGAGAAGCAAGAATGTTTTGAATGTCATAAAGAATGTCAAGGCTGCTATGGTCCAGGACCAGATAACTGTATTTCATGTCGCACATATAAGCTATTTCTAGACGGAGAAAATCACCCCGATAACACAACTGCCTTCAATTGCACTGATAAATGCCCACCCAACTACCCTCATGTGAATACAGTTCCTTATTCGGATAGGCCATATTGTGCCGCTGAAATGGAGGGATTGGTGCAAGGTGCCACCGCGAAGTCATCGATGATTTTGATCGGTATGCTAGCGCTATTATTAGGGCTTCTGGTGGTAATGGTTGCTCTGATTTATCACTGTCGACAAAAAACTAGAGCAAAAAAGGAGGCAGTTAAGATGTCTAAACAAATAGTAGGTTGCGAGGATGCAGAGCCACTTCGGCCGACAAACATCGCTCCTAATTTAAATAAACTACGTATTATAAAAGAGTCGGAGTTGAGTAAAAGTAACATATTAGGTACAGGTGCTTTCGGTAAAGTATTCAAAGGTGTCTGGGTCCCAGAAGGAGAGAATGTCAAGATTCCAGTTGCTATAAAAGAACTTCTCAATGAATCGGGATTCGAGTCGAGTAAAGAATTTCTAGCCGAAGCCTATATAATGGCATCAGTTGAACATCCAAATTTGGTGAAATTACTTGCAGTTTGCATGGCATCCCAAATGATGTTGGTTACACAGCTGATGCCTCTTGGGAGCCTTTTTAACTATGTCAGAGAAAAGAAGAATAACATCGGCTCTAAAGCGCTTTTAAATTGGTCTGCTCAAATTGCACGTGGAATGGCTTACTTGGAAGAGAGGAGACTTGTTCACAGGGATTTAGCAGCTCGTAATGTTCTAGTACAAACGCCGTCATTCGTGAAAATCACTGATTTCGGATTAGCAAAATTGCTCGCGGAGACAAACGAATATAAAGCTGCAGGTGGGAAAATGCCAATTAAATGGTTGGCATTAGAATGCATTCGACATCGCATATTTACGAGTAAATCAGATGTTTGGGCTTTCGGTGTGACGATTTGGGAGCTCCTCACATTTGGTCAACGACCTCACGAAAACGTTCCTGCCAAGGATATACCCGATCTGATTGAAAGTGGAGCAAAACTAGAACAGCCCGAAATTTGTTCACTTGATGTATATTGCACGTTGCTGCAATGTTGGCATCTAGAACCGGAAATGCGGCCTTCATTCAAACA
The DNA here is from genome assembly GCF_905115235.1 of Hermetia illucens. Taxonomy (NCBI): domain Eukaryota; kingdom Metazoa; phylum Arthropoda; class Insecta; order Diptera; family Stratiomyidae; genus Hermetia; species Hermetia illucens. The sequence goes on along the minus strand of NC_051849.1, from coordinate 26,179 downwards.
ATTGGTCGATACATTTGCTGATTATGCGCGAGACCCGGGACGATACTTAGTTATTCCTGGTGACAAGTTCACCAGGCTTCCTCCATATACTAGTCAGGATGAAAAAGATTTGATACGAAGACTTTCTTCACCTTTTTATAACCAAGAACCACAAGCTGAAAATGAAGATTATCTGCAGCCAAAAGTTCAACCAGGCCCCAGTTGCCAGCAGCAATCTGAATCGCTCCCTAAATCGCTTAGATATTGTAGTGTTTCTTTAAACAGAACGTCATCCGGTGATGATGAAACCGACTCCAATTATCGTAAAGTTGGTATCGGAAACCTGCATTTAGATTTACCATTAGATGAGGATGACTATCTGATGCCTACATGCCAACCAACCAATGGGAATTCAGCACCAAGCGGCTACATGGACTTGATAGGTGTTCCAGCGAGTATCGATAATCCAGAGTATCTAATGAGCTCTGGCCCAGGACCCAGTGATACAGATAGTGCAGTGCCAACACAAACAATTGGCATCCCAGTATTATCAAGCGAAGGAGAACAAACTAGTTCCGATCATGAATATTATAACGACCTTCAACGCGAATTGCAACCTTTACATCGAAGTGAAACAACAGTTTGATTTTACGATTACGAGATTTTAAAGTGGAAAAACAAAGCAATCACTTGTGTTACTTCAATTTGTGCCTTATTCTCCCGTTTTATCAAGTTCTTATAGAAAATATATTACGGGTTTAAAAATTGCAAATATGTGCGGCGAATGAAAAATAAAAGTTCAACGCTTTTGATATTTTCAAATAGGATCGAAGAGTGTATAAAATTAAAGTGCCTTTTTAACATTTTCCGTAGAAATAAGATGATTTTTAAGCCAAGCTATTTGTAGATAGTAAGTACTTATTGCCCAGAATACATAAAGATTTTTTACTTTTCTGTAAGTTATTGCAACTTTATATGTTTATTTTAAGGAAAAATGTATTCATTTCATGAAAATCACTTCAGTGATTTGATTTCAGATGAAATAACATTTAGTTCTTATATTAGCGCTAGATTACAATATAAGTAAACTCTGTGATACATAGAAATATTGCATAGATTCAACTTTTTTAGAAAGTTTGGTCTTAAGTTTTTACGAAATTTTAATTGTAAATCAATGAAGATATATATGTTAAAATATATTTATTAAATATATATCTATATATATCTGAATAAACATTTTTCAAAATCGGTATAATATCAAACGGATAGTTTATTTTCTTCAGTTTTCAACAGCACGTATGGCTTCATTGATGGTGGGAAACACAATTCAGCTCCATGATGATCTATTTCGGTAGATTAGGAAGGATATTACTGTGGGCCTTCGTTGAAATCCTTTTTGATACAAGAGCGTACCGAATATTTGAGGGCATGGGTCTTCATTGTGAACATTAAAGCATTTTTTCATATATCGTAATGATTTTTTATTTCAAAGGAAGTTATTTTAGAAGTTGCAATCAGTCCTGGCTAAATTTGGTAGGGATTGGACGATCTTGAAAAAATGCAGAAATAAACTGTTATATAATGTGAGATCATAGAAAATATACCGCCGTTTGCAGTTGTGTATTTGAATATATAGATAAAATGCGGGTAGCGACTATAGTTTCAACGTTGTATTGAAAATGGTTGTTCAGTACAAATTAGTTAAAAAATCGATTTTTTTTAAATTAGTAACACATGAATAATTGAACAAATAGCCGATTTATTATTCGATTGGTATACCATATATTTGTTGTCTTTGGGTAAGTCTGGCTGGGCATTATAAAAGCCTTATAGCACTTGTATCCATCCACCTTTTCCTTCAGAGAACCCGGTCTTCGGATTCTGGTTTGTCGCAATTCTGCACTCATATGTACATCTCAATGGTACCATACCATACTTGTTTCATAATTTCATGAAGTGTTTCAATTAGTTTTTCTTCAACATGCTTGAACGATCCAAGCTAGTTTGTAGAGGAGGTGGGAAGAGGTATTATAATTCGAATAAACGTGCAACACTAGGAATTTCATTGAATAAATTGGTTAAATTCCGACTCCTGGTTTACAGGATAGATTTACATGTTTACAATAAATGATGAAAATTGCAGGAGGCTCAGCACAGGAGTTTTGGGGAAATCACTGTCATCGTATGAACAAAGCGATTTTGAGAGAAGTTTTTATCCGACGATTCTGCTTCAAAATTCAATGCGTTATTAACGCTCAGAATCTCGATTAAGGAAAATAAGGGGCCATCATTTTTGTTTTGAAATGCAGTATTACAATGTAATATAGTAGTTTCCATTTATCGCTGACTTGTTTAAAAAATGATATTCAAAGAGGCGAAGTCTTATAGATCTGCGTGTAATGTATACACGAATTCGCTCGCATTAGCCGAACATAACTATGATAATATTGCCTGAATCTTTCTGAAGTTTTAACCCAATATTCTTGAGAATATTTACTTCCGAGGCATGTATAAAAATCGCGTCTTTGACATTTCTAAAGCCTACAACTATATTAAACCAGAAACTCTGTGTTCTGCTGACATGACGAATGCACGATCGTTCTTCGACTTGCTCGCTTATTTGAAATTCAACGAGAATTTTGTCGATACACGGTAAACCTTCTCGAGTTAAACGAGGTAGGATGGTGGGATTCTCATCTCCACTTTGCCGTACCATTCTATCGTACCCTAGGAAGTCTGCTGGAAGTAAATATGAATCATGTGTCGGATTAATACTTACCATATCCTGGAAACCGCTATCAAGTAGAATATTAACCATGAGATTCCGGCTCAGAGTGAGAAATATCTAAATAGTCTGGTGTTATGCACCAACTTCCTTAATATTGAGACTGTGCTTTGCTAACAATTTGCTCGGAATTGTGATGGGGAAACACCGTGCTGGGGACCATAATGACAGTGATGAAAGGTTTACGGCATTTTGCAGCCTTGGCCGCCTTGTCATTGCAGGCACCCTATTCGACCACAGTCTTTGTCATGAGGTCAATTTGGTTTCAACTGACCGGCAATATACATCTAATTAAATCGTAGTCTATGAGTTGTATGCTGGATGTACAAAACAAAGGAGGAGTTGTAATTGCCTATTTCGTCTGCATCTTCTCGTAGGTGTGGAAGGCCTCGAACTTCCAAGGTCAACACCAGGCTGTCGTTCGATAGTGAGAAAATTATCTTGTTGACCGGACAGCAAACATGTTAAACAGCTCGCCAAATATTTTTGAGCACTGGATCGCTATCAAAGCGCCCTTTTCTCTAGTAGAAGTCAAATTGGTGACCACCTCCCGAAGCGGCACATAAGATCTTGCTAATTACCGAAACTCGGAAGGGGATCGACGATTGTAAGGAACGAAGGGCCAGCAAACGTAATACTTTTGAGCTGGGGTACTGTGGTAAACCTCGAAAAGTGTAGTGTGTACATACAGTGACAAAAAAGACTTTGCCATTGTGCTTGTCAAGGAGACAAAAGCAGCCGCAAATAATAATGGTTTCGTTATAATATACCGCATACCGAGAACTTGCCGATGGTCGCGATTTTTCAGATAGCCGGGTCAGGGACATTAGCGGTCGATCCTCATCTATGTTGATAAGCACGGTTCTCAACCGTATAACATATAGTGAAGTTCATTGATCCCCCTAAATACTTGAATTTTTTCTTTTATATGTAGTCTTCTTCCTCAAAATCAATATCAAATTAAAGATGTTTAGTTTCCCGGTAGGACCTAGAGCGAGCTGAAAAACATTTTGAAAATTGTATCACTGCCGCGTAGACATAGCTATTCCCTATTTAGAGCATGTTAGCAATACATATGTTGTCTGGACTTTGGATCATTATTATTTTAAGTGATCATATGACACCTTATATCCTGTGGTGTAGTTGTTCCTAGCGTGCATCTTGTATAACCTGAGTGCTTTCACCATTTAGCAGCACTTCCAAGAATTATTTTCATCTATTTATGACTGCTATTTCGCCAACATGATCGTGGTCTATTTTCCTGGAAAGCAGTTGCCTGCGTAAAATGCGTGGTGAATAGAAATATACTCTTCAACTTGAATGATGTTGCCAACATCCACTTCTTACTACGGCTTCCCTCGTTCAAATTATATTTTCTATGTTAGCTCTGCAAGTTAACCTAATTGATTCTTTAGAAAGCAATTCCGTACAACACAACAATTGGACATTATTATTATGTTGAAGGTTAAAATTACCAGATAGTGCGAAGATTTTTTATATCTTGAAAAAAATATAAGTGAAGTGAAATAACATTTACAAATGAAGTCATGCTAACCTGCCTTCCCCAATTAAATTTCATTCTTTTATCACTTACCAGTACTAAACTCCGTAACGCCGACATCGTAGCCATGTCGCGGAAAGTGCACTCTCGGATCACCGCATCTATGAATAATGAAATCAATTGGAAAGCGAGAAACGGGCACATAAAACGCCTAGTCAAGGGCAGTTTTTAGTTTGGCAGTCCATAAAATGCCGTCGCTTTGGCCGATTTAGCTCGTACTGGGTTTATGTGTCTATGTAATAAAAAACTGTTTGAATCAATTAATAACGAATGCGCTCAACCTTCATTATTGGTTCAATCGCTTGCTAGACGCAGTCAAACAATGGATCACATGGGATCAGATTTGCGTACGTACGCCAGTGGGGCAATTTTAAATATTTGTTTGCAGCTGAAATTTGAATGTGATAACATCGCACGGGTAGTGCACCCACGAACAGGGCTTCTCAAACTGACTGCCTGCGGTGTTGCGGTGTTTGTGTAATGTTTGACAGATCGGCATAGTTTGACAAAAGTGCAACTGGAGTGAATTATTTGGATTGCATCGAAATCACAGCCGCGGGTGTTCCATGCAGATAAGCCAATCAGTGGTCGTGCAACATCGTAACAAGCAATTTCTAGTTTAAATCCGGCAATTATAATTCTGCTGTCAATTAGAGAAACAACACCAGTATTCGCATATTCGTACATTTCCTTTATGGCCTTGTGAATGTGCCCCACGAGTGATTCATTCAAAGTGTAGCTTCAGTTGTTTGCACTTGTTATTACCTTTTCGCCAACGTTCGGCCTATGTTCCGGCAAAAGTCCACAAGCTTAGTATGGAACGATTGAAGAAATATGTGCACATTGGAAATTCCGCTAGGGAGAAATGCCTGCAATGAAGAATCACAAAATCAGCCAGTATCTGAGTCCTAATCATGCGAACAAAAAATCTACTACTTATTTTGTTTGCGATCATTTTAACTAGTCTCATTTTCATCATTCTCAGTCCAGCTGGGCCGCAAAATGACTCTCTGAAAAACATTGTTTCGCAAACACATATGCAACTAAAGGAATTGCAGGTAACTATTTGACAAATCAAAGATATATTATCGTTACCACTGCAATCTCATTCTAGCGCGAGTTAGCAAATAAGGACAATCTTGTCGGCAGAATCTGAGGAAAAAAAGTGTCGTCTTAATTGGATGTTGTATTTTACGTAATTGACGAGCAACTTTTTGCAAATTTGACTTAAGTTTTGATTCCCGTTTTTCATTGCTTTTATTTTGAAAATTTTCAGTAAAGGATTTCACTTATATACTTGTTAGCAAACCGCGCTACCTTTTACATAAAAAGCAAGATAAATTAACTATTTGGATTTTAAGCAGTTTGTTCTATTTATGCTACCCTGCTTAACAGCAGCAGAAAGAGAGTCATATGAACAACCCTTATTGATAATCAGTCTAAACACAATTTCAATTCACGATGTTCAATTTTTCTTTCTCCTCAGGAAAACTTCCGCGCGACACAGGAAAAAAAACTTAATGTTGACTCGAAATATCTATCTTTACTTGGATTTAATGCTCCTATATATAATGGAACGAAGGCGAATTTTTCAATTGTAACATATGTCAGAAGTGGGCAGGCAGCATCTGCAATTCTTTTATCCCAAAATATAGCGGCGAAATTTCCTTTAGAATACTTTTTAATATACGATTTAGGTCTGTCTGAAGACGATGCACATTCTTTGTCTGCCTTTTGCAATAATTCTAAGTGTTCTGTGATTCCGTACGACTTATCGCCTTTCCCATCACATGTTGCTGACGAACGCATGCACGCATATCGCCCCTTGATTATAAAGGATGCATTAACTCGTTCGAAATCCATACTTTTTGCCGAAAACAGCATTCGTATAAAAGGCAGCAGTCGCGAATTCAACGAAATAAAGTCAAAATCACACGGTGTTTTAGGTTGGACAATAGCGAAAGCAGTTTCTACAAGAACACATCCGAAAATGTTTGATTATTTTGAAACGGACTCAAACAGCTTTCTCTTCGTAAGAATGGTTACACTGGATTCGGTTTTTTTCACCGACTCGCACGTCGTCAATAGGAAAATAATGCTACCGTGGATAAAATGTACACTTACGCTCGAATGTATCGATCCAATAGGTGAGTAATTTGAAGTGTGCAGACTAGAAACTCCGAGAAACTTGTGCATTGCAAATTACTATTTTCAGGAGCACAGTCCGCTGGATGTAAATATAACAAGAAACCGCAGTATCGTTATTCGGGATGTCACGCTTATGATGTATCAGCTTTTAATATAGTGCTGGGGCTGACATGGCACCATGAAGAATCGAAGTATTCGCTGCCTGGTGAAAAGAACACCCTTTTCTATCATGAAACTTTAGAGCAAGCTACAAAAATTCTAGAGAATAAGAAGCGTAATAACACTGAAATAGAACATTCGTTTACGGATGAGTAACATTTGGACGTTTTATTTTATCCTTAAGTAGTAGTGGAAGCTAAACTTGTATTTTCCTTGATAACAATGACGGAACGGATCATCTATGCGAGTCATGGAACACCGGCAAGTGAAGTTATGTTTCAAGACAATCTTGCGCTAAAATTATTCATATTCACTTGCAGGCCCATATGTAGAATCTAACAAGTGGTTCAAAGTGATTTGTACACGAGAAAAATTTTGTTCATTGTATTTATTATTATCTGATTGAAATCGTCATCCAAATGACACCACGCCCTTTCATAAGAGCCAATTCAGATTTAATTTAAGATAAGGTTCCTAATATTCTAGAATGTGAAGAATTAGTACCACGATTTTGATGGAATTTTGTTATGTTTGTGAGAGCTGCGGTATCGGCTGCTGCAGGGCGCAAAACTCTTTAAAGCTTGAACTCACTTTCCCTTGCGAAAAATATTTTTCTTCACTTTTGTTCGAAAGTCTTAAAAAAATTGACGACTTTTTGATTAATTCCGGACGCAATGGTGATAAGAGTGAACAGTAAATTGCTTCAAACAATGAGTATCCCATATCAGTCCACTTTGTAGTGAATGAGTGTCTGGGACAAAATATGGTAATAGTGCAAAGCAAGAACTTTATTTAACTTTGCAAAAAAATGACAGAAGTGGAAAAACTATTCCTTCCTGGAATGTGATGATATCATTTGAGTAAGTATATGTCAGCTGTTCTATTTATGCAAGCATTTTATCATGCACAATGCATATGGCGGATTCTACTTTCGCGTAAAAATCACTGGATGGTTAAGCGTACAAATGATTTGGAAAAGAGTATCCACTGGAAGCATATGATTTTATATATATTCTCATTTTCATTTTCAGTAGGGCAACAAGAATATAGACTTATCGGATCCGATATATTCAAACCGCAAAGATACTATAATACACACGTATATAACATCCAGTAATCATCATCATCATCATCAACGGCGCAACAACCGGTATCCGGTCTAGGCCTGCCTTAATAAGGAACTCCAGACATCCCGGTTTTGCGCCGAGGTCCACCAATTCGATATCCCTAAAAGCTGTCTGGCGTCCTGGCCCACGCCATCGCTCCATCGCTCCATCTTAGGCAGGGTCTGCCTCGTCTTCTTTTCCTACCATAGATATTGCCCTTATAGACTTTCCGGGTGGGATCATCTTCATCCATACGGATTAAGTGACCCGCCCACCGTAACCTATTGAGCCGGATTTTATCCACAACCGGACGGTCATGGTATCGCTCATAGATTTCGTCATTGTGTAGGCTACGGAATCGTCCATCGTCCATCCGGCCAAAAATTCTTCGGAGGATTCTTCTCTCGAACGCGGCCAAGAGTTCGCAATTTTTCTTGCTAAGAAGCCAAGTTTCCGAGGAATACATGAGGACTGGCAAGATCATAGTCTTGTACAGTAAGAGCTAACCCTATGGTGAGACGTTTCGAACGGAACAGTCTTTGTAAGCTGAAATAGGCTCTGTTGGTTGACAACAACCGTGCGCGGATTTCATCATCGTAGTTGTTATCGGTTGTGATTTTCGACCCTAGATAGGAGAAATTCTCAACGGTCTCAAAGTTGTATTCCCCTATCCTTATTCTTGTTCGTGCTTGTGTTTGACCAGTGCGCTTTGATGTTGTTGGTTGATTCGTCTTCGGTGCTGACGTTGCCACCATATATTTTGTCTTGCCTTCATTGATGTGCAGCCCAAGATCTCGCGCCGCCTGCTCGATCTGGATGAAGGCAGTTTGTACGTCTCGGGTGGTTCTTCCCATGATGTCGATATCGTCAGCATAGGCCAGTAGTTGGGTGGACTTGAAGAGGATCGTACCCCTCGCATTTACCTCAGCATCACGGATCACTTTCTCGAGGGCCAGGTTAAAGAGGACGCATGATAGCGCATCCCCTTGTCGTAGACCGTTGTTGATGTCGAGTGGTCTTGAGAGTGATCCTGCTGCTTTTATCTGGCCTCGCACATTGGTCAGGGTCAGCCTAGTCAGTCTTATTAATTTCGTCGGGATACCGAATTCTCTCATGGCCGTGTACAGTTCTACCCTGGCTATGCTATCATAGGCGGCTTTAAAGTCGATGAACAGATGGTGCAACTGTTGTCCATATTCCAACAGTTTTTCCATCACTTGCCGCAGAGAGAAAAACTGATCTGTTGCTGATTTGCCTGGAGTGAAGCCTCTTTGGTATGGGCCAATGATGTTCTGGGCGTATGGGGCTATCCGGCCTAGCAAGATAGTGGAGAATATCTTATATATGGTACTCAGCAACGTGATACCTCTATAATTGCTCCACTGTGTGATAACATATACGATCGCCGACGAAAAAATAATATTACTGCCGAGCGTTACTCTCTCTGATATCCCAAGATCCACTATATATTGCGCACGCTACTTTATACTTGATTTTGGAAATAATCAAATGTATTTCCTGCCGTTTTTCCGAAATATATCTGTGTTTGTTTTCTTTCATTCCCGAAATTTACCTGTACAGTGTGTATTATTGAATGTAGATGATGACAACTTTTCCCCTTGCAGCTAGACTCTTTTGAACGTTTCCGTATGCTAGATTTTTGTGAAATATATGTGTACATATTGGAAAAACTTATGACATTCGTATGTACGTACAAGTATGCACTATTATAAGAGTGTTATGCAGACTATGATTGGAAGCGAATATACGTAGATGTTGATAGCTGTTCTGTTGCATTATACAATATAGGAAATATATTTCTACACATGTGGCGAGTATGTACATAACGAGTATTCTTGTATTTCCGTATTCTAATTGAAAGTACATACATACATCATATCCTAGACATGCGTATTTATGCATTATGTATTCCAATTGATCCTTGATGTTGATTTTAAATATGACGACGATGAATAATCAATGGAAACAATTCAACAATTCAATTTTATACAGTAGCGCGATTAATTTTTTTTTTTGGTTTGGGCGACAACTTGCATTCTACATTGCAAGCTGGCTTGACCCGCGACTATCAACCTCTGACCATTTTGTGGATTATTATATCAGTTCTCGTGAAGAGATATCCACGAACTCCAACAGCTGTTACTCTCTTACAAGGTCCCGCTCTTATCGGTACCGGGTCCTTGTCGTTGGCAAGCACTTTTCCGTTGTGTTCTGGCTACAAGCTCATCCTATCAGTTGTTGCTAACACTATCTGCCGTACGGCTGGTGTAGCAGTCTTTAATATTAAAGTGAAGTAGGATCTATTCTTTCATGATATCTGGTTTTTCATATTATTACCAGATATTCATACTGTTGAGTATGATTGTACCGTAGGTGACTGAGACTACTCATATGGGAGCAACTGCTCCTCTCATTTGGATATAGTATGAGCGTCCAATATGGAGGTGCAGCTACATTTCACTGAGAGAGAGATTTCCCTAATGTACTTTATACCTTAAAGTCAGTGAGAGGCTGTTCGTTCCAAATGGGCATCCTTGTATTCGTCGGATCAACCAGGAATTACCTACAAGGCAAACCTATGGCTGGATGATAAATATCGAAGCTCGATGTCCTCCGACATCTTACTTCAAGATCAAATAAAAGTGAAAATAAAAGGAAAGAAGAGAGTAGTGTGAAATGAGAATGCTCCTGATGGGACGAGACTTTGCATGTTGTACTTTGTACTCCAAAGTCAGTGAAGGGCTGGTCACTCCAAATGAGGGGACGCAACCTGAGGCCTTCCCTTCCCTCAACGAAGCGAGAAAACGCCAGCCCGCCGGTGCAACTAAACAGCCAACACCGAGACAACAGCAGCCGAGATCATCTGCTGCAGTGCCGTCTAAAAAGGAGGTATGTCGAAAGATTCCCCCACTAGTAGTTGTTGAGCCATTAACCACCTTCAAAACCATAAAAGATTCCATTGCGCGTGCGCTGATTAAAAAATCAGGTAACTCCCATCAAATTATAACACAAACGCCTGAAGACTACTCTGTAGCGAAAAAAATCCTGGTGGAGAACAAGAACAAGTTCTTCACTTACACCCTCCCTCAGAGAAAACCACAAGCCTCACCGTCAGAGGCCTGGACGCTTCTTTCTCGCCTGCCGAGATTTTAGAAGAACTGAAGGCACAAGGAGCCTCCAGCGCGATGAGTGTCAAGCCTTTCGTCACAACTTGGGCGAAAACCATGAATGTACAGCTAGATCTGTGGCTGGTCACCTTCGACTCCTCGTTCTCGGAGCAACAGATCTCCAGCATCAGAGCGATCCAACTGGCCAATGTTCGTCCGAGTTGTGGCGAGGAGGAATGCTCAAAAACGAGCACCACCCACCCGTCCTATTCCTACTCCTAGGAAAATTGAAAACCCTGCTTTCACGCGGTCATCTGTGTCCTTCGCAGACACCGTGCGGAGCAGAAACCCGTCCACCCCGGCATCCCAACACCCAAAGCCCTCGAACATTTCCAACAACGATTTCCTCGAGTTCGCCAGGTAATCGCAGGAATTCCTGCAAATGTTCAACGCGATGGTCGGTATTTTAACGTCCAATAATGGATGTTAAGATCATCGAGTTGAACATTAACTCAATCATCGGCCGTGCCCGCAGGCAGCTATTTCTTGGCGAGCATAAACCCCACATAGTGCTCCTGTGTGAAACCAGGCTGCACTACAGACATAGACCAATCTTCCCAAATTTCAACCTGTTCAGAACCGACCGTCCTCAATCCAATCCACTAGGCCGAGACACCTGTGGTGGAACGGCCATCCTTATTTCCGACAAATTCCTTACCAAACAACTGTTCCCACCGCCCAATAGCTTCAAATCGATTGAGGTTACCCTTATTTCCTTTGAAACCCAATCCTCCCTGGTCTTCGTAGCTGCTGTCTACTGTCCCGACCAATCCTTTAATACCCATGACATCCGGTCGATCCTATCCTACTGTGCCGCTCAACCGAGAACAAACAAGTCCTGGTTCATAATTATAGGGGGAGACCTCAACGCCAGGCACTCGTCATGGTTCGATGTACGGTCGAACCGGAACGGGGAAACTCTCCACCGTTTCCTAACCACCTCTAATCCCAATATTAACCTCTCCCACTTCAGCCCTGCCCTCCCTTCATTTAATAAAGGGTACTACCATTCCTACCTTGACCACTTCTTAATCAGCAGCAACCTCACCATCAAAACCAATCCCAATACTTATCCCTTCCTGGAAACAGCCCCCGGTATCAGTGACCATGATGCCGTGGTCTTAGAGGTTTCACTCCCCGACAGAGTCACCAGGCCCTCACCCACTTTAGTCCCTGACTTCCAGAAGGCAAACTGGAAACTCATCAACCGCACCCTTAAATCCAGACTTGAACCTCTCCTCCTCATTACCAATGAAACAGTTTCCAACGACACTATAGATTGGACAGTTCGTCAGTACACTGAAGCAATTCAGCAAGTATATGACGAACTGATACCTTCTCGGTCCCTTAACTGCCGCAACCTTATTTCTCTCCCAGAAGATATCCTCGTGGATATCAAGTACAAGCGTACCTTAAGGCGGAGGCTATTTAGGAATAGATACTCTCCGCAATCCTCTCCTCTCCGTAACGCAATCCTTTCCCTTGACAGGTCAATCCGCAATAGGATTTTAACACTCTATACCAACCACCTCCACAAATGCCTCTCCAACATCGAGCTGAACCCTGATACCTTCAGGGAACTCAGGAAAACTTGCCCCTGTCTAGGTAACTCCTCCCAGCAAACCACCATCCTTCCACAGAATATTTCAACTCCCGAAAAGGTGAACACAACTTAGCCGACCACTTCTTTCAAGCGCACCATTGCACCCTCCACATTCGCGATCAACACTTCGAAAGTGTTGTGAGCGAATACATAGAAAAATTCAATCCACACCAACTTTTTACCAACCCAGTCCCAACTTAAACCTATTCACTCAACCCCCGATGAACATGATAATGTTTCTCCCATCCACTTTGTCAGCCCAAGTTCAGTGGAAGCTGTAATTGCAGTCTCCAAGAACAAAAAATCAGTGGGTCTCGACAAAATCCCTTCCATAGTTTTAAAAAAGTGCGCCCCCAACATTTCCACCACACTCTCCTCGATCATCAACCACTGTATCCTCAAAGCTCACTTCCCCACCGAATGGAAAAATGCTCGCATAGTTCCCATCCCAAAAAAGAACCTTAATCCACTCAATCCCGATAGCTACAGGCCTATCTCTATTCTTTCCTCCACCAAAATCTTCGAGCGGATTATCAAATCCCTCATAGACGAGCATTATACTTCCAACAACTCATTATCAGAATTCCAATTCGCCAACCGAACTAAACACTCGGTTGAGCACGCGCTACTTGTCCTCAAGACTGATATCCTCCTGGGTATCAATCGGAGGACACCCACCATAGCCTGTCTTCTTGACCTAAGGAAAGCTTTCGACTCCGTATGGCAATACGGACTCACGTACAAGCTTTCCGAAATCCTCAATTTCCATCTGCACCTCTGTAAGCTAATACTTAGCTTTCTAGATGGGCGGAAATCATTAGTGAGCATCCAGCAGCACCTTTCCTCGTCCTATATTTGCCCCGCCGGCATTCCCCAGGGTTCAGTCTTGTCTGCAACCCTTTTCTTTCTGTTCACCGCAAACATCCCCAAACCACCTTCACACCCGTGTCCCATCCAGATCCTCCAATACGCGGATGACCTAATCATATACACGGCAACCAAAGACATCTCCCGTGGTGAAGCGCGTCTGAATGCTTATTTGGACGAACTTTACCACTATTTCATCCGTTGGAAACTTTCCCTAAATACCGACAAGTGTGAGACCATCGTCCTCCATGGAGACATGAGAATGACACCGAAGATGTGGAGTGACACCAGATCATTATCACTCACAATCCACGACCAGCCCATTCCCACTGTTAAAGAAGTCACCTACCTCGGGGTGACAATGAACTCCCGCCTCTCCCACGTACCTCACATAACGAAGGCACTAGGCCGTGCAACTGGTGCCTTCCGGTCCCTGTATCCTATACTTAAATACAACATCCCGACCCCAAAAAAGGTTAAGCTGTTTTGCTATAAACAGCTCATCCGCCCACTTCTCATCTTCGGCTTCATTTTCTGGTCCGATTGCTCCCGATCCCAAATGGAGCGACTCTGTCTCAGAGAGCGCAGGATATTTCCCCACTGCGCCAACATCTTTAAGAACGAGGACCGCTCCAATTACATTTTCAACTAGATCCTCTATGAATCCCGCCAAACCCCACGCATCGACGCCTTCCTTGCTCGTCTTGCCCTCAACTTCCTGGCCAAGTGCTAAGCTCATCCCAATCCTTTTCTCGCCAATGCCATGCAGATCGAGTTCATTGAAGATAACCTACTCCGGACTCATCTGTTCCCCCAGATCCTTTTATCCCTCCAGTCCCAGAACCGTCTGTTCGATTCCCTAGGTAGAGTAGTCTTCTACACAGCCAATTTCTCCGACTCCCAATTTTTTAAACCTTCCCATCATTAGCACCCCTCCCAGCATCTAATTCCCATCCCTCTCCCGCATGCCTCCCATCCTACCCCAGTCCTTTTCCCTCCTAGTCCCATCCCGTTTTTATATATGCTCAACGAGTGCAGGTTTTTTTCGACTTTTCCTCCAAAATGAAATGTTAATATCTTTTTGTTTTCACATAACCTTTTTAGTAATAAGTTAGTTTAAGCTTCATGTTGTTCCTTAGATTAAGTTTAACTGTTAAGGTAGTCCCTAAGTTAGCTATAAGCGTTTATAATCAATATTTCTAGATAATAAAAAATTGTTGTTTTGCGGAAAAAAATTGTTGTTTTGAGGTGAGTGACCCAGTTTTATGTTAGATGTTGATCCCATTCCCTAATCCACCCGAATTTCCTAAACTTTCTAACCCTAATGCGTCTGAGAGCAAGTGTATAGTCTGTGATTTGATGATGACGAAAATGGAGGAAAAGATGAAAAATCACTTTTCGAGGATTTAAATGTTAATTTCTCGTTAAGTACTTGCAAAATAATGAAAAGGAACCTGATTTGTGATCTTGAGATCTGAGGGTATCAGCGTCTGAGAGCAAGTGTATAGCCTGTGATTTGATGATGACGAAAATGGAGGAAAAGCTGAAAAATCACTTTTCCAGGATTTAAATGTTAATTTCTCGTTAAGTACTTGCAAAATAATGAAAAGGAACCTGATTTGTGATCTTGAGATCTGAGGGTATCAGCGTCTGAGAGCAAGTGTATAGCCTGTGATTTGATGATGACGAAAATGGAGGAAAAGCTGAAAAATCACTTTTCCAGGATTTAAATGTTAATTTCTCGTTAAGTACTTGCAAAATAATGAAAAGGAACCTGATTTGTGATCTTGAGATCTGAGGGTATCAGCGTCTGAGAGCAAGTGTATAGTCTGTGATTTGATGATGACGAAAATGGAGGAAAAGCTGAAAAATCACTTTTCCAGGATTTAAATGTTAATTTCTCGTTAAGTACTTGCAAAATAATGAAAATGAACCTAATTTGGGATCTTGAGATCTGAGGGTATCAGCGTCTGAGAGCAAGTGTATAGCCTGTGATTTGATGATGACGAAAATCGAGGAAAAGCTGAAAAATCACTTTTCCAGGATTTAAATGTTAATTTCTCGTTAAGTACTTGCAAAATAATGAAAATGAACCTAATTTGGGATCTTGAGATCTGAGGGTATCAGCGTCTGAGAGCAAGTGTATAGCCTGTGATTTGATGATGACGAAAATCGAGGAAAAGCTGAAAAATCACTTTTCGAGGATTTAAATGTTAATCTCTCGTTAAGTACTTGCAAAATAATGAAAAGGAACCTGATATGTGATCTTGAGATCTGAGGGTATCAGCGTCTGAGAGCAAGTGTATAGCCTGTGATTTGATGACGACGAAAATGGAGGAAAAGCTGAAAAATCACTTTTCCAGGATTTAAATGTTAATTTCTCGTTAAGTACTTGCAAAATAATGAAAATGAACCTAATTTGGGATCTTGAGATCTGAGGGTATCAGCGTCTGAGAGCAAGTGTATAGCCTGTGATTTGATGATGACGAAAATCGAGGAAAAGCTGAAAAATCACTTTTCGAGGATTTAAATGTTAATTTCTCGTTAAGTACTTGCAAAATAATGAAAATGAACCTAATTTGGGATCTTGAGATCTGAGGGTATCAGCGTCTGAGAGCAAGTGTATAGTCTGTGATTTGATGATGACGAAAATGGAGGAAAAGCTGAAAAATCACTTTTCGAGGATTTAAATGGTAATTTCTCGTTAAGTACTTGCAAAATAATGAAAACGAACCTAATTTGTGATCTTGAGATCTGAGGGTATCAGCGTCTGAGAGCAAGTGTATAGTCTGTGATTTGATGGTGACGAAAATGGACGAAAAGCTAAAAAGTCACTTTTCGAGGATTTAAATGGTAATTTCTCGTGAAGTACTTGCAAAATAATGACAACGAACCTGATTTGTGATCTTGAGATCTGAGGGTATCAGCGTCTGAGAGCAAGTGTATAGCCTGTGATTTGATGATGACGAAAATGGAGGAAAAGCTGAAAAATCACTTTTCCAGGATTTAAATGTTAATTTCTCGTTAAGTACTTGCAAAATAATGAAAAGGAACCTGATTTGTGATCTTGAGATCTGAGGGTATCAGCGTCTCAGACCAAGTGTATAGCCTGTAATTTGATGATGACGAAAATGGAGGAAAAGCTGGAAAATCACTTTTCCAGGATTTAAATGTTAATTTCTCGTTAAGTACTTGCAAAATATTGAAAAGGAACCTGATTTGTGATCTTGAGATCTGAGGGTATCAGCGTCTGAGAGCAAGTGTATAGCCTGTGATTTGATGATGACGAAAATGGAGGAAAAGCTGAAAAATCACTTTTCCAGGATTTAAATGTTAATTTCTCGTTAAGTACTTGCAAAATAATGAAAAGGAACCTGATTTGTGATCTTGAGATCTGAGGGTATCAGCGTCTGAGAGCAAGTGTATAGCCTGTGATTTGATGATGACGAAAATGGAGGAAAAGCTGAAAAATCACTTTTCCAGGATTTAAATGTTAATTTCTCGTTAAGTACTTGCAAAATAATGAAAACGAACCTGATTTGTGATCTTGAGATCTGAGGGTATCAGCGTCTGAGAGCAAGTGTATAGCCTGTGATTTGATGATGACGAAAATGGAGGAAAAGCTGAAAAATCACTTTTCCAGGATTTAAATGCTAATTTCTCGTTAAGTACTTGCAAAATAATGAAAAGGAACCTGATTTGTGATCTTGAGATCTGAGGATATCAGCGTCTGAGAGCAAGTGTATAGCCTGTGATTTGATGATGACGAAAATGGAGGAAAAGCTGAAAAATCACTTTTCCAGGATTTAAATGTTAATTTCTCGTTAAGTACTTGCAAAATAATGAAAAGGAACCTGATTTGTGATTTTGAGATCTGAGGGTATCAGCGTCTCAGAGCAAGTGTATAGCCTGTGACTTGATGATGACGAAAATGGAGGAAAAGCTGAAAAATCACTTTTCCAGGATTTAAATGTTAATTTCTCGTTAAGTACTTGCAAAATAATGAAAAGGAACCTGATTTGTGATCTTGAGATCTGAGGGTATCAGCGTCTGAGAGCAAGTGTATAGCCTGTGATTTGATGATGACGAAAATGGAGGAAAAGCTGAAAAATCACTTTTCCAGGATTTAAATGTTAATTTCTCGTTAAGTACTTGCAAAATAATGAAAAGGAATCTGATTTGTGATCTTGAGATCTGAGGGTATCAGCGTCTGAGAGCAAGTGTATAGCCTGTGATTTGATGATGACGAAAATGGAGGAAAAGCTGAAAAATCACTTTTCCAGGATTTAAATGTTAATTTCTCGTTAAGTACTTGCAAAATAATGAAAAGGAACCTGATTTATGATCTTGAGATCTGAGGGTATCAGCGTCTCAGAGCAAGTGTATAGCCTGTGATTTGATGATGACGAAAATGGAGGAAAAGCTGGAAAATCACTTTTCCAGGATTTAAATGTTAATTTCTCGTTAAGTACTTGCAAAATATTGAAAAGGAACCTGATTTGTGATCTTGAGATCTGAGGGTATCAGCGTCTGAGAGCAAGTGTATAGCCTGTGATTTGATGATGACGAAAATGGAGGAAAAGCTGAATAATCACTTTTCCAGGATTTAAATGTTAATTTCTCGTTAAGTACTTGCAAAACAATGAAAAGGAACCTGATTTGTGATCTTGAGATCTGAGGGTATCAGCGTGTATAGCCTGTGATTTGATGATGACGAAAATGGAGGAAAAGCTGAAAAATCACTTTTCCAGGATTTAAATGTTAATTTCTCGTTAAGTACTTGCAAAATAATGAAAAGGAACCTGATTTGTGATCTTGAGATCTGAAGGTATCAGCGTCTGAGAGCAAGTGTATAGCCTGTGATTTGATGATGACGAAAATGGAGGAAAAGCTGAATAATCACTTTTCCAGGATTTAAATGTTAATTTCTCGTTAAGTACTTGCAAAATAATGAAAAGGAACCTGATTTGTGATCTTGAGATCTGAGGGTATCAGCGTCTGAGAGCAAGTGTATAGCCTGTGATTTGATGATGACGAAAATGGAGGAAAAGCTGAAAAATCACTTTTCCAGGATTTAAATGTTAATTTCTCGTTAAGTACTTGCAAAATAATGAAAAGGAACCTGATTTGTGATCTTGAGATCTGAGGATATCAGCGTCTGAGAGCAAGTGTATAGCCTGTGATTTGATGATGACGAAAATGGAGGAAAAGCTGAAAAATCACTTTTCCAGGATTTAAATGTTAATTTCTCGTTAAGTACTTGCAAAATAATGAAAAGGAACCTGATTTGTGATCTTGAGATCTGAGGATATCAGCGTCTGAGAGCAAGTGTATAGCCTGTGATTTGATGATGACGAAAATCGAGGAAAAGCTGAAAAATCACTTTTCCAGGATTTAAATGTTAATTTCTCGTTAAGTACTTGCAAAATAATGAAAACGAACCTGATTTGTGATCTTGAGATCTGAGGGTATCAGCGTCTGAGAGCAAGTGTATAGCCTGTGATTTGATGATGACGAAAATGGAGGAAAAGCTGAAAAATCACTTTTCCAGGATTTAAATGCTAATTTCTCGTTAAGTACTTGCAAAATAATGAAAAGGAACCTGATTTGTGATCTTGAGATCTGAGGGTATCAGCGTCTGAGAGCAAGTGTATAGCCTGTGATTTGATGATGACGAAAATGGAGGAAAAGCTGAAAAATCACTTTTCCAGGATTTAAATGTTAATTTCTCGTTAAGTACTTGCAAAATAATGAAAAGGAATCTGATTTGTGATCTTGAGATCTGAGGGTATCAGCGTCTCAGAGCAAGTGTATAGCCTGTGATTTGATGATGACGAAAATGGAGGAAAAGCTGAAAAATCACTTTTCCAGGATTTAAATGTTAATTTCTCGTTAAGTACTTGCAAAATAATGAAAAGGAACCTGATTTGTGATCTTGAGATCTGAGGGTATCAGCGTGTATAGCCTGTGATTTGATGATGACGAAAATGGAGGAAAAGCTGAAAAATCACTTTTCCATGATTTAAATGTTAATTCTCGTTAAGTACTTGCAAAATAATGAAAAGGAACCTGATTTGTGATCTTGAGATCTGAGGGTATCAGCGTCTCAGAGCAAGTGTATAGCCTGTGATTTGATGATGACGAAAATGGAGGAAAAGCTGAAAAATCACTTTTCCAGGATTTAAATGTTAATTTCTCGTTAAGTACTTGCAAAATAATGAAAAGGAATCTGATTTGTGATCTTGAGATCTGAGGGTATCAGCGTCTGAGAGCAAGTGTATAGCCTGTGATTTGATGATGACGAAAATGGAGGAAAAGCTGAAAAATCACTTTTCCAGGATTTAAATGTTAATTTCTCGTTAAGTACTTGCAAAATAATGAAAAGGAACCTGATTTATGATCTTGAGATCTGAGGGTATCAGCGTCTCAGAGCAAGTGTATAGCCTGTGATTTGATGATGACGAAAATGGAGGAAAAGCTGGAAAATCACTTTTCCAGGATTTAAATGTTAATTTCTCGTTAAGTACTTGCAAAATATTGAAAAGGAACCTGATTTGTGATCTTGAGATCTGAGGGTATCAGCGTCTGAGAGCAAGTGTATAGCCTGTGATTTGATGATGACGAAAATGGAGGAAAAGCTGAAAAATCACTTTTCCAGGATTTAAATGTTAATTTCTCGTTAAGTACTTGCAAAATAATGAAAAGGAACCTGATTTGTTATCTTGAGATCTGAAGGCATCAGCGTCTGAGAGCAAGTGTATAGCCTGTGATTTGATGATGACGAAAATGGAGGAAAAGCTGAATAATCACTTTTCCAGGATTTAAATGTTAATTTCTCGTTAAGTACTTGCAAAATAATGAAAAGGAACCTGATTTGTGATCTTGAGATCTGAGGGTATCAGCGTCTGAGAGCAAGTGTATAGCCTGTGATTTGATGATGACGAAAATGGAGGAAAAGCTGAAAAATCACTTTTCCAGGATTTAAATGCTAATTTCTCGTTAAGTACTTGCAAAATAATGAAAAGGAACCTGATTTGTGATCTTGAGATCTGAGGGTATCAGCGTCTGAGAGCAAGTGTATAGCCTGTGATTTGACGATGACGAAAATGGAGGAAAAGCTGAAAAATCACTTTTCCAGGATTTAAATGTTAATTTCTCGTTAAGTACTTGCAAAATAATGAAAAGGAATCTGATTTGTGATCTTGAGATCTGAGGGTATCAGCGTCTGAGAGCAAGTGTATAGCCTGTGATTTGATGATGACGAAAATGGAGGAAAAGCTGAAAAATCACTTTTCCAGGATTTAAATGTTAATTTCTCGTTAAGTACTTGCAAAATAATGAAAAGGAACCTGATTTGTGATCTTGAGATCTGAGGGTATCAGCGTCTCAGAGCAAGTGTATAGCCTGTGACTTGATGATGACGAAAATGGAGGGAAAGCTGAAAAATCACTTTTCCAGGATTTAAATGTTAATTTCTCGTTAAGTACTTGCAAAACAATGAAAAGGAACCTGATTTGTGATCTTGAGATCTGAGGGTATCAGCGTCTGAGAGAAAGTGTATAGTTTGTGATTTGATGGTGACGAAAATGGAGGAAAAGCTGAAAAATCATTTTTCGAGGATTTAAATGTTAATTTCTCATTAAGTACTTGCAAAATAATGAAAAGGAACCTGATTTGTGATCTTGAGATCTGAGGGTATCAGCGTCTGGGAGCAAGTGTATAGTCTGTGATTTGATAATGACGAAAATGGAGGAAAAGCTGAAAAATCACTTTTCCAGGATTTAAATGTTAATTTCTCGTTAAGTACTTGCAAAACAATGAAAAGGAACCTGATTTGTGATCTTGAGATCTGAGGGTATCAGCGTGTATAGCCTGTGATTTGATGATGACGAAAATGGAGGAAAAGCTGAAAAATCACTTTTCCAGGATTTAAATGTTAATTTCTCGTTAAGTACTTGCAAAATAATGAAAAGGAATCTGATTTGTGATCTTGAGATCTGAGGGTATCAGCGTCTCAGAGCAAGTGTATAGCCTGTGACTTGATGATGACGAAAATGGAGGAAAAGCTGAAAAATCATGATTTGTGATCTTGAGATCTGAGGGTATCAGCGTCTGAGAGAAAGTGTATAGTTTGTGATTTGATGGTGACGAAAATGGAGGAAAAGCTGAAAAATCACTTTTCGAGGATTTAAATGTTAATTTCTCATTAAGTACTTGCAAAATAATGAAAAGGAACCTGATTTGTGATCTTGAGATCTGAGGGTATCAGCGTCTGAGAGCAAGTGTATAGTCTGTGATTTGATAATGACGAAAATGGAGGAAAAGCTGAAAAATCACTTTTCCAGGATTTAAATGTTAATTTCTCGTTAAGTACTTGCAAAACAATGAAAAGGAACCTGATTTGTGATCTTGAGATCTGAGGGTATCAGCGTCTGAGAGCAAGTGTATAGTCTGTGATTTGATGATGACGAAAATGGAGGAAAAGCTGAAAAATCACTTCTCGAGGATTTAAATGGTAATTTCTCGTTAAGTACTTGCAAAATAATGAAAAGGAACCTGATTTGTGATCTTGAGATCTGAGGGTATCAGCGTCTCAGAGCAAGTGTATAGCCTGTGATTTGATGATGACGAAAATGGAGGAAAAGCTGGAAAATCACTTTTCCAGGATTTAAATGTTAATTTCTCGTTAAGTACTTGCAAAATATTGAAAAGGAACCTGATTTGTGATCTTGAGATCTGAGGGTATCAGCGTCTGAGAGCAAGTGTATAGCCTGTGATTTGATGATGACGAAAATGGAGGAAAAGCTGAAAAATCACTTTTCCAGGATTTAAATGTTAATTTCTCGTTAAGTACTTGCAAAATAATGAAAAGGAACCTGATTTGTGATCTTGAGATCTGAGGGTATCAGCGTCTGAGAGCAAGTGTATAGCCTGTGATTTGATGGTGACGAAAATGGAGGAAAAGCTGAAAAATCACTTTTCCAGGATTTAAATGTTAATTTCTCGTTAAGTACTTGCAAAATAATGAAAACGAACCTGATTTGTGATCTTGAGATCTGAGGGTATCAGCGTCTGAGAGCAAGTGTATAGCCTGTGATTTGATGATGACGAAAATGGAGGAAAAGCTGAAAAATCACTTTTCCAGGATTTAAATGTTAATTTCTCGTTAAGTACTTGCAAAATAATGAAAAGGAACCTGATTTGTGATCTTGAGATCTGAGGGTATCAGCGTCTCAGAGCAAGTGTATAGCCTGTGATTTGATGATGACGAAAATGGAGGAAAAGCTGAAAAATCACTTTTCCAGGATTTAAATGTTAATTTCTCGTTAAGTACTTGCAAAATAATGAAAAGGAATCTGATTTGTGATCTTGAGATCTGAGGGTATCAGCGTCTGAGAGCAAGTGTATAGCCTGTGATTTGATGATGACGAAAATGGAGGAAAAGCTGAAAAATCACTTTTCCAGGATTTAAATGTTAATTTCTCGTTAAGTACTTGCAAAATAATGAAAAGGAACCTGATTTGTGATCTTGAGATCTGAGGGTATCAGCGTGTATAGCCTGTGATTTGATGATGACGAAAATGGAGGAAAAGCTGAAAAATCACTTTTCCAGGATTTAAATGTTAATTTCTCGTTAAGTACTTGCAAAATAATGAAAAGGAACCTGATTTGTGATCTTGAGATCTGAGGGTATCAGCGTCTCAGAGCAAGTGTATAGCCTGAGACTTGATGATGACGAAAATGGAGGAAAAGCTGAAAAATCACTTTTCCAGGATTTAAATGTTAATTTCTCGTTAAGTACTTGCAAAATAATGAAAAGGAACCTGATTTGTGATCTTGAGATCTGAGGGTATCAGCGTCTGAGAGCAAGTGTATAGCCTGTGATTTGATGATGACGAAAATGGAGGAAAAGCTGAAAAATCACTTTTCCAGGATTTAAATGTTAATTTCTCGTTAAGTACTTGCAAAATAATGAAAACGAACCTGATTTGTGATCTTGAGATCTGAGGGTATCAGCGTCTCAGAGCAAGTGTATAGCCTGTGATTTGATGATGACGAAAATGGAGGAAAAGCTGAAAAATCACTTTTCCAGGATTTAAATGCTAATTTCTCGTTAAGTACTTGCAAAATAATGAAAAGGAACCTGATTTGTGATCTTGAGATCTGAGGGTATCAGCGTCTGAGAGCAAGTGTATAGCCTGTGATTTGATGATGACGAAAATGGAGGAAAAGCTGAAAAATCACTTTTCCAGGATTTAAATGTTAATTTCTCGTTAAGTACTTGCAAAATAATGAAAAGGAATCTGATTTGTGATCTTGAGATCTGAGGGTATCAGCGTCTGAGAGCAAGTGTATAGTCTGTGATTTGATAATGACGAAAATGGAGGAAAAGCTGAAAAATCACTTTTCCAGGATTTAAATGTTAATTTCTCGTTAAGTACTTGCAAAACAATGAAAAGGAACCTGATTTGTGATCTTGAGATCTGAGGGTATCAGCGTCTGAGAGCAAGTGTATAGTCTGTGATTTGATGATGACGAAAATGGAGGAAAAGCTGAAAAATCACTTTTCGAGGATTTAAATGGTAATTTCTCGTTAAGTACTTGCAAAATAATGACAACGAACCTGATTTGTGATCTTGAGATCTGAGGGTGTCAGCGTCTGAGAGCAAGTGTATAGCCTGTGATTTGATGATGACGAAAATGGAGGAAAAGCTGAAAAATCACTTTTCCAGGATTTAAATGTTAATTTCTCGTTAAGTACTTGCAAAATAATGAAAAGGAACCTGATTTGTGATCTTGAGATCTGAGGGTATCAGCGTCTCAGAGCAAGTGTATAGCCTGTGATTTGATGATGAAGAAAATGGAGGAAAAGCTGGAAAATCACTTTTCCAGGATTTAAATGTTAATTTCTCGTTAAGTACTTGCAAAATATTGAAAAGGAACCTGATTTGTGATCTTGAGATCTGAGGGTATCAGCGTCTGAGAGCAAGTGTATAGCCTGTGATTTGATGATGACGAAAATGGAGGAAAAGCTGAAAAATCACTTTTCCAGGATTTAAATGTTAATTTCTCGTTAAGTACTTGCAAAATAATGAAAAGGAACCTGATTTGTGATCTTGAGATCTGAGGGTATCAGCGTCTGAGAGCAAGTGTATAGCCTGTGATTTGATGATGACGAAAATGGAGGAAAAGCTGAAAAATCACTTTTCCAGGATTTAAATGTTAATTTCTCGTTAAGTACTTGCAAAATAATGAAAACGAACCTGATTTGTGATCTTGAGATCTGAGGGTATCAGCGTCTCAGAGCAAGTGTATAGCCTGTGATTTGATGATGACGAAAATGGAGGAAAAGCTGAAAAATCACTTTTCCAGGATTTAAATGTTAATTTCTCGTTAAGTACTTGCAAAATAATGAAAAGGAACCTGATTTATGATCTTGAGATCTGAGGGTATCAGCGTCTCAGAGCAAGTGTATAGCCTGTGATTTGATGATGATGAAAATGGAGGAAAAGCTGGAAAATCACTTTTCCAGGATTTAAATGTTAATTTCTCGTTAAGTACTTGCAAAATATTGAAAAGGAACCTGATTTGTGATCTTGAGATCTGAGGGTGTCAGCGTCTGAGAGCAAGTGTATAGCCTGTGATTTGATGATGACGAAAATGGAGGAAAAGCTGAAAAAATCACTTTTCCAGGATTTAAATGTTAATTTCTCGTTAAGTACTTGCAAAATAATGAAAAGGAACCTGATTTGTGATCTTGAGATCTGAAGGTATCAGCGTCTGAGAGCAAGTGTATAGCCTGTGATTTGATGATGACGAAAATGGAGGAAAAGCTGAATAATCACTTTTCCAGGATTTAAATGTTAATTTCTCGTTAAGTACTTGCAAAATAATGAAAAGGAACCTGATTTGTGATCTTGAGATCTGAGGGTATCAGCGTCTGAGAGCAAGTGTATAGCCTGTGATTTGATGATGACGAAAATGGAGGAAAAGCTGAAAAATCACTTTTCCAGGATTTAAATGTTAATTTCTCGTTAAGTACTTGGAAAATAATGAAAAGTAACCTGATTTGTGATCTTGAGATCTGAGGATATCAGCGTCTGAGAGCAAGTGTATAGCCTGTGATTTGATGATGACGAAAATAGAGGAAAATCTGAAAAATCACTTTTCCAGGATTTAAATGTTAATTTCTCGTTAAGTACTTGCAAAATAATGAAAAGGAACCTGATTTGTGATCTTGAGATCTGAGGGTATCAGCGTCTGAGAGCAAGTGTATAGCCTGTGATTTGATGATGACGAAAATGGAGGAAAAGCTGAAAAATCACTTTTCCAGGATTTAAATGTTAATTTCTCGTTAAGTACTTGCAAAATAATGAAAAGGAACCTGATTTGTGATCTTGAGATCTGAGGGTATCAGCGTCTCAGAGCAAGTGTATAGCCTGTGATTTGATGATGACGAAAATGGAGGAAAAGCTGGAAAATCACTTTTCCAGGATTTAAATGTTAATTTCTCGTTAAGTACTTGCAAAATATTGAAAAGGAACTTGATTTGTGATCTTGAGATCTGAGGGTATCAGCGTCTGAGAGCAAGTGTATAGCCTGTGATTTGATGATGACGAAAATGGAGGAAAAGCTGAAAAATCACTTTTCCAGGATTTAAATGTTAATTTCTCGTTAAGTACTTGCAAAATAATGAAAAGGAACCTGATTTGTGATCTTGAGATCTGAGGGTATCAGCGTCTGAGAGCAAGTGTATAGCCTGTGATTTGATGATGACGAAAT